>NC_139680.1:60697482-61292657 GCF_964106915.1 Podarcis gaigeae
ACATAAAGCATTATGTACCCTGATGTTGGGAAAGATTGAGAGCATAAGGAGAAGGGGACGACAGAGGACGAGATGGTTTGACAGTGTCCTTGAAGCTACTAACATGAGTTTGACCAAACTGCAGAAGGCAGTGGAAGACAGGAGTGCCTGGCATGCTCTGGTCCATGGGGTCACAAAGAGTCGGACACGACTAAACAACTAAACAACAGGGAAAGGGGTGCTGAACTTTTTTTAATGCGAGGGGAAGGATGTGAACAGGAACCTGCCCCTTGATGGGTCCAGAATAATACCAAGGAGTTCACGTCCACACACAAATGGTTCCAGACCATACCATCTACTTAGCTGTATCTCAAGGGGAGAAGATAAAGAAGCAAAGGGCTTCTGAAGTTGGAAGCCCTGTCAGAAAAGGTTCAGGTAACTGTCAAATTCTTTTTCTCTCTGGAGTCAGTAGAACTGTACCTGGTTTCCTACTCTCCCTATTAACATATGCATACATAGATGAATTTAAAAACCCCCAACACGCAGTGCAACTAACGTCTAGATGAAATGAAGCTGTTTGGATGGGAGGAAGAAATGGTGAGACTCCTTCAGCCGCTGAGGAGCAATTGGCTGGGAGGTACCATACCATGCATAGGTATACACAGAAACATGATTCTGGGTGTGCATGATATGTGCACACAAACACACACACACCTAGCGGCTACAGGGCTGTGCAGAATCTCTTCCAAATTAACAGATTCTGCACACATGAAATCAGAATTCTGGTATGAATCAAGCAAATTTGCCTATATTTGCATAATCTATTCTGCCTCTGCTGGAAACAGGTAGGGACAAAGAACAATCAAGCCCAACCCCTTAGGAAGACCACCTACTGTAACCTTTTCTGAAATTCAGCAGTCTTGTCTACGTACTTTCAAGCCTTACATTTGTAACTATAATCCTATACTAAACTAGACTAAAGGAGAATTACCGGTAGTTCTTTACGGTTATCTATAAGATTGCACTACAAATTTGCTTGGGGAAAAAACTTTATTGGAAAAATGAAAAACAAGATTCTCATAATGCAAAATTATGCAGCCACAGCTAAAGTCAGTGCCTGCACAGAATGGATCGTTGAATATACACCTTGAGTTCGTTCAGTGAAAGCAGCCCCCTGCCAGCTGCTAAACAGCAGAACAGGTTTCCATTTGGCACACTCAGTTCTCCTTTGCAGAAAAGCCACTGAGCTAGTCTAGACTTCAAGAGCGCTACTTCATTACTGGTGATTAATTACCATGGATATGATCTTCCAGTCTGTTACTGGAATAACAGTGGGAATCTGGCCCAGTCTGGAGATCACAGTCCAGGTCAACTAGCTGACGAAAGGAGTATTTCCCTGGATTAACAGAAGATTGACCTGGATTGTCAGGCTGCCCTCACCTATATTCAGGAGCAGGAAGGACAGACTTCAGTCCCCATCCCCACCCCCACCCCTCTTCAGATTCTCCTTACTGAAATTGGCAATCACACATAATACAATTGTGAAAGGATAGCTAAGCTTCCTTCTAACCCAACTCTTCTAGCTGTGGTAGCTCTTTCTGGCAGTGACAAAAGCATTGGTAGAAGTTTTTTTCAAAGAGTGACTGATGCCAGCACACAGGGCATCTTGCCAGGCAACTGCCTGCAGCCCGTGGAGGCCTAAAGGACCCACAGAGTTAAGCCCCAAACCAGCCATCTCTCATGTTTTCTTGGTACTCGGGAAGTCTTGTAGGGAAGTTGAATCATGGGCTAGGGAAATTTGGCAAGCAGCATTCTCTCGAAGGTGCCTATTTATGTATCACAAAAAGAACAAAAGCATTGCAAGGAAAAAGGACAAAAGAGGAAACTGATTTGGACAAAATTTGAATATGCTAATATAGACGCAAATTTGGAAATAATTACTGTAATTTAAACAGAAACGCAATACATCACTCCATAGTGGGGGAAGACTGAAACTAGGAGACTGCCTGCTCAGTCTGTTGTTCAATGAACCGTCAGTAATAAACTTAATGCTTTTTTATGGCTCCTTATCTTTAAATGGGATTTGGATCAAGGGCTCTTCAAGTAGAGGACTATGCTCTGTTAAATAGGCCACATGGCCATCCTCTTACTGAAGAAAAGACCTCCTGCATAAAGACAAACTTCCACTGTATTCAAGCAGCAGCCCCTACAAATCTGAGAGTTCATATTTCACTCTTCCTAACGTAGCCTCCACACAGCTCTCCCAACACTTCCATGGTTTTTAACTTACCCTTTTTACTGACTTTGCTTCCGGATGAGAACAAAAATCGTGCTCCGACGGCGGAGCGGCAGCGGGAGGCCCCATTAGCTAAAGTGGTGCTTCAGGTTAAGAACAGCTTCAGGTTAAGGACAGACCTCCGGAACGAATTAAGTACTTAACCTGAGGTACTACTGTATGGACAAACGGATTCAAAAAGAATGAAAGTAATGGCTTTAGCTTCAATACTACAATTTAGGTTCCTGAAGAATTGTGAAATTGCAATATTGAGAAATCAGCTCCCAATACTTTCCCCTGAAGTGCATGACCTCTGTATGCTCTGCTTCAATTTCTGCTAAGGATCATGATGGTCTGCCTTGCTTACAAAAGGGCTAGTGGGGGGCCACTAGGGGCGCATTGGAAGATGGCCGACAATACCATCTCTCTGACCCACACGGGGAATTAAGAGGCTGTTATGGGAGTAGGCAGCCTTCCTTGTTGCCCCAAGGGAATGGGGAACACTGCCCTGGCCTGCTGTGCCCATTAATCACCCCCAAATTCTAAAGAAGGGGGTGAGGGCACTAGGCAGAATGCCCCCGTTTGGACCTCGGCTCTCCTGGACGCTGTCTCTGATCACGCACTAGCTGCAGCAATTTGGAATAATTAATTACAAAAGAAGCAAATGCACATATTTCAAGTGAAGAAGGGGAGTGAAGTCTGCTAATTTAAGGGACCTCTGTGAAAGAAGACGACGGGTTGGAGCAACAGGAATATTTTACAATGAAGATACACCAAAGGCTGGGTATGTCGGCAATGGAACTGAATGGGGGGGGGGAACCTTTTTTACTTTCTTTCTATGTGATTTACCAAGAACCCCTCCTCATTAGAACCGTCGGTTTAACTGACCCAAGCAGGATGATTAAGGTCTGTGTGGAGATAAACTTTAACCAAAAGTATGCTTTATGGAGATTGAGAAGTAATAAGAGCTTTTGGAATGGCGCAGCAATTAATTCAGAGTCGCCATCTTGTTTTCAGACTGCATTCCTGGTGAATCTCCTCAGAGGTTTGAGAAAGGAGGCAGATTGGTGAAGATTAATGACGCTAAGACTGTTTTGATGTATGGAAGTGATGTTATATGGAAAACGTCTGGATATGGCTACTGGATAATAAAAAAAAATATCCACGCAGGATTACAAACTGCTTTAACCAGCTTGTGGAGACTATCAGAGGTCACAAAGAGAAAGGAAAAATATATGAAAATAACAACAAGAGACATGGAAAAACAATAAGAAAGGACTGGATAGTACTGTGAACATCATATGGTTAGATTTGTGGACATTAAAACAGCAGCAAGAAGCAAGAAGTTGATTGGATCCCCTTCGGAACTTGAAATATGGGTACCCCCAACAAAAATTTAAAATTCGGCTGTGTAATTTGGAATTTATGTAATTTGGTTTGATTTGATGTGATTGGTCGGTTAATAAAAAAATATTCTTACAAAAGGGCTAGTGGAATATTTTCTGCTCTAGTGCAGGAGGGGTTCTTAAACTGGGGTCCATGGTAGACTTCAGGGGATATGTGAACAAAAAATGATTTTTTTCCCCCATGCAGTAAAATAAACTGTATGTAAAAATTTTACGTGTTTATGTGTTTTTTTCTGCAGGGGTATGTGCATAGGCTCCAGGAGATACTTAAAGCAGTTTTAAAAGGTTAAAAGGTTAAGAAGCATGGCTCTAGTGTGCACATATTTTTCAGTGAACAAACTAGAGAAATAAGAGTGGCTTCAAAATAACTTTTGCTCACTATCAACTTTTGCTCACTATCAAATGTCTAAAAGAAGGTTGGATATAAAATGTGAAAATGTATTATCCTTGGTAGCCCTCTGCGACTTGCCTCTTACCTACCTAAAAGGAAATGAGATTGAATATGTCTGAGACACACAAAGAGACAAGCAATAGTATTAAGCATTTTAATGTTTGTACGCACTTGTGCTTATCAGGGCTAAACAAAAAGAATAATTCCACATCATGCCAGGCATTCATTGCCATTTGAGGAGTGTAATAAACTACATATTACTTTATCTATAACCGCAAACATGCCATAATTAAGAACTCAGATAAATGACTGGTTAGAAAAAATGAGATCTCATGTAAATGTAATTGCTTGTTATGTACCTGGCAGGGTTGGCCTAAGACATTCTGATGCCTAAGGAGGAGGAGGAGGAGGAGCAAACAAAGGCCATTTGCTCAGCAGGGCAGAGCCGCAATAATAGCCTCCTGGCAGCTGTGTCACTGCCACCTACTGTAAGGTGGAAGGGAAAGGCAGTGGTGCAGCTGGGAATGAGCAGATACCATCCTAGTACACAGCGGTGACAATGGTTCTGGGAAGCTTTTCCTGTAGCTTTGCCCCACCAGGCAAGTGGTTCCTAGCAGCAAACAGTGCTCCCTTCCCAGTCACAACATATAGTATCCAAGTATATAGCCAAGTTATTTTGGCAACTGAGGCAGAAGATTTCACAAGCACCTCTTCCCCCTCACCAGCTGTAAAATATATAGTAATGGGGAAACAACTAACTAACTAACTAACTAACTAACTAACTAACTAACTAACTAACTAATCACTGCCCTTTCATGACACCAAGGAAGCACCCTTAGATAATTCATTTGTTACAACCTTAGGCTTCACCTCAGATGCAGTCTGCAACTCAGTGAATACTCGTAAAGGGAACAGCGTGCAAATCAATGCCTGTGTGCAGTTTTTGCAAATCACATCTACTACCGTCAGAAGGGGAAACCACTGTTCAAACTTACATATCTTAAATAAACTTACAACAATGGAGAGCCAAGGGTTGTGTCATGGTGCTGACTGCAGCTGAGGTAAATCACTGCCTTTTCATCTGGCTAACACTCAGAGGAATAGACCTCAAAAATCAGTTAAATTTGGTTCAAGCCAACCATAACCATTTGTATATTATTTTTTAAAAGCAGTATTTTGTTTGACTATCTAGTGAAGGTTCCAAGTGACCCAACCTTGTGAACCCAACCCTCCTATGAGAGTGAAGTGCAATAGTTATTAAGTAGAAAAGGCATGGTAAGCAGTCTTCAACAGCCAGAAAGCCTCAGGAAATAACATAAGATGAGTCATGTCAAAGATCACATTAATCTTTAAGCAAGCAAGTCCTACAGCACTAGCTTCCTGCAACTCTAATGAGAAAAATATAAAAAGGTTAGCATTACAAACATTTGCAACGTATCTCACAAAAAGTAATCCATTTCGCATCATAAATAAGAATCTGTCTGGCTCAACATACCATATTAGGTCATATATGAACATCTGCCAAGAATGAGTAAGTTAGATTTGTTTCTTGTCAATAGCTGCAATCATCTAGCAAAACTAACTAGGGCAAAAAAATCAAGCAGATAACATAAAGTGCACTCCAAGTCACTGATCATATCAGACAAGCAATATCTTAGAGCTACAGGTTATTTTTTTCCTCTTATGAAGGACAAGAGAGTTTTCATTAATGACTCTGGTATAACAATATGCTCAATTAAAATGTGCTTTGGGTCTCCCATGTAAGGGGAGAGGTACATTCTTTCTGCTGCTCAGTTGGGGAAGAAAAAAACAGAAAACAGAAAAAAACCCGGGTTGCCATACATACAGGAAATTCTGGACATCTCTTAAAATTCAAAAATTCCCCTAGGATGCCATTTTAGGCATCCAATTTCCTGGCATGTCCGGAATTTTCCAGACAAATGGCAAGCCTAAGATTAGTTTCTTAATAGAACAATGTTCCCAGTCAGTTTCCGTCTTGTTACTGGAATCATCATTGTGATAAAAGCTTTGAATTGGACTGCAGGGTCAGTGGAGTCGTCTCATCCTTGAGATGCCTTAAATCATAAAGGAAACAAAAAGCTGAATTCAAGGTCCATCAGAAGCCTTCATTCAGCACTGTAACAGTGACACAACAGTGATGGGCAATTAGAGAGGTAATGAAATCAGATGTCTACATTCCACCCCTCCTCTAGCAAGGCCAGCTCAGAATGTATTCATGGAAGTAATCGATGCACATGCTGCTCAGAGATGATGAGGATTTCACATCCACTTCCTCCTGCCAGTAAAAGAGCAGCACAAGGCAACCAACCAGAAGGGTGTGGGGACGGGATGGATGGAAATTCTCTCTAGGATCATTGCTGCCCAGTGAAACTAGAAACACCAGGGGACAATCAAGCATCCCAAGGACACTTTGGAAACTGAAGCATCAGGGGAAAGTATCTGCCAGAAGTAGGTTTCAGGAACAGTTTTTAGGGGCCAAACTAGACACATTGTGTGAATGAAATCAGTGGCAGACCTTGGCACCTCAAATTTCAGTGCTGCCCTGTGTGACGCCAAAATCTGCCCCCACACCTCTTGCCTTCCACTGGATGTCATAGCTGTGGTGCCTGCTGCAGCATCCCAGAAGCTCTGCACCCAGTGCAACCACACCGGTCGCGCTCCCCTAGATTTGGCTTTGATGCAATTATATATTTTTTAAAAACCACAAACCACGAATAGCAGGAGGAATGGAGCAGGAGCAGGGTCACAGGGGATAGAGAGGGGGAGTTTAACCCTCTTTCCTCCACCCATTGGTGGCCATAATGAAAACTGCCTCCTTGGGCAAATAGTAGCTTCAGCAATGTGACTTTAGCAGGACCATGGCAATCTTGCTACTGCTTGGGTCCCCTGCAGCCACTATTTGCATTTTTAAAAGTACTTATATTGCATTCACACCTAGATACGTGAAGGACACGCATGTAGTGAGGCACAGAAGTGAACTGCAGCCTTTTTCGCTTTCCTCTACTATGCATATAACCTGTCATGTGTGTCAGGGCCTACACACGTCAGCAGCAACATTGCTGGGACCAATGCACACAGGTGCCTGCCCCTCTGAGAGGCAATATACGTCGGGGGAGGGGCTGCAGAAACAAAACGTCCACTCCCATGCCCCAAGCATAGATATTCTTTGTGTCTGGGCCATATGTGATGCAACGCCAAGAAAATTCCACCGTTCGAACGTTGCTTTTGGACTTCAACCCTCACCATAAGCAGTGGTCAGAGATAAGGGGAGTTGTGGTCCAACTACACCTGAAAGGGCACAGGCTCCACACCCCTGTATTAGAGTTTGCCTCATGTCTCATAAAAATGGTCTCCTGGTCTCCTTGGGAGTGCTCAGTTTCATTTTATGTTTCAACTACAAGATGTCCTGCTACAAAAAGCAACAATGCATTTCAATGTTGTTCTAAGACAAAAGTAGGGGAGCGGGGGCCAGAGAAGCAGTGGGTGGGAATACAGTGGTACCTCGGGTTAAGAACTTAATTCGTTCTGGAGGTCTGTTCTTAACCTGAAACTGTTCTTAACCTGAGGTACCACTTTAGCTAATGGGGCCTCCTTCTGTCACCGCGCCGCTGCTGTGCGATTTCTGTTCTCATCCTGAAGCAAAGTTCTTAACCCGAGGTACTATTTCTGGGTTAGTGGAGTCTGTAACCTGAAGCGTCTGTAACCCGAAGTACCACTGTACAAGGTCCTGCTAATGGCTCTGAGTACACAGAACCTTAAAAGCTTCTGCTATACAATAAGCAGAGTGTGACTCACAATCAACTTGGCCAAAACACCATCATTCTGCATCTGGCTACCGTTGCTCTATTTTATTTACAGATGGCTCCTGCCATCTGGTATTTGTGTGTCTGTGTGCTTGCCTATCACATATGCCTGAACCTAGGCAGAGAGAGCTGGCATATTCCACATTCTTGCAAACCTTTACATCTGCAAACAAAAGGAATATTGGGAGGAGGGGAAGTCCACAGATTTTGTTGGAGATAAATGCAAGTGGGAGGGCTGATTCAAAGGTTTGATTCCTTTTGTGGGACATCCCAAAATTGTATTGTATTAAGGACTGAACAGCTGAATCAGCCTTTATTGTTTTCCTTATGGTCTATCAGTATCCATCTGTACATAAAGTAGAATCCCTATTTCCCAATTATCTAAATTTGCTTTACACTCCCTTTGTAGCCTCTTCTAACATAATCCAATGATAGAGTACATCTGCTTATCTAAATATTGTGGATTCTCCTTCTGCCTCTCTCACCCAAGCATTTTTTTTTTCAAAAATAAAAGGCAATTAGTCTGTAACACAAAGTTTTTGTTTTTTTGTTTTTTGCCCAAATATATATTTGCAGCATGATAGCATATGCATTTTACCTCAAAAGTCAGTCACCTTTTCATAATGCTGAAAGTACTATAGGATATGAACCCAAGTCAAAGGAATAGGATAATCTATTTGCTCCATTTCTAAACCAAGGGAGATGAGCAGCACACACTACAAGGTTATCGGGTAGTTCTGTGCACTGTTCAATGCATTACCCAGTCTTGAAAGAGATCTGGTAATCCACCACAGGCAGAACTACTGCATTGCAATAAATAAACTTTGGCTATATGCAGGTTACTAGTGCCTGGTTTACAGTGAATATGACTTCAATTCCCTAGAACTGTTTTGTCAGATTAGCATGTTACTACCCATGTCAGGAATGTACATCAGTCCTGATCTTGCACCACTGTATGTGCATTAGGCAACTTATGAATGCAGGAAGCTTCCTTATATATGGAATCCAATAGTTCATCCATCGAGGTACAGTATTGTCTACAATGACTAGCAGAAGCTCTCCAGGGTTTCAGAAAGGACACTTTCCCTGACCTACCAGGAGATGCTAGGGATTGAACCTGGGACCTTCTTTATGCAAAACAGATGCTCTAACCCAGGCTTCCTCAACCTCAGCCCTCCAGTTGTTTTGAGACTATAATTCCCATTATCCCTGATCACTGGTCCTGCTAGCTAGGGATCATGGGAGTTGTAGGTGAAAAACATCTGGAGGGCCGAGATTGAGGAAGCCTGCTCTAACCACTGAGCAGTGATAATTCCTCATTTTGAAATGAGTGAATACAAATTTTCATATTTATAAATGTATTAAAATTAGTTGCAAAATAGGACGTTTGTGTATGAGTTTTTGAAGGTGTGATATTACGGGCACCACCCAATAGGCTTTTCCTAGTTCAAACTAAATCCCATAGAAATTGGTTTTTTTTTCAAAGCTCAGTCCAGAACTAGAAATTTTTTTTTAAAGGTGCTGACCGAGCAAGGAATGCACTTTCACCAGTCTTCTAAAAATGTTTTTTCTTCTTCACCCAAATCGCAAGTTTATTTTATATCTATGAATCAATAAATTTATTATAATATTATTGGTTATTACCATTCTGAGATCCTTTGAAGGGTGGGATACACATTTAATAGAATTAATAAAAAAATATTTTGTGCATGTATACTTTTATAATGTGAATTTGTTTTAAGATGCAATACCAATTGCAACTGACCCTTGACTGCTCCTCTGCTGGGTATGGTAGGCATACCACAGTGGGAAACCTGTGGCCATCCAGATGTTGCTACGTCGTAACTCTCATAATTCCTGACCATTGGCCATGCTGTCTGGGGCTGATGGAAGCTGGAGTCCAATAACATATGGAGGACCATGAGTTCCCCACCTCCTGTCAGCAGATGAAGCTATTGAGCAAGGAATACATACAAGCATCACATTTGATTTCAGCAGCCATAAGGCATGGCTGAAGGCTAATTCAGGGAAAGGCAGGTCATACACTGATAATCAAGACCAGTGCAAGCAGTAATGAGGAAGAGACAAAAAGTACACCCTTGACAATAACAAGGCATCCAAAAAGCAGAGCCTCACAGACACTACTACACTTACAAGAGAAAGGTGCAGAGACCAAACACTGCTCATTATCTAATTTAGGGCTGTGACCACAGCCTCCTATAGCATATCAATGCCATCTATGTCATAAAATGGCTATTAGGAGCGGCCCTGCTGTTCCTGGTAAGGCAAGGTTTGGTAGCAGCTTTTTCAGTTCACTAATACAACACTGGAAAGACGGGTTTTTCCATTCTGTGAAGGGAGGGTGGCTTTTTTTTCTTTTTTTGAAGAATAGAAAGGTACAATAAGAGCTTTATGAGTAAGTGAGCTAATGCAGTTTATGTGGGTGTGTTGGGACAGGAATAAGAATTGTTTATGTAAAGAGTGAGGCATCTAGTTTCCTTCAAAGGTTAAGATAAGCCAGCATAGATGGGCACAGCTTCGATGTTTTCACCAAGTTCTAGATTGCTTCAGCTTCTGCCATCTATCATGGCAAGTAAAACATCCCATACCTGAACTGGTACAAGTACTAGGTAAAATGTAAAAAAATAAGCCAGCATGGGAACCAGCCTGTCTTTTCAGATTTAAGAGCCAAGTTTCAGACAGACAACCACTGGCTCAGCTGTGAAAGAAAAGGCTTGCATTTCCAGTTTTTTTGCCCTGTGTACCTTCAATATCCACAACTACCACCAGAGGCCTACCTCCCTTTAACCCTTGGCAAGGGGATGTATCAGCAGCCCTTGTCCCTTGCTCCCTTGGAAAGGAACTGTATTGGTGCCTCTGAAGCTGGGCGTAACAATGAACCAGAAACTCAAAAGTTTGCTTTTCATCACCTTTCGTGCTCCATCAATGACTTCCTCCACAGCCACTGGGGTCAGGTCTTCTCCACTCTGCGCCACTACCTCCTCCTCCATCAGTCCGTCTTCCTGTCTGCCTGCCTGCCTTCCTCTCTTCCTTTTTCCTCTTCCTGCAACTCTTGCCTGTACCCTCCTATTTTTCCTCTCCAAGCCCAACTGGCTTCTATTGCAGCACTGGCTGACTGTGGAGGAGGCCCCATAGGGTTGCTGTGATGGTCCATGCCAGTGAGCAGATTCCTCCGCCAAGTCACACAGAGGAGCCTGCACACCTCACCCAGCCACCCAGAACAGCGGAGGCGCAGCCGAGATAGCAGGTAGGTGGGCAGGCTATAAGTCACTCCGAGCCAGAGTGGAGGGGTGTGGTTTTTGTGCCCCCCTAGGTCTGGACCAACCTGGTGGGGGCCAACCTAACCAACCCCTGGTACACCCTTGACTACCACATGTCACTTTTTATGACTACTAAGATCATGAGTAAGTCCTATCAACTGAAAAAGTCAAGTTTCTCAGTCCTATCTTCTAGAGCAAATACAATAGTAGCCCACTGCCTACTTTCACAAAATTAGATACAACTTCCCATGCCCCATACATACACACATAACACACTTTCAGAACAATGAAGACTACAAAATAGATAGCTGCTATTAAAATAAATCTCTCTCATCTTTCTGGATGAACAAAATAAAGCTCATTGCTGGAAACGCAGTCACACAGTATCATTAGCATGAAAGCATCATATGTTAAACTTCTGTGATCATCACAGACATCCCTGCCATGCACCAAAGTTTAGAAAAAAGGGCCCTTTTCTTCATTTGTTTTCAAAGTGTCAGAGAGAAAGAGAGAATTGATATTATTGTTCACAGGCCCAGAACACATTTGACTGCCCTTGTTATCAGCTGACTGAAGATTCTTTCTGCCTCATTTCCTCTTTAAACATTTAGGTTTCAATTTATTTGTTTACTAAAAAAAATTCAAAATTACAAGAAACATAGATGCTTAATTACAAAAGTCAGCCACAAACTTGTTATCACAAAAGTCAGTACCTGAAATGAGTACTAAATAGAGAGACATCACTTTTAAGACATAGGAGAAGTTGTTGTTATATATAACATACATATGGCTTACCAAAATGTTCAATGCATTGAAATATTCTTTTCCAATAGATATATTTGGCTGGTTAATGTTAAACAAATACTAACATTGCATCTGGATGAACAGGTAAGGTAAAGGTAAAGGAACCCCTGACCATTAGGTCCAGTCGTGACTGACTCTGGGGTTGCGGCGCTCATCTTGCTTTATTGGCCGAAGCAGCCGGCGTACAGCTTCCAGGTCATGTGGCCAGCATGACCAAGCCACTTCTGGCAAACCAGAGTAGTGCACGGAAATGCCGTTTACATTCCCGCTGGAGCGGTACCTATTTATCTACTTGCACTTTGACGTGCTTTCGAACTGCTAGGTTGGCAGGAGCAGGGACCGAGCAACGGGAGTTCATCCCGTCGCGGGGATTCGAACCGCTGACCTTCTGATCGGCAAGTCCTAGGCTCTGTGGTTTAACCCACAGTGCCACCCGCATCTCTGGATGAACAGGTAGCAATACAGAAAAGAAGAGTCTGTCTTTAAAGAATACTGTAGTTAACGTTTTGCTTCAAAGGCTTCAAAGAAACAGTGCAAGCCTGACTGTATCTACTCAGAAGTAAGTCAGTAGGGCCTACTCCCAAGCAAGTGGGGTTAGTACTGTAGGCTAAGTCACTTAGCTCTACAGTCATATCTTTTAAAGTAAAAAAAAAAAAAAGCAACTACTTTCCCTTGTTCAATGGACAGATCAAAAATATAAACCTTAAGCCACAAACAATGGTATCTAAAATAATGGCTATTCCTTACATTCTGTTTAGTCATATTTTTCTAAATCAAGAGATAGATCCATCTAAATGACGAATTCGACTTCATCGCTTAGAAGTCTCCCAGCTAAAACAAGCTTATGATTAGCTTACTTAAGTTGTTACCCAAGATGCTCCACATGTGTGCTACTGAACTGCTAAAGGCCATTTGTTTTAGCACTACTTCAAGAAGCTTTGCACAGGAGGGGAAGAAATGACACCAGAAATTCAAGGACTGATTTGCATGACTGGGGTTTTGTGTTTTGTTTTGTTTTGTTTTTCCAAACCAGGTTGCTTATCCTTCTGTCAACTCTGTCTGAATCAATGTGCACTGAACCCAAGAATCAGCAGTTGTGTACAAAAGAAATGGCCGGCCTCTGGTGCACTGGGAGTCCAAAGTGCATCTCTGAAAGTATATAATGGCCATTATCAATTCAAAAATTCCGTTTGCCCATCACACAGTTAGAAAACCACAGCTAGAAGAAATACAAGTAACAAAAGGTAGCACCTAGAGAAGATTAGAGTCATGAAGTGATTTACAAGGACAGCATACAATGAAAAGCCATTAACATAGGCTCAATGCACAGAGTTACTGAACAAGGAGAGGAAGGGACACTAAACAGCTTGCAAGAAGCCTAGAAAGTTGCCTTATATGTATTGACAGCAGCTCTCCAGGGTTTTTGACAGGAGATATCAGAAAGATCAGGATAAAGGATCACTGGTCTTGCAGGCATCACCAGCTGAAATTGAACAAGCGTCTTCTTCTTTTTTTCATTCAGAAGAAATAGCAAATTGTTTTGGTAATAGGTAGGTGGACTTAACTGCAAATACTGGGATATGGAGAATACATTCATAAAGAAAGCGTAATATACAATAAATGGTCAATAAATCAGGATTTCAATGTAATGAATCCACTTTCATATAGGCCAACAGATCTGTCACTCTCTCCTGCAATATCACATGATATTGTTTAGGATTTCACTGAACCAAATTCATAAATCCTAATCTTATTGTAATCTGAAATGTATCAATGTGTACAGTATTTGTCTTACACAGAAACATACTTATTTCTTTCATATGTAAACCACCCAGAAAAACTGGTTGAAATTTATAAATCTCTTCTAAATGAATTGCAACCAAACCCCCAGATATTAACAAAATTTACATGGAAGTCAGTACTCCTGTATCAATGGAAAATTTCCCCAAGTAAACATGTTATGAATCTCAGTCTTGATGGTGCACTTATAGTGAGTCTTCAAAGTACTTTAAAATGACAGTCAGGTGAGATTTTCACTCCAGCAAGCTGGGGGAAATGGTACTTTGAAGCTTTACACATTATTGCCCCCATCTGTTGGCACACATAAGCAGCAACAGTGTAGGGCAGGGGTCAGCAAACTTTTTCAGCAGGGGGCCGGTCCACTGTCCCTCAGACCTGGTGGAAGGCCAGACTATATTTTTTTGGGGGGGGGGATTCCTATGCCCCACAAATAACCCAGAAATGCATTTTAAATTAAAGGACACATTCTACTCATGTAAAAACATCCTGATTCCTGGACCATCCACGGGCCGGATTTAGAAGGTGATTGGGCCAGATCTGGCCCCCAGGCCTCAGTTTGCCTACCCATGGTGTTAGGGCACCAAGTTAACCCTCCTTAATATCATGCAAAACTCACTTTGAAGAGAGCACCTGAATGGACACTTCAACATGAAAGTGAATGTCCAAACAAGAATCTGTGTCCTGGAAACTGAAGTGCTAAAGTAAACAAGTTTGGAAGGGCTCAGTTTCTAACAAGCCCATTTGCTCCAAGTTAATTTCCCCCAGTAATTGCATAGAATATAATTTCTACTGGGATTATGACATACATACATTAAAATAGATAAACAAGAAGCTAAAGTAGCTGTGGCTTTCCCAACGTAAGTAGTTTGGGACTTGGGGTGGGGATTAACTAGAACAGCGAATATTCAATAGCTCACTGTTGAATAATTTCCCTCCATTTCGAAGCAAGCATTTAAAAACTTTGAAGTGCATATTTTGAAGTACCTAGCCTCCTGGGAGTTAACTATTCAGCTGAGCACATGAATGTAACTGTCATTTTCAAACAAACTAGCACAAGGTAAACATGAATGCTGTTTAAATCTGTAAATATTAGCCTGTCAAACCCTCCCATGGGTTATCTGGCTGAATGAACAGGGAAAATAAATGATCACTATGTCAACAACACAACTGAACTGTGTGAAGTCCTCCTACTTAATAAATACTACCAAAAACCTGACAGCTGTTTTTCATGATTTCACAGTACTGTTAGGAAGGAATTCTAATGTAACATTTTCAATTCTCACAGCTGAGAATGCAAAGGTGAAAAAGCAGTAAGAAGTGCAGTCACCCCAAGTCCCAGGTCAAAGGTTGAGACTGAATGGCAGATAATCAGAACCTCAAAAATCCTGGGGGGGGGGGGGGAGGGAAGCTATTATGATGACTACAGATGTTTAGTTGAGATTTTGCCAAGCAATAAAACCTCCTTTCAAAGCATGTCTGGACAGTATTGATGTTTTGGGTCAGATGTTTTAAGTACTGTACTTGAGCAAAAATGTGTACCCAACTATATGTAACACCACCGCAATCTGCACAAACACCAGCTGAAAATTTCATATTGCGTTAGTTTCCTCAGTCGTCCGGTTTCCTCGGTGGTTTCTCCATTTTAATGACTTCGTTTTATCAGAACGTGCCAAAGGAATAAAACAAACACTTATTCCCTAAATAGAAACACAAATGCCTCTTTACATTATCAGAGCTTTGCTGTTAACTGACTGTGTGACTAAAAAGATATAGCATTTTATTTTATGTGATAAACATATCACAACAAGAAGCAGAAGGCACAGGTTTACAGCCCAGAAGAGTTAAAATCCAGAAATCTAGCAATAATATTTCACTAGAAACAAACACGTTCAGCATGCAAAAAAGTCAGAGATACAAAACAGACAAATCCTACCCATTAGGAAGAATAAGCAACACAGCTAACAAAATATACTATTTGCTGAGCTGAATATCCTACAGAGAGCCCTCGCTCCCTGTATTAAGTATTGCATACCTTTCAGTCTCTTGGACTTGCCATTCTTTTGCTGCTCATCTTCCTCGTTAATGGTGAACAGAACAGGTGTATTTGGCCTCACGCTTGCCTTCTTTAGCCTCTCTTGCCGGATAGCGGTTGCCAAACCAGGCATGTTGCTATCTTCTTCCTTACTACAATATATCAGTCCCAGACTCCACTTAGCAGCTAGCTAGCTGCAAAGCAGCTCGTTCATTTGTAACAGATCCCGTACGGGTATAAGCAGTGCACAAACAGCTGACGAACACCAACATCCACTTGGCAGACGAGGGCCTGCAGTTTCCTCCACCTTGACAAAATAAAATAAAAGGCCTTAATTAAAGGCCCATCGGTTTGGAAACCTCCTCCTCCTCCTCCTCTTGACGCCTTTAAACCTGTTCAGTCAGATCCCACGTCTTCTGTCCTTCCTGATGCAGCACCTTTCCCCCCTCCCTGTATCTTCTTCTTTCCAGCTACTGCACACTGAAATATTCAGCAGGCAGCCCAAGAGGAGAAAATATGATACGCCACCGTTAACAGTTGCCCTGACAACAGTGACATATCCTAATCCAAAGGAGGTCCGTGAATGTCGTCTCCTCAGCTGCAGGAAAGAAGCCTGCCGGAATGTTCCCTCTGTGCACTTGCTTGCTGCTGAGGCAGAGGAAGCCAGCGCACAAAAGGCCGAAACCACCTAGCAGGCTGGGCTGCTCCTTCTTCCCTCGGAGACTGGGTGGAGGAAGGATGGAGCTCCTGCTTGCACAAGCAGGCACGTTCTGAGGAAGGGAAGCCGACTAGCCTGCAGGCAGGTAGGTAGTATTTTTTGCCAGTTCCTCCCTTAGCTCAGAGTCTGCAAGTTTTACCAAAGCAGGCTCTCTCTTTTGAATTCTCCAGCAATGCTCCCGTTCTTGCAATTGGAAAACATGCTCCACGAAGAAGGTAGGTGCATATTCCGTAAAGGGCAAAAATCTCAAGGCGGTACACAAGTATTTTCTTGTGCAATTAAATAAGAAGATGGTTTTTTTTAAAAAAAAAACCTGAGGCAATGCACCTTGCATGAATAACTGGTGTTCCCTTTGGCAAACATTAACTCGATGCAGCACAAAGGTTATTTGTAACAACAACTTAAGAGGACAGGACAAAGTATTTATCAAAGTTTTCCGGCAGTCAAAGTGTAACATGACAGTGCTCTTTGCTGTTTATAGTACATAAGTCTGCCTGTACATTCCATTTCACGAACAACTTTGTTTGTTGGTTTACTTCCTTTTACTATGCCTTTCCGCTCATGGCAGCTTAAAATGTATAGAGAAACGGATCACAAAATATACGCTAAAATTGTAACAATGCATAAAAAAGAAACAGCACAGAGCAAGTTTTTTTAAACACACACACACACACACACACACACACAAACAAACAAGCACAGCAAGGAAATTAAAAAGAAAAACAGAAAGCAAACCGAATGCTTGACTGAACAGAAAATCCTTTACATTTCCATGAAAAACCGCACATACCGGTAGTCCCATCTGCGCTATATCTTTAATGCAGTAGCATACCACTTTAAACTGTCATGGCTTCCCCCAAAGAATCCTGGGAACTGTAGTTTGTTAAGGGTACTGAGAGTTGTTAAGCATTATTATCCTCACACAGCTACGGTTCCCAGAGTAGTTTAACAATCAATCTCTCTTCCCAGGAAACTCTGGAAATTATAGCTCTGTGAGGGGAATAGGGGTCTCTTAACATTCCCCTCTTAACTGTGAGGGAAATAGAGGTCTCTTCCTGTCCAGGAGGATCCAACGGCAAGCCTGGATGAACAGAATGAGAGTCCAGAGTCTGAGGTACTACACTGAGAAACTGCCATCCAGGGTTCAATGGCTCAAAGTTCCTGGCAATGCAACCCTAGTATTTCCCACAACAAACAGATTGAGGAAATTAAAGTATGCATAGTACATGAACTTCTCTTGGCCATAATGGCCGCTTGGCAAAAAAACTCATTCATTTCAATATCCAGTGCTTGAGGCATTGCAGTAATTTTAGTACTAGACAAGAAACAAACCTCTATTTGCCAGCACATCCTGCAACATTTCTTCTTGTCAACCTAATCTGAAGAGGCTATATGAGGCAAATCTCAAAAAGTGTACCTAGAGGATTTTCAAAACTATAGCACTCAGGCACTGGCGGAGGAAGAGGAGTGCGGGTGGAGCGAACCGCCCCCGCAGTGCAATCCCCAGGGTGCCACTGTGGCTGCCCCCCCCATCCCCGCAAGATGCGCGCCCCAGCCCCAGGACGCGTACCCTGCCCCAGCGGGTGGCGCATCCCCGCCTGCTTTCCACCCCCCAATGCCGGAGCATGAAGCTCCGCCACTGCACTCAGGGGGAGGCTGAAGGCTGGGGTGTGTGAATGTGTTGTGTGAATACATTTTTTAAAAAGCAGTTCTAGACTAAGTTTTTAAAAGTACATTTCTATTTTGAAATTAATAATTCTGAACAGTCAGCTCATAAAAATATCATGGCAGTGTATAATGAAACCATCAACACATTACCAAATCATGAAATATGGAAAAAAATGGCCAACTCTGAATCTAATTACTTCTCTGAAAATGATTGGCAAACCAGAAATGTTTTCAGCAGATGAAATATCAAAATTGTAGACATTTGTCTGATTTCAATAGGAATAGTATTTCAAAGCACTGGTAGTGTCACAACCCTCACTTTTATGGGAGACGCTTGCTCACTTAAATTTGTTCAAATGTTGAAGAGAATTTGCTAGATGAAGCAAAATGGTTTCTCTAAAACACCTTTTGACTGAGGTCAAAGGTCCATCTTTCACACATCCTTCTATGTATTTGTCATTTTCTGTGTTTGGCCTCCTTGTCACTCTCTAGGAAAACTCTGAAAACAAACCCAGTGCAAGGTTATGTAGATGGACATAACCTTGGGCTAAAGATATATGGGTTGGGTTCCCTTTCTGTGTTCTTCAGAACAAAACAGATGCATAGCAATCTGGGCCAGACTTGGAAAGCCAAACTTTGCCCTCGGTTCTGGATACAAGCCCTCATTCCATTCCCCCATGCTCAATGGCTAGTATTTGACTAGCCAATAATAGGTGGGATGGGAGACTTCTGAAGATTTTGTGAGCACAGAGAGAAACACTCATAGAATGCACATGTAAACACCGGCACAAACTACTGAGCTAGTTTTGCCTCACCATGTTTCCAGTTTTGTTTAAGCTCCTTCCTTCTTGGCAGGATTCCAGCTCTCACGTGTGACACAAGGTGTACAATGAGGCAGAAAATTTTAAGAAAAGTGTGTGAGCCATATGTAAACTGAGTAAATCCCTGCATGGCCCAAGTTGCTCATCCTTCATTAGTTTGCCTCCCAGCATTTTTCAGCCCATCTTCTAATCTAAAGATGAACTAGAAACTTCATTTCTCAAACTTTATCCACAAAAATGCACACATACCGTACTTTAAAAACTACATGTGCACAGACATTCTTGGTTAAAAGAATGAGCTGGATATTTTTTGGTTATTGTAAGCAGCACAGTCATGTCTTAAATAGGCTCCTCTCCCCCTCAGAGAACAATAATTTAGAACGTGTATTCACATCTAACAGTTCATGCCAGCTGGCTTTATTTTGATTTAAATAATAATAATAATATGAAGATCTGAGTTTCAAAATACTTCAGAGCCCATTCCAGAGATGTTTTTATTTAATGCTTTCCAAGGGGGCATTCGGCATTGAAACATGCTTTGAATCAAAAGTGTGTTGTGGGTATGCTGGAGATAGTCTTTACCTCAGCTGGAACTGAAAGAATGAAAAGAATCAAGAAGCCTGTGGGTTCCTTCCCTTCAGTTTGGGACCCCTTCAGTTTCCCCCTCACACATTAAAGCCCTATGATGGGACAGGGAACAATTGACCTTTCCTGATCCTTTAAGCCACTATTCCCCATCTTGGTGCCCTCCAGTTGTTTCCAACTATAGCTCCTATCAGCCCCAACTTTAAGATATTGAAGGGTCAGTATGAGTAGGATAGTGGGGGGCTTGCTTCCAATAAGTCTTCTTCCCAAGAATACTTCAAACTGCTAGTGAGGCTTGTCACAGACTAATTTATGGGGAGGAGGCATATTTTCCCCTCATGCACTTGTCCATTTTAGGACAACATGCTCAATGTGACATTTTTTCAAGGGACTTCACTTGTAAAAGCATAACTGTGAAGTTCCCTGTCTATATCCACCAGTCGTGAATGTGCTTTATTAAATGTATTACTTTTTTCTGGAAGCTTCCGAAAAGGAAAGACCATCAGAAATGGGATGGCTGATTTTTGCAAAGGATTCACCAGAGCCAAGTACATGGCCCGAGGAACTGAACTGTTCAATTGCAAATGATGGCAGATGATAAAGATATCAGCATTGAGCCTTGAGGTCTTTGCCTTTCCTGAATGCCTCAAATATGAAAAGAACAATTGGGATGCACAATTATGCTTCCCTGGCTTCAAAAGTAGATGGATGAACACTTGGGGACAGAATACACCACTGAGGAATTCAGGCCTGTATTCAGGGATACATTCTCTAAATGTCTTGTCTCATATTAACCTGCCACATGACATTCTCAAAGTCACTCAACTTTTCATGTTTCTGCTTTGCATGCACACCCTGTAGTCTAACTTGCTCTATGATGTATAATTTTGCACTGTAGACCACCTTCGGTGTCCTTGTCACAGAAAGGCAGGGGGAAATGCAAATATAAATACACGAGTACAGGACAATCTATTCACACCATTTCACTTTCAACAACATCTTCCCCCTCCTGAACCACAAATTCTCTTTTAACAATGGAAGTCCCTGCTAGTCCCCAATAAACTGCTAAACAGGAGCATTTAGAATTCCTTAGGGCATCTACATTCACCACAGAATAGCCATGATTCAGAAATGTGCCCATCAGGGTGTTTCTCCCTCAACAAACTTCCCATATGAGACTATGGCTGTATAAAATGCATTTGCATGTGGCATCACCTCTTGCTATCACAGTGACAGATAGATCCACTTCAGCAGCGATTATAGGAGGTGGCACTTCTAAGATTATGCCACGCTGTGCACATTCCATTGTGAGCACACACCCTAAGCACTTCCTTTAGCGCAGCCTTTCCAACCTGATGCCCTCGCAATGTTTTGGACAAAGACCCTGATTTACTGCTCCTTTGCTGCCATCAGAGATAGTGGTTTTTTTAAGCAACATCTTTAATTGGCAGCAAATTTGAACACTGATTCTGTCAATGATGAAAGAAAAAGTATCATGGCACCTTAAAGTTATTAGGCCATAAGTTTTTGAGCATGTGATTGAGTGTATTCTAATCTGTGAAAGCTGATGCCTTAATACACTTGCTCCATCTTGAGTGTGTGGCACAAGACTCTCTGCTATTTTTGCTGTAACCAACATAACTATCCCTCTGGAAATTGTCAGTTCAATACCGTAAATAGAGGACAGCTGATTAAAAATGAATGAAATAATCTACCACACACTTAAATATGCAGGAGGCAAAATAGCTGAGTCCTTCCTTAACTTTGGGGGAAAGTTAATTATATGCCATTAAATGAGTACTCTGGGCATAAATTGCCATCACTAACTTAGGAACAATGGAATGAACAGGTTTGCACTTGGAAGTAAAAACCATATATAAAGCACTTTTTTCAGAAATATGGGCCTACTTCAAAGAAAAGTTAATACACCAAACATAAACATTAATATTTCCTCATCATGGCGCCAACAAACTAAAACCTCCCATTTCTACTTCTTAAGTGGTATTGCCTACTAAGCAGTTAATTCTTCATTATCCAAATATGCAGTGCAATTGTGTGTTTACCGTACTTCTCTCTCTTTCTCTCTCATCTTGCTTACTCTAGGAGATTGTTTCTTTTAATTCTCTAGAGCTTAGGCATTCAAAATGTTTTTTCTCCTACTTTAGTGGTCTAGTAGTAGTTTTTGTCATGTTTTAGAGAAGGATGGCCAATTTAAACCCAAAAACAGGTTTGGACATGTTTGGTACTTGCCTTTTTTTTCCAAAGTAGAAAAGAGAAGCATGTTGTCTGGTGGCTACATACTGCCTACTTAATTGAGATAAATTGAGGGATAATGTTTAATTATCTTTGACATGCCAAATCCTTTTCCACCTTGAAAACAGATGAAACACTTCCTTTGTATGCACACTCGCTTGCGCTCTCTCTCTGGAGGAACTGCTTCAGAGTTTATAACATGCCTTCATCATTTACCATAAACCAAGATCCCTGAACTCTAAAAAATAAATTTCCAAGCCCACTAGGCATATGAGCTTTTAGAATGGTGGGCCATTAAATGATATTTCCTGCCACTTCCCTTGTTCTATGGAATGTTGCTATATAGCAAATATCACCAGCTATTTCCTTCAGACATCTTTTGAAGGCATGCCTCTTTTCTTCAGGCTCTCTCTGGCCGTTAAAGCTGGACTCTGCTTTTGTACAGTGTGATGCTGTGTTGTACTTTTTATAGTCTTTAATGTTGCTTTCAGTGGTTTAGACCATTGGTTTTATTGTGCATTTATGCTTTACTGTATACCTTCTGGATATTTTTAGAAATGGTCTTAAAATAAATAGCTCAATCAAAAGAGGAAGATCTGCACACACATTTTCTTCCCTATGCTGCAATTAACAGAGCAATCATAAATGTGCATATGGTGAGTGAAGTGGTAGGAGATTTGTCCCTTTCATAGACTGACCAGCAGGGACGGCTCTACCATTAGGCTGCCTCAGGTAGCAGATTAAGGCGGGGGTAGGAGATTGAGGTGCTGTGTGGTGCTGGAAGACAGAGCTGTTTGTACCACATGGCTGGCTCTGTGTGTGTGTGTGTGTGTGTGCGCGCGCGCGCACGCGCATGCACGCGCACCAAGCTAGCTATCCTCAGGTGCAATGGAAGACGCTGTCCTATCACCAGTGCTGAAGTAAGATTCAACTGAAAAGTGAAATGGAGGGCAGAAGAGGCATGCCCATTTGTCCACATCTTGCTCCAGACCTACCTGTTAACTCACTCCAGCCAGAGGGGGAGGTGGTTTCTCTCTTGCTGCTGTTTGTTTGCTTACTGAATTGCCCCCTCATTTAAATTAGCAGGAGGGAAATTAATTATTCAACACACCTGATCTGGGTGACTGTCAAGGAAGGAAAGAAAGGGCTTTGAATCCAATGTATCCAAGATTATCCCAACACAGCCCAGAGGTCCTACATATATCAGGTCCTACCACTGGTGGAAATGTTGCTATCATTGCAACTATACCCACAGAGCCTTCTACAAATGAACCAGAGGCCTCCAGGATAAGGTGGCCATGGCCGGCCATCAGAGGTCCTCCCTGTTGGTGGCCACCCTTCTGCCTCATCCTAAACCCCCTTCAGCCAGCCTTCACCAGGGGTTAGGATTGCTCTGCAATGGGTCTCCCTTATACTTTCCATTTTCTTTATGAAATGTGCAGTGATCATACGGCATATGCCTCCTGACTGTGAAACTTTTTATTATAAAGCTTTAAAATATTGCATCAGTGTTCTAGAAGGCATTTATGTTTTAAATATGTAAATATGTGTGAGAGCACCTTCTGAAATATGTTGCTTTTAAATGAAAACCAATCTGATCTTGACAGGTTTTCATTTAAAGAATATTATTTTTTCAGCACTTTTCCAGGCCCATTATCTGCAATATCATTTTAATGAAAACTTGTTAAGATCAGAGTATGTTATAATACAAACATTTCAACCGTCTTCAGAAAAGTGGCATCATAAATAAATACAGTACATCCTTTACAAAACAGAAATAATGCTACAGCTCAACAGCATATCCTTCGATTAAAATGTCAGCAGCACCATCTTGTGGTTCAATCTGTGCATAACTGAATCTAGTCACCTAACTACACAGAGCAGCCGGCTATACCCAAAGCGTGATAGTGTTTGTAGTATTTGATACCTTATTTTGCTTCACTACTCAGTCTGTGCCTTCAGACTGCAGATCTTCAGTCATTAACGTTCTGTGTATTATGTTAACTGGCGGCAAGAAACACCCCTTCCTATATTTACTATGTTTTTGTGATAAAATAAAATTTCAAAATGCAGCTGCTCTCCAAGGGCAACGGTAAATGTGAGACTGTTGGGCAGATTCTTAAAAGCTCAACCTTGCCTTCATAAAACATTATGTTATCTCCCTGACAAAGTGCCTTTGGAGATCAACACAGGGTGATGATGGATATAATGTAAAAAGAAATCACAGCAGGTTCTTCCTCCTCCCCACCCCAGCACAGTTTCCTTCCTGCTTCACAATTTGCATGTGAGGCAAACACATCAATGAATCACATTACTCTTGCTCCAAAGAGCCTGCTGGATAACTCCAAAGGCTCTAGTCTAGCACCCTGTTCTCACAGATGCCTAAGAGAAACCCACCAGGAGAACTAAAGCACAGCAGCACTCTCCTCACCTGCAACTCTCAGCAACTGGTATCAGGTGAACTACACACTTCTTCTTTTTTAGAGCACTGTACTGTATATGCATTTATATGTTTGTTTGTTTCTCTCTCTCTCTCTCTCTCTCTCTGTGTGTGTGTGTGTGTGTGTGTGTGTGTGTGGTGTGTGTAAACAGTTTCAAAATTGCTCCAGGAATTAAAGGAATTTTATGACATCCAGAGAAAACCTGACTGGTATTCATGCTTTTGACATTTTGTTTGCCTCACCACTTACAAGATATACCTTGTAAAATATACCTAGTAAAAAAAATAAAAGCAACAGCCAATAAGGTGAATTTTCCCATTCCCAGAATCAAAGTAAAACATCCACTCTCATACATGTAGTACATGTTTGTGCACAACCAATGGAGACTAGGTCAGACTGTCTTCTTGGGTGGAACTAACTTAAAGCTATTTACTTGACATAAAATACACACTGCATAATTACAAGCAAATAAATTTGATCCAAAGTGTAGGAAGATCCGTATCCACAAGGCTCTCTCATCTCTCTTCTTAGAAAGGAAATTTGATAAAGACATGGGATGTGGATCACAGCAGATGTGTGTTAGGACTAATGCATTTATTTCCCTTAAAATATTTTCCTTGACAAAGGACATCCATTCTCATGCACAAGCAGAGGAAAGGGTGACAGCTCAGGGGAAGTTTAGTGATAAGCTTACAGTTACAAGTGCACATGTCTCAAGGATTTCAGTGGATTTTTCACCCTGTAATGGTGTGTTCCACTACAGCCATTAAAAAATATAATTTTAAACAAGAAAGAAAGACTTATTAAAATGTGATTCTTGGCTTCCACGTGTTTAAGACTAGATGAACTTTGATACAGAAAGCCACTTAAAAGGTAGCTTTCATTAAGTATGTTCCAGCAAACAACATAGACTACAACTTCCATCAGCCCCTGCCAGAAAAGCCAGCGGTCAGGATGCTGCAGTCCTGCAACATCTGGTGGCGAATGGTGACTGCTTAGGGAAGGCTGATCTGGAACAGTGGCTCACGCTCAGTTACAAAGAAGATGAAAGAGGAAGAACTCTCCATAAACTGATTAAAGGAAAATAACTCTCCTGTAAATAGTGACGCCTATGCTGGTATTTCCTATGGTGCTGCCATCCATCAAGGGAGAAACATCTATTTCCTCTGTAGAAAAGAGGATATCTCAAAACATGCCACTGAATATAATTCCATGTCCTTGTAACTAACACCTCCAGAAAGCAATTAACCTGCATTGCAACCTATTCATTTCATCCACCTACACGCTATTAGGATTCTGCTACCCCATATCCTGGCATGGCACACACTGGCAAAGAAATCAGCTAGGGGCACACAAATACCAGGGACTGATTTGAATTACATTTGCCTGAGCTCCAGCCTTTTATTAACGTGATCACCTGCTACACCTTGTTGTACGATATTTTGCATATTACACACCCACCCACTGCAAAAGAGCAAACTGAAAGCCCTGCTTTACGAAGGGAGTTCTGTAGCAAACACTAATTCTAGGATGTAAGGAATTAAATAGATTCCGAGAGGGGGAGGGGTGAAACAAACAATTTGCACAACAAAAATCAGAGTCAAGACGTTACTCGGCACATTCAGTTCTGAACATCATGTGAGATTTTGAAGGAGCAAGCTTATGCTGAATACAGAAAAACCAAACCATTAAGCAGCTTGACCCTATTCAGAGTCAGATGGACTTTTGTGGGGGTGTTGCTTTGTGCCTTTTTTATGAACTGCAGCATTTTGCATGAATGTGTTCGCATTATAATGTATGTCCATTCAAACTTTGGTTTTAAATCTGCTGTTAGTTGCTTGGTAGCCATTAGTGTAACAAATGACTAACAAGGTAAGAACAACAGCAGCAGCAGCAGCAGAATTTAGGGCAAATAAGCCCACTGAAAGCAATGGGCTGTAGTTCCCCCAACTCTGAATAGGATCAAGTATGTGCTGTTCTCAACTGACAGATACTTTTTAAAACTCTGGTACAAAAGGTAAAAGCATATGTTGGCTCACAGTCTCCTTTGTCTGCATGTTCCACTTCCATTTCTGGGCTTCCCGAAGTGCTCCTCCATAATGCCAGCAACCAGACATGCCAACAAAGCAGATGATCAGGTCCCCACTCAGCAGAACAATCAGCATTGCCCCCAAATGCAGCTGGCTGGCACTGTGGGTTAAACCACAGAGCCTAGGGCTTGCCGATCAGAAGGTTGGCAGTTCGAATCCCCGCGACGGGATGAACTCCCGTTGCTCGGTTCCTGCTCCTGCCAACCTAGCAGTTCGAAAGCACGTTAAAGTGCAAGAAGATAAACAGGCACCGCTCCAGTGGGAAGTTAAACAGAGTTTCCGTGTGCTGCTTTGATTCGCCAGAAGCGGCTTAGTCATGCTGGCCACATGACCTGGAAGCTGTATGCCGGCTCCCTTGGCCAATAAAGTGAAGTGAGCACCGCAATCCCAGAGTCGTCCACAACTTGACCTAATGGTTAGGGGTCCCTTTACCTTTTACCAAATGCAGCCGGGGTCGCTGACTGCATTTTGAAGTTAGTTAAGTAACGCACCTTACAATTTAAAGACGTGGAGAAGCTATTAAGTCCAGAGTCTCAAAAACCTAAATGCACCACTGTCTGCAATAGACAGGGCTTCCTTCTTTGGCCAGCCCCACTCAAGACCATTCTTGAGCAAAAAGAAAATTCTGAACCTTTAGCTTTCCTTCTGGCTAATCTGACTCTTTCCTCTTAGGCTCATGCTGATATTTCACTCTGTACCTTGTCACTCTACTACCATCTTTGTCTAAAGTAGACTGAATACTCTCTGGGCAAAGATTGCATCCCTTTCACATATTGCAGAACACTTATTTATCACATAACATATCAAGGTGGTGTACAATACATACACATATAATAAAGCACAGAATGTCATCAAAACAATGCAAAATAATCATTCAAATGACTGGCTAATCTTAAGAAAACTTAAAAGAGAATAGGCCTGGCAGCATAAGGAGGTCCTCAAGAAACACCTGAATGTCAGTACCAAGAATGCCTGCAAAATACCTGCTGGACACAGCGTGGGGCTGCTGACACTAAATGTCCGACTTCTAGTTGAAGCGAATCAGGTAAGTCTCTGTAAACATTGAGTTGTGATATAAGAGCTCAGGTGGTCTTTAAGGTATCCTAGACTGAGGGTGCTCAGGGCTTTATATATTAATACAAGAACCTTGAACCTGGCCCAGTGTCATATTGGCAGCCACTGCAGATGTTTTAGAAGATGTCACATGCTATCAACCATCTACCCCCATCAACAGTCTAGCTGCTGCATTCTGCACTAGATGGAATGTCTGGTTCAGGCCCAAATGCAGCCCCCATATAAAACACATTGCGAAAATCCAGTCTTGGAGATACCAAGATACTATAGACACCAGGCTATTCAAATATGGCTGTATCCTGCACCCCTGACAAAGCTACCTAGCATGCAGTTAAAAACGGCACTGTAGTTTTGCTGTAAACTATTCAGGGTATCTTCCAAATGTCCTACACTGATCCGAAAATATTTGACTGGATCATCATGCACAGATTAATCAGCCTCTATCTCCTGGTGCCTTAGAGATGCTTTGCACTACAACTCCAATAAACCCCTGTCAGCACACCTATGCTGGTTTAGGCAAATTATTGGTTAACGTTATTTGCAATATTGCACTATGCTTTTGTAGTTCAAGAAAGAGAGCTTTCTTATTTCAGAGTTTTCATTTCCATGAAATTGCCTGGCAGTTTCACACCCTCCCATTCAGCTCCCAATCCAGAAATAGTGCATAAAGTGTTAAAAAGCCCACATCTAGCTACAGATCTTTAGCACCCTGCCCATGAATCTCTATTCTTTATGGCAATTTAAATAAAACAGATATGTAGAAAAAACTGCAATGTTACACAAGAGACAGATAATATGAGAAACAATGCATGACGAGTATTAGCTTTATTTCAATGTGTGGCTTCAGCAGTACAATTATGATACCAATAAAACAAGGAAGTGCAAATATAACATGCACTCCCAGAACCAGCTGCAATACTGACCATCCTTAAAATTAGAATACAGTGTACCCAGAATTGGCTATTTCTACTCAGTAAGCTAGTTCAAATTAAAATTGAAATCATTAATCACACACACCATGCCACAACTCTAGCAAGTGTGTTTTTTCGTGTACGTTCAAATTTACTGCTATGAGTCATTCCATTAGGACCAAGTAGAGTTATCCATGCATGTACTTCTGCACAGGATTTTCGACTGCAAAGCGTACACCTGCCTTTTAGCAGAAAGCTTTCAAATCAGATTAACCACACTCTGCAGAAATCAGCATGCTGAAAGCTTATGTTCTCCAAGTGCTGCCAACCAAGCTATAAAACCCCGGAAAATACAGTTGTTGTTTTTTTAAAAAAAGTAACTCCCTTACACTCATGGCAATCTAGATCAGGGCCACTTCCAAGTCAAATGAGCAAAATGCAAAGGTGGCAGTTGAAGGACAAAGGCAAAGGGCTTGCCACTATCATGTGTGGCTAATCCTGCCAGGAGGGGGAGATGGCTTGAGAGGGAGAGATAGGGTGACCTGGTTTGACTTCATAGTGGGAGGTTTCAGGCCTGCATCACTTACGGTACCTGAGGCTTGGCCTTGGTATCTTGTGAGACTTAAAGTGAGAGGAGAGACCTATAAATGTCCAGTTTTCTGGACCAAATTTCCATCTAGTCCTGCATCCTGTATTCCACAGGGGCCAGTGAGATGGCTTTTGGAAGTCTACAAGAAGTCACCAGCCATCTTCAATTGCTATTCCCCATCAACTGATAAGCACATTATTGAAGGACACTGGACCCACTGCAGTTAGTTCCCATTGTTAGGATTGTTTGAAAGTAAATAGGTTTTAAAAGGGAAAGGCAAAACTCTGTGGGCTGCCCTACCAAGATGAGAAACAGGGCAAGGAAGAGAGACACAGGCAGGATTATTTGAAGGTGGGCGTTCCAGTAATTAATGAACCAGATGGAGCGAAGGGAGTTTGGGGGCGAAAATGTTCCCTTCTCTGAGGCAGTATGCAATATTTAAGGAACACAGCTGTTGAGTTCCAGGAAAGCTTTGGGGGTAAAGGAAGGGAATCTCAGCAAGGATTTAGGGAAAGCTGTCCAAAAGGGCTTGTAAACATGCAAGAGTGGCAGGTGGCTCCAGTGGGGACACAACTTCACACCTCCCTCTGCTTGAACGGCAAAGAGATGATTTATCCAGCATAGTTCCTAGGGGAGCTGTGCCAGGGAAACATATTGGCTTGCTGTCCATGGCAGTCTTTGGGGGCCTTGCAACATAAAATGGGTCCTTATCTGCTAGTCTTAATAGCTACTGTGTTGTATCATGCTCCTACCAACAGAGTTATGATTTGCTTAATCCACCGCTTTACTACCCTACAGAATAAACAAACTGTGTAATGGTCTGGTGTTCAAAAAAAGCTGGCAAACACTAGATGTCACAGTTCTGTTCTGTTCTCTTTAAATGTGTCGCATCTCAAAGTAAAAAAAAAAAAGCCCATGAGCAAATCACAGAAAACATTATAGAACAAGCTGCAAGTGCCAAGATTTCACTAAAATCCAACCCCTTACCATAACAAAGTAAACAACAGAAGATGCTGGGGAAATCAGCAACAGCTTCGCCAGTTTTTATCTAGCAAGGCTGCCTTTAATTGTTGCCCAGCAAGCAGATACTCAACAGGTGCAGCTTTTCTCGGTGAAAAGCTGCACTAATCGCTAATGGCAGAGGAACCCTGACAATGTAAGAAAATGGGAGGGGGGATTAAGAAGGAAGCAAGGCAACTTCACTGCAATTTCTGAAAGCCCAACTATTCTCATACAACACATTAGTTCTCTTGCACATCAGAACTTTCGTGGTTATGGCCGCACTGAAACCCTCGATTTTATTTTGGGGCGGGGGATTTTATTCTGGATAACGGAGCCTTGGCTCGACATCCTTGGCCAAGATGAAGGTCACAAAGCAACCACGGGTATAGGACGAGTTTTATTCTTTTTATTCTTCCTGAGGAACTGGGGTTGTGCAGGTGCGGTGCCCTTACCTGTTCCAGCAGGAGGCGGCCGCCGGACCCAGTGGCCAGGGCGGCCGCCTGAGTGCATCCACATCACCTCAGCAGGCGCGCCTTCCGCGCCAGTCCTATGACTCGCTGGCGCGCCTCCACCCTGGAGCGCATCTGGTGTTTACAGAATCCTTCCCTCAGCAATAACATCCGGCTTCGAGCCGGGGAGAGGGGCGCTCGGGCGCTCGCCGCCTCCCAAAGAGACGCCCACCCCCCACGGCGCCCCTTCAGACCCGTCGGCTGAGAGCCACGAGCAAGACTCACCTGTTTGGGCAACGGGGACGCCGCTGCTCTTCTTGGCGGCCGCTCCTTCTGCCTCCGCCATGTCGGCTCCCTCCGCTCCGGCGCTCCGCCCCGGAGCTGCTCCGTCCCACCCCCGGGGACCGGAACGTGGCCCGGGCAGGTGAGAGGGAAAAGGCGCGCGCGCCACAAGCAGACCCGGGAGGGAGGGGCGCGTGGCCGGGCTCGGGTGTTTATGGCAGACAGCGCCATCTAGTGGGCAGGTTGAAGGCGAGGGAGATGATGAGGATGCCGCCGCCGCCGCCTTCTCCTACCCCTGCCTGAGGCGCGACGGAGCCCGCCATCTCCAGCTCTTGCTCAGGCAGGGCTGTGGTGCCTTTAAACGGCACGGCCACGGGGAGACTTTCATTGGCTGAGGGGTAGGGTGAGGGGCTGCTCGTTGGTCTGCCCGCCCCATTAAAGTCGCTTGGATTGTTCCTGAAGGATTGAGGCTTTTGCCTCGCCCAGAGAACCATTGTTCTGACTGGGGCGTCTGCTCAGCCGACTAAATAAACATGCAACAATAAAGTACGAAGTGGCGCTTCCGCCCCCAACGTCTTGAAAGCTGCACATTATTGTATATGGGGGCTCAAGGGAGCGGCGGCGGCGGCAGAAATTGGCATTTTAATAACCCTCGCTTGATCTTCCGCTCTCGCGTTTATTTCCTTGATTCTGTTGCGATCCAAGCACCTTTAGGCACCTCAGTCCCTTCGGAATCCTGCGCTGTCCGAGCCCCCCCGGCTAGACGAGCAATTTGGTTAAGCGTAAGGTGGGGGGGGGGGAGTTTGCAAGAACGAAGGGCCACGGATTAGCATATGCTAATCGAAATAGAAATCCTTTTGGCTAAACTTTGAAATCCACAAAACAGTCGGGAGAAATGAACTGTGAACTTTGGATTAATTGGAGCCAAAGTGCAGCAACGAACAGCAGCAGATGGTGATAAAGTTCATTCCATAGCCAGGAGAAGGTGAATGAAATCTAGTACCGATTGTAAAGAAATTACAGCATTATATAACCCAAACTAAAGAAATAAAAGAATCCTACACAATGCATGCGAAACAGCATTACAATGACCTATTTGAACAGTCAATGAGTTTAAAAGCATTTCTTGTTTATGCCTGTTTCTGCAGCTGCATTCAGCTTTACCAAGTTAACCTCAGTCTCTGGACATGTAGCTGCATTTATTTTCTGGCTTTTGAGGCTTGCAGAGCTCCTTGTAAATTTAAAGGATCCCTTCCAAGCATTATGAATGCTAGTTCATCCACTGGTGTAGCACATCTACTGGTGCAGAAAGCTCACTGAAGTCCATCTGATGCTTTTGCAGCAATGGGAAGCTGTGTTTTTCACACACAGGCCATGGCTGATCAGCCTCACATGAGTGGGTTGTGAGGGAAATAAAGTTTGGCAATGAGGATGGAGAGAGATAAGTAGGGCAGGGGAGGACACTTGCCATTCAACAGCACTCCTGATGCATTTTTCTTTAAAATTCAACGGTATTGTCATTTGGTTTGCTATTGCTAAATCAGAAATTTATACTAAATGTATAGTGATTTTGACAGCTGCCTCATTGGCTGGTTGGAAAGGAAAGTCCAGCCTTGTTGGTGGGGAGAGGGGATTATATTATGTGTTGCCACTATCCTGTCTTGTCCCTGAAATCTGATTTTGCTACTTTTGGCGCACACAGAATGCCTAATGGGAGTATTTTGGGGGGGGAAACCCTCCCACTTTCCAACAACAGACCTCCACACACCCACACCCGCCACCCTATTTTTGAATGGCCCTCAAGTCCAAAAGCATTGCCAGGAAGAGTGCACAAGTATTTGCATGGTACTTTGGATCCTGGTCATAATCTCCTGAGCTACTGCACCAGTGCAACTTTCATTAGGGTACAAAGACAACTCCAGGGCAACACTCATGCAGCAGCTCTTATAACTTATCATCACTAAACTAACATTTTTTTTAAAAAAAAAACACTACCAACTAAACCAGGCTTCTTCTGTTCTTGTACAGAAGCAAGAACTCAGACTGTGCCAGGCTTCTATTGAGAGACAAAAGCACTCAATTTAGCTACTGGCCCACCTCAGCCCTTTTGATGATTTAAGACGAGCACTAAACTGAAAGTATGTGAATGCAGTTTTCAGTGCACTGGTGACTAATTAGTGTATGGTCAAGTGTACTAAAATCCTATCAGTTATTTCCCCACTGCTTAAAAAATGCATCTGCACATTCCTTTGATGTACAAATTGATGGGTAGCTTTTCCAACTTCTACAGATATTTAGACACTTTTCCTCTGTACTGTACTTCTGTAAAGATGTTTCTGCCTGCTATACAGTGGTACCTCGGGTCAAGTACTTAATTCGTTCCGGAGGTCTGTACTTAACCTGAAACTGTTCTTAACCTGAAGCACCACTTTAGATAATGGGGCCTCCCGCTGCCGCCGCGCTGCTGGAGCACAATTTCTGTTCTCATCCTGAAGCAAAGTTCTTAACCTGAAGCACTATTTTTGGGTTAGCGGAGTCTGTAACCTGAAGCGTATGTAACTTGAAGCGTATGTAACCTGAGGTACCACTGTACTTTCACTAGCAGGACCCTTTAATTATTCTCCATTTCCTCCTGTTTGTCATAGTTCAGATCTTTCAACTACAACTTTAAACCCAGTAAGTCAAGAAATCTATCAGAATTGTGCATCATTTTTTATTCCTAAAATGTATATCACAATGGATAGCTTTAGAACAAGCTAACAGTACTATATGTATTTTCAGGCATATGTAACTGGTACAGTTCAGTAGTACATAAACAACACTAAAAACAAATTGCACTGTAGACCAGGATTTAAGTTACTAAAATAAAAACAATATAAACATTTATAAAGGACTGTAAGTACCAAGTATAATATTCAGCATACTAGAAGGAAAAAGCTACCAAATAAGCTTTACACAATCATTTCAGTTACGAATTCCACCCCAAATTATGAAAACATGCAAGAGCCTCAGAACAATGTCTTCAGTCCATGGAAAGACAATACCCATGAGCCCTTGTGTTTCCCCTGCCCAAAACCTACCCCTTCTACTGAGCCACCCACCCCACCCCAGGCAAGCTGCAAAGCCACCCTGAGATTGAACTGATAGGTCTCCCATCATTCTCTTCTGCAGGCTGAGAAAAAGAGACCGAGTCCCAGAAAACACCCTGCCCCCATCACAGGCTCTGGTTACACATATTAATGCAGAAAGCTAATTTTAACATTTGCTTCATTGATGTGGAATCACATGAAATCGTACAATGGGTCTTTGTAATATTTACATGGGTTTTGTTAATTATAGCCGCTGTTCCATCATTTTAGAAAAAGAGAAGATTCTGTGTAAAAAAATATTTAAAACTAAAATAAAATTTAATGTTGTAGACAGGTCTCTCAGGAACATTAGGAGTAGACGCAGCCAGAAAGCTGCAGTGTCCTTAGCAACGGTAAACAAATACTGGATTAAAGTGCAACAGCATTTTTATCTTTTTTTAATACGGAACTCCTGTTCTGGGCTGCTGGAAAGCTCCAGTTCTCTTCAGAGATGGAGGAATCCCTTCAGTTGGGGTCAGGTGTGCTTCTCTCGGAAGTCAGTGATGGCCTTCCACAGTGTACATAAAATCCCACCTCTGCAAAAGAAAGTCACAGCAGGCTTTTTTGTGTTCTGTTTTGTTTTGTTTTACTCACAACAAACAGCATTTTCACTGGCAAATGTCTTCATTCAGACACCTTGTGCGCTTCTTAAGCAGAAACAATGCACATTAATTTTAGTTCCTATCAATCACTGTGCAATAATGGCATCCTAATGGAGATTTTGATGTATATTTTATAATTAAATGCAGCACACTAGCTACATAATTGATAAAATGTACTAGTTTAGTTTTAGCTATCATTAAAAAATACATTAAAAAGCAACACAATTTGTATAAATGCATTATAAATAAGGATTCAATATGTATATGTGAAATATTATGTCAGTCTAAGAAGCTTGTAAATAAAAGTAATTGATTCATTGAAATAACAATAAGCCCTTTGATAAAATGAGTACTACAAGTTGTTTTTTTAAAAAACAACAACAACAAAAAACACTTGGTTACCTGAGTCTAAGGCATTTTAGATCATCTCGAGTAACATAGCAGAGAACGTCCATTAGTGTGTAGTCTTCGGCCAAAAACTAAAACAAGAAATCTATGATGAAAGTTATGCTGATTGTGCCACTGGTTATCACTCTTGCTTTATTCTCAGGGTTATACAATATCCCTCTTTAAATCAAAGTCTATTTGTCTGAAAGATGCACAGAGCACATGTAACTTATGAAGAAAAGTGTAAGATGAATGTGTAAGAGTAATGTAATATTTTTGTTTAATACGTTAGTTGTTTATGTACCCATAAGAGCCAAGTAAGAGAACCATGGTGTTCTGGATTCTTTCTACAGAACTCTGGAACTTACACTGTAAAGACTATAATAAAGACAACTGAACTTTGGTCAGAGGCAGTGCATAAAGAACCAGATAAATTAATCAGTGTGCTAGTCATTAGTGCATTAGCATTTTTACACTCAAGTTCAGGGCTGTGGAACCGGTGGCCCTTTGGATACTGTTGGACTCCAACTCCCAGTCAGCATGGTCATAGGTCAATAATGATGGGTGCTGGAGTCTATCAGCAGCACTAGGACGACCACAGGTTTCCCTAACTCTACTCTAGACATTAATAATAATAATAATAATAAGAAGAAGAAGAAGAAGAAGAATATCAGCTATAAGCATTTAAAACAACAACAGCCCAACAACCGGAGTCTATAAACCATTTAGAATTTATTTTTTAACAGAAGTCATGGGACTAAGCAAAGTTGCAAGTAGAAGATTGCTTGTTTAGCTGCTTTGTAGATTGCAATAAAGTCACAGAAGGTTTTATCCAGGAGTCGTCGTCAAGGTCGGGGCTGAATGCATGCACTGGAAAAGCCAATCCAGCATTTCTACCAATGCATCCATGCAACCCTGACCTCACTAGCATCCTGGCCCACCCAGATGAGCAGTAAGTGACACCAATGTCAAGAAGGTGACTCCTTATGACACCAGCAGCTCCTGATTTGTTCACTCACCAAAAAAAGTGACTTGGGGGGAGGGGAATGTTTGGCTTAATGGTAGTTTACAGAGATTCTTCACACTTATCCCCTGAATGCCCATAGCTCAGTGGCAGAACACATATGTGACATATGTAGAAAGCCTACAGCTCAGCTATAGTACAGTGACATTGGACCAAGTAATAAATAATAAAAGTAGCTCATGACTGAACTAGTGATCCAGTGATCAGACATACTGTATTTCAACACACGATATTAATTCAAATCCAGGAAGGATGAACAAATATAGTAATTCTTTTTATGTTTTTTATACACATCATATTTTCTTCCCTTTATTTGATTTCCCACCTCGGGGGCTTCCGGGTTAGCGCGATCGGATAATGGCGGATTCCCTCCGAGCTCCGGAGGGAATCGGCTCTACTGAAGACGGGTCTTGCCGCAGCGGCGACGCGGGGACCCTCAGAAACCGCAGGCGCTGAAGCCTGCGGACTTGGTGACTCGGCGGGCACCTTAAGCACCCCCCCGACCCATGAAGAGCCTTTTTAAAGGCTTTGGAGAGGGTATGGAGAGTGGCGTGGTGCTGTGAGTAGACCGCTACTTCAGTGGAGTGAAGCCGCGAGTCATGGCCGAAGAGCGCTGACTTTTTTCCTTGAACATTTGGACTCAAAAAGAAATAACCCGTGAGTAGTACGGAATTTGGACTTGAAAATTTCTTTCTCTTTGAATTCGGTATGATCGGGGGAGTGTTAAAAAGGAAGTCCGCACCCCCCTTTTTGCAGACACTTAAAGCAAGAACCGGATAACTAAGGTGGAGAGACTACCTTTCTCTGTGTGAGATAAAAGTTATTAATTTCACAATTGACACTAGAAGTTTTGAGCTGGAGGTTAAGAACTGAATTTCAGAAGTTGATGTGCAACCCCCCCCCAGACCCGGGAGCGATCCACGAGTGAGCCTGTTGAGGAGACAGGAGTTTGACAGCTGTCAAACGAGCTGTCAAACGAACTGTTTAAGCTAGAAAAATCTGTTACCTATTTTGCAGACCAGATTGGTTACATTTGATTTAAAGTTGTTGGAAACAATGAAGAAATAAGTAATAGTAATTGATTGCTGGAGAAGGATTACTAAGTAACAAGAATCCCTCTAGGGGGGATTCTGAGGCACTACAATGGCTGCAGATGGAAAATTACAGGCCGAGTTGGAAAAAATGTTCTTTCTCGTGGGAAAACTTCAGGACCAGAGCACAGCTATGGCTACAATGATTGTGACCTTGAATTCTAAAGTAAGCAATCCTGTTGCCTGTGTTAAGGACTTGACAAAAGAAAACTCTGCAGCTGAACCAGAAGACGTGACAAAAGAAAACTCTGCAGCTGAATCAGAAGAGATATTTTCAGAGTCAGAGGAGAGGGAAGGAGGAGCGGAAATATTTCAGGAGGAAAAGGCCAACCAAAAACATACAAATGGGGAATACAAAGAAAATAAGACATGGATAATGAGAATCTGGTTGAAAATCAAGGATGAAGAAGAGAGAGATCCCCTTATGGGGGGATTGAAAGAACTATGGATTACATATTTGTGCAAGATGAAAGAGGGAGCCCTTGGGACATTCAGATTATTTGGACTTAAAAGAAGTAAGAAACAGGATCGGGGCTCTGCTTTCGAATATGGAGGGCTGGTTGGAAGAAACACTGATCTTATTGGGATAGAGCTCCTTCGAGACTTGGTGGCCAACATAAAAGATTACCAACAAAACCGACGAAGAGGGACTGATAGAGATTTGAAGGCCTCGGACGTGAGAAATCCAGGCTAAGAACTGATATTATGGACACCTCTTTGGGGGATCGAAACCTGGAAAGGGGGGGGGGGTGAGAGTTCTCTTATAAGGTTATGATTTTTATGTCTAGTTATTATGTTTAGTAATTAATATGATAATTGAGAAATTGTTGGAAGGGAATTTAGGTCGACCTTTGGAAAGGATGTAATGATTATAATGGATCTGTATAAGTTAAAATTGGATAATTAAGAAGAACTAAGTTTTTTAAAAAATGATACTAATATTGTAAAGAAAAGAGATAAGAACTTGCTGAACTAACTACTGGAACTAGGGTGCATGAAGGGGGGATGCGGGGAAGTCAGAGAATGTGGTTATGAAAGTAAGAATTTGAAATTGTACATGTTTGTCTGTGTCTTTGTGTGTTTGTTATGTCTATATAAAATGTGAAAACTCAATAAAAAATTTATATATAAAAAATATATATATTTGATTTCCCACCTCATCAAACAGATAGATAAAGCAACATTTAAAAGTTTGCAAACTAAATCTCTGGGTCTAGCAAAATCACAAACAGAACATACCTAATAAAATATCTTTCCTACCCTTTTTATTGTTTCTTCATCAGCACCATGAACTCTCAGCCAATTAGTAAGATCTGGATCTTCAACCCCTCCATCAGTTGTGCTATGGTGAGACAGAGACGTGCCAGGAATAGCTGAAACAAATTTTTGAGACTGGTAAGTTAGTGCATTTTTACATTTACATGGACCCATAAACTTCCTCCAACCTTCATGCGGAATTTTACATCATGTGCCCTATAGTTGCCAATGGGGCGAAGTGCTAGATAAAGACTGTGAACTTCAGAAATGAGCTTGTGCTAATTATGATCGGCAGCCAATATGAAGAAATGGCAGGGAAGGACTGTACCCACTACCCATATAATTATGCCATTTGTCATTTTAAGTGACTTGATTTGGGAGAACCCATTTAGAAGAAAAATATTTGTTCACGATCCTTGTGTACATACAGTGCAGCTAGCTAAAAAACATCATGTATGGTTCAAATTTATGTGATTTTTTTTAAAAAAAGTGATAACAAAAATGGATCTAACTCGTCCACAAAATAGTTATTTCAGCAGAGTGATTCAAAACAATGTGTGCTAGAACATAATATTCAAAGAAATCTTAGTTTGCAGGTATAAATAACTTAGGGCAAAGCTTTGTGAATTATAGATAAGTGATTACTGAGTGGCAAAAGGTACCCAAATCTTATCAAATCTGTTGTCAGAATTCTTTCATAAGAACTGCCATGCTGAATTACAACAAGGTCGAGCCTTGTGACAATTAATTTGAATTGTGGCAGAGAAACCTCATGGGCATTTGCTTTGCTCTGTACTTAACAAAAGTGAGTTGTATCATTCCATTTTGTGGTCTAGGTTTCTGCTCCTGCTTACTCTGGTAAAGCTTCACAATGACAGTGTTTACACATAAATAATAAAACTAGGAATGTTACAGATTTCTTTTTTTAAAAAAACCCAGCAACCTAGAAATAAAATTAAGAGAGAATCTTGCTGTTAGCTAGTAATGTATAAATCTTTGTTTTAAGTAAAATTTGTAAAACATTTGCTTTACTGATGCTATACCGTATCAGAAATAATATGCATGCTGTGGGTATATCATATGCCTGTTTCAAAGAACTAACTGCCTAGAAAATGTGATAAAGCGTCTTAAACAAAGGAGGCAAAACAACCAAAATGAAAAAGATTGGTCAGGGTGCATGTGAAGGCTTTGGCTGCTCAGTCTTCTTTTGAAAAGTGCTTTGAGGAGCAATTGCCTTTGAAGATTCTAGTGGAGCACCTATTGGTTGAGTCCTAAGCTTCAGCTGTTTGATCTCCTGTTCCTTTTCTTCTATAGCGTGATGCAACAGGGCTTGAAATTCTCTCTCCTTCTGCACTAGCTCTTCCAGTAGTCTGTTAAGGAAGTCAGAGAGATGAAAGGAAAGAGTTACATTTCACTGTGTGTTTGCCAAGGTAACAACATGAAGCAAAAAAAATGCAGAACTGCATGAGTAATTCCCCAAAGCTACTTCCATATCTTCACACAACTTCCATGACAAACAAGACTACCATATAAAGCAAGCTTCTACAGTTCATGAAAAGCAGATTGTGTATACTTTGCAAATGCAAGAGCCACCTCTTAGGCCTATTTCTGAAGTTCCAAAACCTATGCGACTTCCATTCATTTAAGTGAAATGCATTTATTGTTTAATTTCTACCCTGCCTATTGCAAATAAAATCTGAGGAGGAATGCAAAAAAAAAAAAAAATTATAATAAAATCTCATTCAGAATCAATAAAATTCTCTCTGAACTCTCTGGCAATGCATTAGTAATGATCACTAAAGAGCAAATTCAACTGTCTCCCTAATTAAAACATTTAAATTGTAATGATGGGCTGAGACAATTCTCCAAAGAGAACCAGTTCTGAAGGCTGACAACTGCATCAGAAAAAGTTCTATATGCTGTTCTGTGAAACAGCCCACCAAGACTGAAGGATCCCAGAGCAAGTCCTTTAGAATCAAGGTAAAACATTACATGAAACAAATGCTAGGAAAGGAAAGGAAGAAATTAGGAGGTGATAATTTTATTCAGTTGCAAATTATTATGCGTGACAACAGAGTGCATATATGTAGCAAGTCGGGAGAGGAGGTGAAATGAACAAGAGACCATCCAGTCAACAACACCTTTCTCATCTTGCTTCCTTGTCCCCACCCCACTGCCAACCAACTGCTGGACAACACAGACAAAAAGAGTATCTCCCCACCTGCTTGCCAGTGTGTAATGCAAACAGGGAATGCACCTTTGCCTCTTACATTGGAGCTTGGATTAAATAATATGTGACATAAAGAGAAGCAAATGACCCTCCCCTACACAAATATCCCTCTTTTGTTCTTCATTATGAGTCCTTCACAAAAGCCTGTACTGCGATGAAAAGGTGGGGCAGGACTGTGTCTGCTTCCAGTGTAATGATGAGTGGAGGATCATTGGCCTTCTCTAAAATTTCCCACCCCACTTCCTTTGCCTCTCTCAGGAAGGGGTGTGTGTGTCTGGCTGCAGGAGCTAACTCCCTACATTTACTCTCCCCACCACAATGAGATCCCAGGGAACTGATAAAAGAAGCACTGTTCCATTTCCCTACCACACTGAATGTCCCAGAATACAACACTGAACAGGAGCAAGAGATAGTGAACAAGAGTCCACCTTTAGCAGTGCACCTATATAGTGAAAAAGTGGGGATATATATCTGCGAGCATATGCATGTGCACACTTCCGCCACTGAACATTATATGCGATGTGGAAGGTATATTAGGATCATAGTGAATTTAGTAGATATTCACGTAGATTGGGGAATCCATGCTAACTCCTACAGAACAATCACAATAAGCAGAAATTTTAGGATTTATGCCTACTTGCTTCTATGAATGTTTTTGGAGCAAAATCAGCTTTGGACCTCGAAGCTAACAACAGAGTTTTTTTTATATTCTCTGTCTAACATTATTTGATATTTGTTTTTATAATTATTTAGTTCCAAAGACTGAGTTTTCTATAGTATATTTTGAATGGAGGTCAGTAACAATGAAAACAATGCGCTCTAGGTAGCTGTGCTAAGCCAGGTGTTAAGTAGCTTGGATTTGTTCCCGGTGAATGAATTATTAAGAAGACCTGGTGGTGGTTCATACTATTATGAAAATGAATTGTTATTTAATCATGAGTTGTGAATGGCAGGAATATAACAGAAGATCTTGGAAGCCCATGTAACAAAGGAGCTTTAAAAGCCCAAGGACGTTTTAAAAGCAGGCTTTAGACTGCTATATCAATCTAGCTAGATGTACGATTCACATGGAAGCAGCTTTTTGTGAACCTATTCTAGCCAGAACTAGAAAAATTGTGTATAGACTTTTATTCAACAGTCAGATTTTTATTTTTATTATTTAAGAAAAGCTAAAATCCTATCAATTGTCTGTTGGGGAGAAGTCATTCATGGAGTAGGGCCTAGATTTGTCCCCCTTGCTCCTCCTTCCTACCAAACAGCTGATAGGCAAAAGGTAAAGGTAAAGGGACCCCTGACAGTTAAGTCCAGTTGCGGACAACTCAGGTTGCGGCACTCATCTCGCTTTACTGGCCGAGGGAGCCGGTGTTTGTCCGCAGACAGCTTCTGGATCACGTGGCCAGCATGACTAAGCCGCTTCTGGCAAACCACAGCAGCGCATGGAAACGCTGTTTACCTTCCCGCTGGAGGGTACCTATTTATCTACTTGCACTTTGACGTGCCTTTGAACTGCTAGAACTTCAATTTTTTCTCTCTGCATGCACAGCCCTGAAAGCTCTGTGCTCACTCCACTAGATGGGAGTGTCGGTGTTTTACTAGTCTCAAAGAATTAAACTGATCTGGCACAGCAGATTAAGACTTGTGCAAAAAATAAATAAATGAAAAATGCCTAATGGATTGTGCAACAATATACTTTAAAATGTTGGTGCAACTCTGTTAAGTGTGATAAGGAATCAGCTCCAGGTCTTCAACTACCTAGGACTTACCTGTTAGTTTCCAATTTTAGCCTTCCAAGTTGAACATTGAGGGATCGCTGGGCAGCCTGGGATTCATGGGATACAGTAGAACTTAGAGTGCTCACTCCTGAGGTAGCTATAGCATCTTCCAGTACAAGGCAAGGCCGATGAATGGTTGGATTTGGAGGTTGCTCTTCATGTTCCTCCTCACCTTCAATGTCCTCCTGATCGGCTGTATCACTCTCAGATGCTAAACTGAAGTGTGTCCTCAATTCTGTTAGAGAGAAGGTTTAGTGTTAATTTTAGCAATGAAATCACAGACAAGTAAGATGGGCTCTGCAGCCTCCTGTATGATGGGCAGAAAACTTGGAGGACTTGGAACAGTACGGGCTGCACCCATTCTCCAGGCTGAAACCAAGATGCAGTTTGTGAAATAAGAAAGGACCCCAGGGATAATAACCTTGCAGATCTGGCACATCAGGAACAAATAAGAAACCAAGCTTCTAAATTAGGTGCTGATCCCCAGGAAAAACTGGCACAGACTTGTCACCAACAAAGCTTGCTAGTAGCGCCACCAAGAAGGGATAAGATCACACCTATATAAAGCTAAAAGCTGTGTTCAGCTGACGAGACAGCAGCTTGCCACAGAAATTATGCTGACATAGCATAGCAGAGTACTTTGGCTTCCAGTAGAAGCTGAGGAAGTGTACTTATATTGAAACAGACTATATTTGTTTATCTAGTCAACCTATTGCAATTGGCAGAAGTGTCATCCAGCAAGGCCAGCTATGCTCCTGTTTAATTGGGGGGTGCTGAGGATCGAACCTAGACAGCTCATTCATACTGATTCAGATCACGGATCCATCTAGCTCAGTGCTGCCTACACCAGCTGGCAGCAGCTGTCCAATGTTTCAGGCACAGGTCTTTCTCAGTCCCAGCTGGAGATACCAAGGATTGAACATTGAGATCTTCTGCCTACGAAGCATGTGCTGCAGGGTCCTCACCCCACAGGCTGATCTTGTTCTTTTTCTTGTTTACTTCTTTCCTACCAGGCTTGTTTCACTCTTGCTTTCTTTGTAGTAATTATGTATTTAATTAGTTTTATTTACAAAGATTTATAAACCACTTGGCTGCAAAGCTCTCCAAGCACTGTACCTAATAAAACTGTATTAGTAGACTCCACTGATCGGCCTGCCAAGCTAGCACTTTTGTCCTGCCTCGCGTGGTTCTATACTGCTCTTGCTTTACATTCCATTTCATTTGATGCAACGTTGGCATTTTATTGTGTTTATACTGTAAGCTGCTTTGATTTGGTTATGTAAGTGGGATGCAGTTGCAACCAAAAAAAATTATTCCGAATTCTAACAGCCATGTCCTTTATAGGATGTAGGACTGGCACATGGGCTGATTGTTATAAGAGATGTACAGCAACCTCTGCACTACACACAGGCCTTGAGGTCTGACCAGCGGCAGCTACTAAATCAACAAGTGCTGACTAGGATTTGCACTACATCTATCAGGCAATTCATTCTCATGTCTTGTAAATACTCATTGCAGCTGCATGCAGAATGGAAGGCTTATGGGATTTTTCAAAAATAATCTCTAAAGCTCTTTCCTGGTCACTAAGCCGGAGCACTTTTCATAAAGCAAATGCTTCAGGGCTTACTATTTTTCATGCCTCTGACCAGAGTTGATTTTTTCCAAACATTTTATAAATCTATCTAGACCAAACTGCACACTTCCTACCATTTATTATTATTATTATTGTTATTGTTATTCAGTAACTTCAAGAATCAGTGCCTGAATGTATGTGCTTTCTTCTTCCTTCCCCATTCTTCTTTTCCTTTTTCATGTTGTTGATAGATTGTGAGGCTGCGGGGCCTGGATCGACTTACCTTTCAAACTCTGTATAGCACTTAGAAAATGATAAGCACTTCAAAAGTGATAAATCGCCCTCTTGATTTTAGAAGGAGCATAGGAAGTAGAAGTTGAACAGTTTTTGATCATTTTGCCTTAATGATATGTGCCCCAAGGGGAGCTAATATAATATGGTCCAATTAACTATGTGTTCACTGATCACAGCATGTACTGAGCATTCTGGGGAAGATAGAGTCTCAGATTAAATCTAATGCATTGCTAAACCTTAAAGAAATAAAAAGAGGAGTGTAAAAAGTGTAAAAAGAGGAGTGCCTTAATAATCAGGTGTTAATTCTTTTAGCTGTAGGTCTTAGAACAATTGCAGCTTTAAGTCCTAAGGACTGAAACTATGGTCTCCTTCATAGATACATTTTAGTGGGTATATTTTAGAGACACATAGTTGGTATATTTCTGATCTTTCAATCTATGCTTGACTCCTGTGTTTGTACACTCCCCCTCCCTCATGGGTAGCCAATAACTGCTTCAAAGATTACAATTTTATTAGGGGAACATAACAAGGGTATGCAACCGCAAACATTAACATGTAACGTTTGGTGATTTCAGCAGAATTTTCCTCCATGTTAAGTGCACTTCGGAGGATAGCCTTTGAGAACTATTTCAGTGAGCGGCAAGTGTCTCACCTGGAACCAGGATCGTAATAGCAGTCTGCACAGCTTTGCGAATTATGCTATCTAGCGCAAACATCCAATGTGGTTTGATATTGTGAGTTCTTAAAACTTTATTCACCTGGAAAGAGACACTGGAATTAGAAACACTATTAAGTTTCCTGTCTAATATTAAAGTGTAGGTATGCATAACAAAGAAAAGTTATTATTCATTGTCGGAAAGGAAGGCAATTTTGATATTTTCATGTTTCACCACCATTACACCTAAAAATAGCATCAGAAAAGGATCTTGTGTCCTAAACAACCATCAGCCTTGGTAGCATGTCAACAAAACAAGCCCTTCCCTCCCCCCCCCCCAATCTTGGGGCTGGAAAGAGGGATGATAGATGCCCGCCCCTCCACCTCAAAGATTAGGAAAAGGGCTGGGTCTTACGAAGCGTGCCAGAGGGCATGGAAAATGCACTTTAAGAAACCCCTCAGAATGTATGTTGTCTGAAGACATCTTTAGGAAAAAAATTAATAAATGTTCAGAACTAGTACCTTGGAGACCAGAGTTTAAATCCCCATTCAGCCATGAAGCACACCAAATGAATTTGGGCAGTCAATGACTCTCAATCTAACTTATTTCAGAGAGTTGTTAACACCACCTTGAGTGTCCTGGCTCCCACTCAGTGAAGAACTTGAACATAGGTTGCAGTTTCTACCAAAAACTTTAATGCTGAGATCAGTGCAATGCATAGGCAAAATGCAGTTCAAAGGGACAGCAGCTACACAAGCGAAGACACCGATACGCCAACAACATGCCCCCCTGCAAGGGAATGGTGTGTGCACAGCAAGCATTTCTGCTCTGAAGTCTGGGCAAACAACCTAGCTGAGCCTACTCTACCTGCTCATGTCTACACTGGTGTCTCTGTGACCTAGGTGGGTCACTCCCTCATCACAGGTGGATGGGACAGGTGGAAAGGCAACACTGAACATGGTTTCTGACAACTACAAAGGCAGAGCTGGATGAGGCAGAACCAATGTTCGACTGCTCCAGAGATGGAGAAGCCTGTGCGTCAGGGCTGTGGCGACTGATGGAAAGGTGGAATAGAGCAAGGGAACGCCCCCGCCTATTTGAACCCTTTTCAGGAGTCTCTTCCTCCGGCTCTCCCAAGCAGAGGCCTTCTCAGTCCGCTGCATCAGTGGCAGAACTTGGGGTCTCAAATTTCAGTGGTGCTCTGTCCGATGTGGGACATGGGTGGCACTGTGGGTTAAACCGCAGAGCCTAGGGCTTACTGATCAGAAGGTCGGCGGTTCGAATCCCCGTGACGGGGTGAGCTCCTGTTGCTCGGTCCCTGCTCCTGCCAACCTAGTAGTTCAAAAGCACGTCAAAGTACAAGCAGATAAATAGGTACCACTCCAGCGGGAAAGTAAACGGCATTTCCGTTTGCTGCTCTGCTTCGCCAGAAGCAGCTTTGTCATGCTGGCCCACATGACCCGGAAGCTGTACACTGGCTCCCTCGGCCAGTAAAGCGAGATGAGCGCTGTAACCTCAGAGTCGTCCGCGACTGGACTTAACGGTCAGGGGTCCCTTTACTGTGCAATGCCAGAATTTGATGCCCTCCTGCCTCTCGCCTTCCATTCTACCTCATAGTTGCAGCGCCCCCTAGGCTCTGCACCCAGTACAATCGAACTGAACTAGATCTCTTCCTGGGGTCATATATTTATTGGCCACATCTCTTCTCTGCCCTGGCTCGACCAGCCTCTTTGCACGCACCCACCCACCCGGATCCATGATATCAAGCTCCTTGGAGTTAAATGCATGAAATAACTGTGATATGTAACTAAAGAAGGAGGATATTTCTCACATTATTCATAATGTATTAGCCTGGACATAGTGTTTCTCATTCTAAACTCTAGTCCAAGAAACTTGCTTATTTATGTATTTTGATTCCATTTTGTCTCCAATGAATTCTAGGTGACACACATTGTGTTTCCTCCACCCCTATGTTATCTTCACAACAATGCTGTGAGGTTGGTTAGAATGAAAAACAGACTTGCTCATGGTCACCCAGTGAGCTTCATGTCTCAGTAGGGATTTAAACTATGCCTTCCCAGCCCTATCTGAGCACTGTGACTACTTTACCAAATTCCTCATGATTAACTTTCACTCAATTGTATTGCGGATTTAAGACATTCATCAGTATATGAAAAATCAGTTTAGCAAAACTAGCAAAAAAGAGAGACAGGTATACTTACTGCATCTTGGAAACCAAAGAGGACCAGCTGAACCTGGCTGATGCCATGACTGTCAAAGTCTAGCTCTAGTTTTATCTTTGAAAGTGTATTTGCAATAATTTTGCGATCAGTTGTCCGTATAAATTCTCTGAGACTGGCGACTAAAGTTGTGATGTGTTCCCATTTCAGCTTAGGCTCTTCAGGTCCCTGTTAGAACAAGCAAAAAATAGCTAATTACCTTTGTGTAATCATGAGGCAATAGTGAAAATATTCAGTGAATATTCCTCTAGGCACTACTTTCATCTATAGATTTCCATAAGGCTTCAACAATTCAGTCTTTTTGCAAATACTGTGCTCTTTTAGCTAGGGGATGTATATAACAGAAACTGCAGGTCTCCAGAAATAGACGTAAGTGTATTTGGACTTTCAAAAAAATTCTGATAAAAGTTTCTGATCCAAGGTATCTGAAGAAAGTATGGACAGATTACTGGTTAAAAAACAGGAAGAAGAAAGTAGGAATAAACTGAAGGTTTCCACAATGGAAGAAATGGGTTTCCCAAGCATCTGTGTTGGGACCTGTGATTTCTGACTTGCTTATAAATGATCTGGAGTTATGGATGAGTAGTTAGGTGTCCAAGTCTTCAAGTGTGAAGTGATGCATATTGGGCACCAAAAATTCAAATTTCACAAATATGCTAATGGGGTTTGAACTGGTGGTGACTGACCAGAAAAGGGACCTTGAGGCCATTCAATGACAACAATCAACCCAGTGCATGCAAGGAATTATTAGGAAAGGGATAAAACAAAGTTGCCTATATCATAATGTTTTTATATTAATCTGTGAGGTGATCACATTTGGAATACGTTGACACATCTTTAAAAAGGATATTGTAGAGCTGGAAAAGTTGCAGAAAGGGGAAAGCAAAATGATCCAGGTTGGAGCAGCTTCTCTATGAGGAAAGGGTACAATGTTGGGAAAGGGGGTTACTTCAGAAAAAAGGTGAGTTGGAAAGACATGGTTGATGTTCATAAAATTATGCTTAGTGTTAAGAAAGTGGATAGAGAGATGCTTTTCTCACTTATTAGCACTCTCAGGCACCTAATGAAGGTATACAGTGGGACATCCAGGACAGATTAGGGGGCAGGGGGCAAAGCACATAGGTGAACTATGGAATCTGCTACCTCAAGATGTGGTGATCGCCATGAACTAAGATTGGCTTTAAAAAAGAATTAGACAAATTCATGCGTGATATAGCTAAAAATGGCTACTCGTCATGTTCACTATATTCTACCCTCCAGGATCAGAGGCAGCATGCATCTGAAAAGCAGGAAACAACAGAAGAAGAGAACTATTGCTCTCATCCTGCTTATGGGCTTTTCATAGGCACCTGCTTGCTCACTGTGAAAAGCTGGCTTAGACAGCGCCTTTGCCTGACCCAGCAGAGGCTCTTCTTATGTTCCTATGACTTTTAGAAGGCTGTTCTAGACATAAAGAGAAGCGTGACACAAGGCACAGAGGCAGGAATGAGAGAAAAAGACCAGGCTACTAGTAGTGTACTCATTTTCCAAACTACAGTGTAGTTCATTACTATTCATTGAAGCAGTAAACATTTACTATATGAGCATTTCCAAAACTGCAATAGAAAATGTTTTTCCACTTCTATTTCCTATGTCGTTGGTGGCATCTACAGGTGCAAAAGGACTTGGTACATGACAAGATGTGAAACAGCATTCAGTGTATGGAGACATTTGGTTTATTATCTTTTCCCTACCAACACATCTCATTCACACTTTGGAATTTATACCCTGAGCTTCTCAGCTAAGACTCTCACAGAATACTTTTGAATACATTTCCTGTGAATGTGTGAGGAAAGCACAGTGAAAAGGATCACATGCCTTTTGAATATTTTTGTATGAACTGCATCACTGGTTATCTGGAGAAACCTCCTCAATTCATTTTAACCACTAATTTGCTTAGGGGCACACACAAGATTGTGGACATGGGTGGCGCTGTGGTCTAAACTACAGAGCCTCTTGGGCTTGCCGAGCAAAAGGTTGGCAGTTCGAATCCCTGCAACGGAGTGAGCTCCTGTTGCTCTGTCCCAGCTCCTGCCAACCTAGCAGTTCGAAAGCATGTCAAAGTGCAAGTAGATAAATAGGTGACAGGAAGGTAAACAGTGTTTCCATGCGCTCTGGTTTCTGCCACGGTGTTGCGTTGCACCAGAAGCAATTTAGTCATTCTGGCCACATGACCCAGAAAGCTGTCTTTGGACAAACACTGGCTCCCTCGGCCTGAAAGCGAGATGAGTGCCGCAACCCCATAGTCGCCTTTGACTGGACCTAACCGTCCAGGGGTCCTTTACTTTTACCTTACACACAGGATTAATAAATAAAGTTTGAAAGCAGCAAATTATTATTATTATTATTATTATTATTATTATTATTATTATTATTATTATTATTATTACCCCACCCATCTGGCTGGGCCTCCCCAGCCACTTTGTCCGGCTTCCAACAAAATATTAAAATACAGTAGTCTGTTAAACACTAAAAGCTTCCCTAAACAGGGCTGCCTTCAGATGTCTTCTAAAAGTCTGGTAGTCGTCTTTCTCTTTGACATCTGGTGGGATGGCGTTCCACAGGGCAGGTGCCACTACCGAGAAGGCCCTCTGCCTAGTTCTCTGTAACCTGGCTTCTCGTAGCGAGGGAACCAGCAGAAGGCCCTCAGGGCTGGACCTGAGTGTCCAGGCTGAACAATGGGGGTGGAGATGCTCCTTCAGGAATACAGGACCGAGGCCATTTAGAGCTTTAAAGGTCAGCACCAACACTTTGAATTGTGCTCGGAAACGTACTGGGAGCCAACTGGGAGACTTTCAAGACTGATGTTATGTGGTCTTGGTGGCCGCTCCCAGTCACCAGTCTAGCTGCTGCATTCTGGATTAGTTGTAGTTTCCGGGTCACCTTCAAGGGTAGCCCCACATAGAGCCCATTGCAGTAGTCCAAGCGAGAGATAACCAAAGCATACACCACTCTGGTGAGACAGCCCGCGGGCAGATAGAGTCTCAGCCTGCATACCTGATGGAGCTGGAAACAGCTGCCCTGGACACAGAATTGACCTGTGCCTCCATGGACAACTGTGAGTCCAAAATGACTCCCAGGCTGCGCACCTGGTCCTTCAGGGGCACAGTTACTCCTGACTAATGAGAGATTTAATTACTCTCATCTCATAATGGTCTGGGCTTATTTAGTGTGGAACTTCCTGTACATAATGATGCTGCAAGAGTAAGCCACTTTGAGGCACAGCATTTCCCATATTTGCTGCAACTTGTGGCCTGGGTTTGATAAAATTAGACTCATTGGTGGTGAAATAGATCAGATTGCTCAGCCCTAGTGCTGAGCACAGTTTAGGTATATGCCATGGTCAACTCAGATTTGACACTTAAGTTACATTACTTCACCCAAGGTGAGTCACAGAACAACACTTCATTTATCTACTAATTGCAACATCTGCCATGTGATGCTGTTGTTAGATAGTCATGGCCATTCTCCTGTAACACAATGAAATTTTCTAGCACCATACAAACCAAAGGCTGTTGAGTAAATTCCTCAAAGCAAAGTTGCCAAACTACCAGGGTTAACTAGAGTCAATTCCTTGTAGGCCCATCCTAATGGTGTGCTTTAGCAAGGTCAACTGTGTTACAATTTGGCCAGGGAGAGGAAAGTATTTTTCTGACATTTTTCTGTACATTTTCCTCACTTTTAAATTTTATTCCCAGATTAAAGTACTCTAATAACAGTGTGTGTGTATTTATACAGAACCACACAAATATTTTTGCATTTCTGTTTCCAAGTCAAACTATAGTCTCTGAGAGTTAAATAGAGCATTTGTCACTATACATATCTTGATTGACATGTTTTTATTCCCTATAAATTATACACAATTCAGCCATCTAGTAATCTGTTTCTGCTTTCAGTTTTAAAGACAAAAGCCCCCAATAATGTGGATTACTGTTTACTAGAGACCCAGAACCTTAGGAGAATTCAAGTTTGACTTGTGCACACCATAGTACTTTACGCTTCTCTGCTTCTACTTTTTACTACTTCTTAAAGCCAATTATTTCTGATAAATATTATTCTACTAAAAAGCCTCTGCTTTCAAAGTGCATGCCTAATTTGCAGCATTTGGGTGCTTGCTATGCACAATTCTAGGATGTCTTAAATAACTTGTTATACAGTGCACTGAACTTTATAGTTCCATGCTAGTTACTCCTGCTTAAGTGTATATAGGATTGCAGTCTTAAGTCTTGCAGAGGTACTTGCATTTAATTCTGTATCCCCACTAAATGAGCCCCTAAACACTCAGTCATCTGATAAAGGTGTTCTAAATTATCAATCATATACAAATACACCAGAGTAATATCAATGAAACCTTGCAAAAACTTCCAGTTTGGGATGTGCTAGTCCTCTGATTACAAGCACTTATTTTACTATTAACTATGCTAAGGACATTTGTTTACCTGTGCTAAGGCTTCCATCAAGTTTCTCACCACCTTATCTTGGTCCTCTGTTAGGATTCTATGAAGGGTGGCTCGCCGTTCACTATCCTTTTTGAGCATGAAGATTCCAGAATCCTTCTCTTCAGGTGAAGGAGGTGCACTGTGGTCCTCAAAATTCTCATCTGGGATGCTGCGAATATATAAATTAGAAACTGCTATTAAAACCACCAAATTTATTTGCAAAAGTCACTTTCTTTCCACGAAGCAATATGGAAGGTTTACCTTAGAAAAAGGGACCTTAGCCCTTTTGCATCCTTTTCTCCACAAGATTTGGCTCTCATTTTAAAAGAGAATGGGTCAAGCTTTAATTCTGTGTCAGGTGAAACAGAGCCATATTCGCTGCTGCTACTAGTATCTTCTACAACAACAGGAACAGGCAAAGATATGCTTCGAAGATATTCTGCTCATGGAAGTGAAGAAACCCAGAAATTAGTGTAATCAAGCCTGCTGGACACAGTGAATTATAATAAACATTAGCAATGATCCATCTCATCTAGCATGCAAAGCATATGTAACCTGTGGGGCCTATGGGAGTTGATGTGATGCTCACATCCAAGGTAATGTCCAGATACACTGAACTGGACCAGGAGGAAATGTGGCTTTGGTGGGGAGAGAGAGTTCATTATACCCTATGAAAATCTCCTCCCACATGTACAAGTATGGGATCTGCATCAATAGGACAGGATTGATTGTACCAATTATGTCTCTGTTATTTCCCTTTGAAGCAGGTTTTGAAGTTGCACAAGAGGCTGTGGAAGGTGAAAAGAGGAAGTCCCACTGTATGAGAAGATGTCATATTCGGATATTATTTTCTCATTTGAAATGGTAAATGTAGTAGCTAATGACTAAATAAAACACCAAAGTTCAAAGATTTCATTAAGTGTATGAAAAGAAAGGTCAAAATATTAAACTTACCATTTGATCCAACTGAGAGTGCTGTGAGGAAAAAAATAGAAAAGGAAAAATAATTGAAACCATCCAGAATTCACTTATGAAGTAGAACTAGCAACAGGTAATTTGACCATATTACCGGGGGGGGGGGGGGTGTTCAGAGAATTTAAAACAGAGGGGGTTTTGTGTTTTAAGGATTATTTCAAGACACACATAAAGGCCTCAATCTAGCTAAAGTTATTCATGACTCGTTTTCACTGAAAAAACAATTTAACAAGCCTATTATTACTCTCTTAAGTAAGTCTCAATGCTTTCAAAGGGAAGTTAAATATTAACAAATAGTATCATAAACGTTTAAAAAACACTTATTTGATGCAAACTGGTTGATTAAAGTCACATTTTAAGTATGCTAGTGATTCTGTGTTGAGCTTCTCAAAGAAGCTGTCAGTGTTGGCTAAATTAAACAGAATTGCTAAGCTCTTTGAGCTAGGCATAAATAGGTCTTTACCTGTTAACTTTGACTGAGACTTCCTTTTTTTGCTTGTAACCTTTAAAAACTCATCTACAAGAAGCTCGTTAGCGCAGGCTCTCTTGTCTGGATCTGGTTCAAAGCAGCACAATAGGAAGGCCTTTGCCTCTACTGACATAGATTCAGGAATCTCAGGGTGTATTTTGAACATTCCAACCTGACAAATACAGAAAAGGAAAGACAATCAAGATCTTCCACCACAGAGAGGAGTCTTCTTAAAATAAAACATTACATAAAGCTATTAGCATTTCCATTTGAAACTGGTTTTCACTCCCAGGAAGGCATTCATTGGAATTTGAACAACTCTTTAATATTCTCTCTTTAGCGTATTTTCCTTTTTAACTGAATCACTACTGCAAAACATATTATTCCTCACAGACACACACAGACGAGTGTTTCATCTTATGACTCTTCTCCAGATCAGCGTCTCTTTTACAAAAACCTAAAACATCTATAGGATCTTACCTTAAACATTGCTGCCTGCGGCTCTCCAAGTTCGTAAAACGGAGGTTTCCCTGTGGCCATTTCAATAATTGTGCAGCCTAGGGACCAGATATCTGCAGCCTTTCCATAACCTCTTGGTCCTTTATCAATGATCTCTGGCGCCATATACTGAAGAGTACCTGATAAATACAAGCAGGCAAGCAAAAATTCACTTAGGCAGGAATTTCTTTAATCAAAAGTAAAAACTGGAAGAAAAGCACACAGTCAAATATTAAATTCCCAGGCTTTCATGGTGTTTTGCACTTTATCGAGCGTGCAAAGCATTTTAGCTGTGTTGGCCCAATGTAATAGGCTTTGTGTCCATGTTCTGTTCTCACCCTTCCCTTCATGTGCGAAGTTTGGGTGCTTCTAATGTGGTTCATTACATCAGAGTTTCCCCAGTTACACCCGAACTGGGAAACTGTGGCTTAATTTCCATTTACAATCCAGAATAAACCTCAGAAGTGTTTGATTATGGTGCATAAGTGAAAGAAGGAAAGGAGAATCATGGGCTCAGTGCTTGTTCTCAGTCCAATAAATCACACTTTAAAGCAGCCCATTATCTCAGCAATTCTTACAACACAGGTAAAAATAAGTGTACCTCTGGTTAAGTACTTAATTCGTTCTGGATGTCTGTTCTTAACCTGAAACTGTTCTTAACCTGAAGCACCACTTTAGCTAATGGGGCCTCCCGCTGCTGCCGCACCGCTGCCGCGCGATTTATGTTCTCATCCTGAAGCAAAGTTCTTAACCTGAGGTAATATTTCTCGGTTAGCGGAGTCTGTAACCTAAAGCATATGTAACCCAAGGTACCACTGTAAATGGAATTGTGGGGAGAGACTAAGAGATTTAATTTATTTATAAATATACCTAGACTTTCTCTGCAAGGCAGGCCTAAAGTGGGATGCAGCAGTAGCTTACCTTAGGCCACACTGCTTTTATGCAAGTTCTGTTTGCATAAATGCAGGACTATAATACTGAATTTAATATCACCATCACCACCAATATCAGTTGAAATTAAAAACGAAGGGAATGGTAATCAAAATACATTCTGAACATGATTCAAATCTGCATGTGTGAAGCTCAGTCACATAATCTGAGTATCATTCATTAGCTGTTTAGCAAGAAAGGGGAGATGAGGCAGGGAACATAGTCTACAAAGAAACATACTGTCTCAAACAACTGATCAGTGCTGATACCAAAGTATCTATGGATGCATGCTGTCTTGGCTGCTAGACTGAGGAACAGAACAGAGTGCACACAATACCTCGCTCATCTAAGCAGACGTATTGCCTCTAGCTATATCAGAACGTTTCCTTATAATATGGAAGGTCAGGAAACTGCAGCAGTCTGGGTTTCTCTTGATTCAGGGACCAGGAATGTTGCTGATAACAGTGAAGGAAACTGCTATGTGTGTTGCGCAGGCAGATTATTAATACTTATCTGATGACCACAACTTGGTCAATGAATAAAGCCACACTCCTGAAAACATTTCCCAATGACTTCAGTGCAACTTTGCAAGTCAGTGTCCTTAGGATCTCAACCCGTATCAGGGATTTCAAAAATGTACAGAATTAAAGCTGTAATCCTGTACCTATCTTCCTGGGAGTAAGTGCCATGTCTAATTTATGCTCCAGAATATTCTTTTACTCTTAAATTAGGCGACTCTGCAATATATTTTAGAAACATACCTGTGAATGTTTCAGTGCATGGATTTATGCCAGCAAGCCTCTTTGATGTCCCAAAATCTGAAATCTTTAGCACTCCACTGTATGTGTTGATAAGTACATTATCACCCTGGAGGGGAGAATATTTGGGATTATTTTTTTTTATTATCTTATGGCTGATCTTGAAAAAGAGTTTGCAGCTAAAATTAATGATGAAATGGCTTGTAATAAAAGAGGAATTAAGTGGAATCTGTTATTAGTCACTTCATTTCTAGTTCAATGAAACTTCATTCCTGAATGGAAAAATTACCTAGCTACATTATGGAATGCATGTAATAAAAACAAGAGAATTCAAATTCTTTCAAACATATTATGAACAATTGGTTATTTTGATATTTATTACGAGATTTTGGAGTTCTAGATTTCTCTAGGTTTATTATGTAAAGTAACATTTGGACCCTTTCATTCTTTCTACAGAAATTAGTTTTTTATGAAATTAGTTTTTAGGGGCTTTTTAATTTGTTTTTATAAATTAGCTTATACAGTGCTTTTTTCTTTTTTAAAAAAACACACGAATAGGGGTACTCTCATTTTACTACTCATATTGAAATACTGCCGCTCAATGAGGCCAAACTTAGATTCACAAAATGTTTAGGGGTATGTGTACCCCTGCGTCCCCCCAGAAAAAAAGCACTGAGTTTATATAAAATCTCCCAATCAATTTTTTTTGCTTTGCATTTTTAAATATCATAATGCCTTATTTTTAAAGGCTCTCTACATAAAACAAGACAGAAATGAAATCTAGAATTGAGTAGAAGTACCTTAATCTGCTATGGTTGTGTGTTTGCTGCAAAACGAATAGGTCCATGCACAGTTGCATCATATATATATTTTGAATAGTGGGGTTTCCCTGTGTCACATAACTGCTTATGCAATGCTGCCTGGCAGTTGATAGCTGGCGCTGTTGCAACAGCAGAGATCTTTCTTATAACATAGGGTGTATACACTGTGCTAGGAAAAAGAACTCCATCTGATTTTATGCAGGCAACATTTTTGAAGAACATGAGTAAAATGGACAGTGCCATATGCACAGCCACAACGTGAACTCGTAGCCGAAAAGGAGATTTGAACTCTGGCAAAGAATTCCAAAAGGTCTATCGTACTGGATCATAGTAATCAATCCAAATGGATCATTAGCAGCATCTAAGGAAACCGGTGTGGCTGCATAAGGAGCTTACAGATGAGCTGAGAGTTAAGAAGGGCATGTATAAGAAAGGGAAGAAAGGGAAAATCACAGAGGAGGAGAATACACAAGTAGCCAACAGTTGTAGGGGAAAAGTCATGCTGGCTAAAACTCAGAATGAGCCCAGGCTTGCAAGAGAGGTTAATAATAACAATAACAATAACAATAACAACAACAACAACAATAATAAATGTTTCTTTGGCTATGTCCAAAGTAAGAAGAAGAACAAGCATGGGGAACAAGCGTGGGGAACATGGAGAAATGCTATTGGGTGACAGAGAAAAGGCAGAACTACTCAACACCTACTTTGCCTCGGTCTTCACCCAAAAGGAAAGCAATGTCCAACCTGATAACAGAATAGTAAGGAGGGCGCTACAGCTCAAGATAGGAAAAGAGGTAGTAAGGGAACACCTAGCTACTTGAAATGACTTATACTTTAAATGAATACTAACGGAGCTTGTGGATGTAATTTCAGGGCCTTTGTCTATTATCTTAGAGAATTTTTGGAGAACAGGTGAGGTCCCTACAGACTGCAGGTGGGAAAATGTTGTCCCCATCTTCAAAAAGGGGTGAAAAGAATAATCAGGTAACTACCGACCAGTGAGCTTGACATCGATACCAGGGAAGGTCCTAGAACAGATAATTCAATAGTCGGTCTGTGAGCATTTAGGAAAGGATGCTGTGATTACTAAGACCCAGCATGGGCTTCTCAAAAAAAAAAAAAAAAGCCATGCGAGACCAATCTGATTTCTTTTTTTGATGGAATTACAAACTTGATGGATCAAGGAAATGCTGTGGACATGGTGTATCTTGATTTCAGTAAGGCTTTTGATAAAAGTCCCCCATGCCCATGATATTCTCATGAGGAAGCTGGTAAAATGTGGGTTGAATGAGGTAACTGTTAGGTGGATTTGTAGCTGGTTGACTGATCAAACCCAAAGAGTACTCATTAATGGTTCCTCATCATTCTGGGAAAAAAGTGACAAGTGGAGTGCCGCAGGCTTCTGTCCTGGGCCCGTTGTTGTTCAACGTCTTAATAAATGACTAAGATGAAGGAATTTAGGGGATCATATTTGCAGATGACACCAGACTGGGAAGGGTAGCTAATGTTGCAGAAGACAGAATCAGAATTCAAAATGACCTTGACAAATTGGAGAACTGGGTGCATGCTAACAAAATGAATTTCAATAGGGACAAATGTAATGTTCTACACTTAGGCAGAAAGAAACAGATGCACAAATATAGGACGAGGGACACCTGGCTTACTAGCAGTACATGTGAAAAGGATCTAGTGGTCTTGGTAGACCACAAGCTTAACATGAGTCAACAGTGTGATGCAGCAGCAAAAAAAGCAAAAACAGCTAATGCTATTTATGCTGCATCAACAGAATTACAGTGTCCGGATCAAGGGACGTAATAGTACCACTCTATTCTGCCTTGGTCAGACCACACTTGGAATACTGTGTCCAATTCTGGGGACCACAACGGTCTGGAAACTAAGTCTTAGGTGGAATGCTTGAAGGAGCTGGGTATGTTTAGCCTGGAAAAGAGGAGACTGAGAGGAGATATGATAACCATCTTCAAATATCTTAAGGGCTGTCACATGGAGGAGAGAGCATGCTTGTTTTCTCTTGTTCTGGGGGGGGAGGTCTCGAACCAATGGCTTCAAGTTGCAAGAAAAAGGATTCTAACTAAACATTAAGAAAAACATTCTGACAGTAAGAGCTGTTCAGCAGTGGAAGAGACTCCCACAAGAGGTGGTGGACTTTCCTTCCTTGGAGGTTTTTAAATAGAGGTTGGATGGCCATCTGTTGTGGATGCTTTAGCTGAGATTCCATCATTGCAAGGGGTTGGACTAGATGACCCTTGGGTCCCTTCCAACTCCAAGCTTCTATGATTCATCAGCTTAAGACTCTGAGAACTGAATCAAGTTCCTCTCCATTCCATTGCATTTTGCTTCAGAGGGCACTTAAGGATAACTTCATGTCCATTAAATAAATCTAATGCTTTTTGTAAAGAAATCTACCTTTATGTCTCGATGCACTATTTGATTATCATGGAGGTATTTCAATCCTTCAAGAATCTGTTTGGTATAAAAACCAATGGTCTGTTCGTTATCCTTTAATGGTCCCCATTTCGATCTCAGAAGAGCAGAAAGGCTGCCTGTAATATAGAAAAAAAGGCAATGAAGGCAATTTTCAAATCCGGAAGATCGTCATTGTCATTAGCCCTGTGGAGCTGTTCTGGCCAGGCTGGATGGAAAGGGGAGCAGGATTTGGACAAGAATATGGACCTGTTCCTGGGGAAGGGCCCAGTGGCCTGGGAGGGGCTGATCCGGTCGCTGCCTAAGCATCTGGATAGGGTTGTCCATTAAAATAAACAATATCCCTTTTTATTATGTAATAGAAAAAGAGAATGAATTGCTTATTCCAGTTCAAAGGCCTGTGCTATTTTTAGGTCATCGGAGATATGCAAGTCGGCAGGAAAGCAAATCCCAACATAATGGAATTGGTAAAGTTCTGTTAATCCAGCCAGCCGCACTAGTTCTAGATAACTAAAGTATAAAATGTCAACATCCTAGGCCAGGGGTCTGCAACCTTTAAGACAAAAAGAGCCACTTGGAACCGTTTCCGAAGAAAAAAAACTGGGAGACGCAAAACCATTGCGACATTTAAAGCAAATATATCTCTGGAGCCGCGATCTGACAGCGGGCGGGCGGGAAGGTGACGTCGGGACGGTGCATAACTAACGCACGCACCGCCCCCATGCAACGTCACAGCCAGTACAGCGCCCGCCACAGTGGGGAGTGTCGGGGCGCACAATGTGCCTCCTCCCCTCGCTAGTATCCGCCCCGGAGCCACGGCAAAGGTGTAAAAGAGCCACATGCGGCTCCAGAGCCGCGGGTTGCAGACCCCTGTCCTAGGCACATAGAAAGGAATTTCACATTGCACTAAGGTGACTGCTAAACATTTTGGCTTGCCAGACAGAACAATTCCCCTTTCCCATTCCTGCTGCTCTGGGGGCTCTCCTGACACCCCCCTCCACTTGAGCCAATTTCAGGTAGTGTGGGAAGGAGAAGAGGACAGGAAGCTCTATTGGGCAAGTGGAAGTCATTGTGCAGGGCTGCCACTGACGGGACTCATTAGCTGAATTGGGCCCCAAGATTTGAATACATCCTAGTGCTGTCTTCTCAGAAGTAAGCCCCACAGTTCTCAAGGGCTTACTCTTAGGTTAGGTCTATGATCCAAGGAACTTAATGCTGTATACATGCCTATTAGATGGGTGTCATCAGTAAACACTTCAATGCCTGAGCTAATATGAAGGGTCCTGCTTTCTCCAGCTCAGTGAGAATGTGAGCGGAGTCTTGTGAGCACAACAATCTCTGCATCAGAACAGAATATATATATATATTCATTAACCAAAAGCTGCTTACCTCCTGGTACTTGTTCCATGAATATCTTAATGAATCCATTTTCACTAAACGAGCCAAGATACTGGACAATGTTCTTATGTTTGAGGTGCTTATGCAAAGCTATTTCTTCATGCAAAGGCTGGGAATACCTGAAAGAAAGTTCAGACTGCCTCAACCAGCTTATTTCACTGCATGGAATTCCATACCCTACCATGCTGTAATAGAAATTCAAAAGCAACCCAAAATAGCAATTCTGCTAGTAAATACTTTAAGGTAAAATGGCATAGGAAATTGCCCAGGCAACGTTTATCAAAAGGAAATAGGTCTAAATGATAATGGAGAACAAACAGGCAGGCAGAAAGCTTGAAGGCTAAATAAATGAACCATCCCAACAGCATAGAAAAATAAAACTCAAGCTTATCTCTTTGGTTGAATAATCCAGCATAAATGAAAAGCTTTTAAAGTGGGAGGTTTATAGGAAATGTCAACCATGGATGTTTGCCTAAAGTGCAATAACATTTTTTTCCCCTTCTTCACTGAGAGATCTGCAGTTTTCAGCCAGTATCCACTCACATGTGTTATTTGGCTGGCTTTTTTAGTGATTTTCTGTGTTTCTTCTGGAAAACTAAGGTATGGAGCCTGTTTTAATGACATGCCAGCAGCCAGCTTTTGCAACCCCACCCCTGCTCACAGGAGTAGTTTTGTGTTCATGGTGTATTAGTCATTCTATTGTTGTACTGATCATGTGAGTAGACCACACAATCTACTAGGATTTTCTTTGGTGGTGGTGGTAGTAAACCACCAGTGTAATCAGGACTGAGTCTCTGATTTGAGGTATTAGGGTTGAATTTTTACAAATCCATACATTTGAATCCTTCTGCAGAATCATGTCCCTGACCATGTGCTAAAGGTTACCAGACACAAAATCTTGAAGCACAAGACTACTCCAATTTCAGGGATCGAGGGGCAGGGAAGGGCCCACCTTTTCCCATGGCACTTCACATACTCCCATGTGAAGTCTATGGCAGCAATCAGAAGCGTAGAAAGCTGTCATAGACGAGTGTTTTCGAGAACCTGTGTGTTGTGGCCCTCCCTGTAAGGACAACAAGTGAGAGGAGGACGTTGTAGATCAGAGCCCTCCTGCTCAGGCCCCTGATTCTGAGCTGAGCCCCTCCACTGAAACGCTCCCTCTTCCAGGTCTTCCAGGTCCCCTCCTTCCTTGGCTTAGGATGAGGAGGTTGAGCTATCCAATGCCAGGGAAGCCACTTCTCTGCCAGGAGAGGTGAAGAGCTCCATGTCACAGAGTGAGCTATCAGAGGAGCAGGAAAGCCAGGTGTTGTCTTCAAAGAAACAGAGGTGCAACCAGAGGCAGGATCACCCTCCCTCCCTCCCTCCCCCCAAATAAGGAGCACCTGGCTTCAGGCCAGGAGTTCTCAGCAGGCCAAGCATTCTCACAAGTAACTAGACTTCCCTTGTCTCTGTTTAAAAGCATGGCAGATAGTTGGGACCAGTTGTCTGAACAACTTCACATTCCTGTGCAGTCTGATGTTGCAGCTCCTGATCCTGGAATCCTGACCACTGGCCTCATCCCTTAACTGTGTTTAGGGAACCTTGAAGCTTCTCTCCTAAATGGTTTGACCTTTGCTGCATTGTTGGCACCTAAAGGCATTTGGACTAATTCCTGCTCTTCTCCTGTTGCTAAATTTGCACTGTCAGTCTTCTAGAATGAAGCTTGGCTTCTTTACTAACAAGCAAGTGCAGCTGTCATTGTTCTTGGGCAGGAGCTAGAACACTGAGATCCTGGAAATCAAAATATTATGCAAAAATAACTATATCCTGCACACCTAAAGAAGCCTATGAATCACTTTGATTAAGTTTTTTATGTCTAACATCTAACACATCATGCAAATGTTTAAACTTTGGAGAACTAAGAACATGAAGCACATGAAAGCCTATGGAATGCAGACCGTTACTTTACCTGCTATCTCTTTCTGGGATTTCTTTAATGGCAATTCTCACTTGATTGCTCAGATCTCGTCCTGCATAAACTACACCATAGGTGCCTTTACCCAGAATAACTCGATCACCATTTTCATCATATTCGTAGTCATACTACAACAGAAAGTACAACAAAGGGAAAATATCAGTGATTCTAGTATTTATTCCATTTAAGTATTGTCTTGTGTTCTTAGAAATAACACGGGGAAGTCATGCCTTACCTGAATTAAATTGCAGTTGTCAGCCTGGAATAAACATTTCTAAGAAGTACCTTAGAAGTTCCAAGTCTTTGAAACATAGTGTGACCTCCATTTGTTTCTAAATTTACACCCTGCACTTCAGTGGCCAACTGATATTCCCAAAGCAGCAATTCACTATGATAACACTACTTTGCATTGGATTTTACAGCTACCGCAGAGAAATCAAGAACATGACTGAAGCCAGTGATTGTTGGAGATGCTTAGGGGCGCAAGACTGAAGCAGTACTTTCAAGTTTGAGATAAACTGCATTAACAACTATTACTGGAACAATCCAGAAGTTGTTAATTTGACGGACTCTTTCAGTATGAAGGAGGTGAGGATTTGGCTTGCTATTTATCCAAAGCAGTTAGGGCTCATCCAGCTAATTATCCAGTGAAGAAAAAGTAACCCAACAGGAGCACAATTCTGTAAAAGTGTGAGAAGTAGCAGGAATGGAAGACTGCCCTTACCTCCAGAGAGTCTCCATCACATTCACCTTCCTCCGTGTTCTTTCCTATTTCTTCAGTGATGCTATTAACCATTTCAAAAAATCTGCCAAAAATCCATATGAAAGAAAATATAGTATTACAGCAAAATGAATCCTAGTGGTTGCCTCTTTTTTTTAGCCGCTTATGACTGTTTCACTGTGTTCATAATAGCTTTTACCGCCTCCATTTTAAGAACATAATAACGTAAGAAAAGCCTGCTGGATCAGGCCAACGGCCCATCTAGTCCAGTATACTCTTCTTACAGTGGCTGGACAGTTGCCTGTGGGAAACCAGCAAGCAGGTTCCGCGCACAAGACCACTCTTCCCTCCAGTGGTTTCCAGCAACTGGTACTCAGAAGCATTGCATAGGCACTGTGGCTGGTAGCCATTCATAGCTTTCTCCTCCATGAATTTGTCTAATCCTCTTTTAAAGCCATTTCCCTTCTCCACTCAACAGCATCACTACTGATATACAACAGATGCCCATTACTGTGTCCTTTTTGGAAACACGGGAAAACCTGGGGAAATGTCTCTTCCTTAGATGACTATTCTGCATTGTTTTAAAACCTATCTTTAGCTCTCATTTTTGTGGTGTTTTTAAAGCTATTGTAGTAGATTTTCTGTAAAGTGCCTCAAGATTCATGTGAAGAGTTTTTCATAAATTGATAAAATGCATGCAGTTGTGCATGTGTGTATAAATGCGTACTCTAATAATATTGTGCTCCTGAGTACAAACCATGATTTCTAATTATATCACAGCTGGACAACAGGGATTAACAAAATTTACCACATCCATTTTTGCCCTATTCTGTTTGCCATCCAGATTAATTTTTAAAACAGCAATTGCACAATTTGCCACAGTTTTAGCTTGCATCTTATTTTCTTTGCATTGTTACTATTGTAAAGGAAGACATGCTGATAAAACATCATGCCAAAAGGAATCCTGAAATAAGAGTACTATCACATCAGGATTCCTTTGTATGCTGGAATTGTCTGTATGTGCAATGATTCAATCTTGATGTGAATGTATGATTGCAGCAAGATAATTACTATTACAATTGTTGTTGTTACAATTGCAAAGAAAAAATTGATGGATGTTTACAATGTAAACTGAAAAAATGTGACCAACTATTCATCTGAATACAAAATGGAAATCAAAACCAGAAGGATGTCATGTTTCCCAACACAATGGTGCAACCCCGTAAGCAAGACCAGGTAACTCGTAGCTTCAAAATCCAAGGACAGATTTGGATAGGTAGAACTTTGTAAGCAACCCTTCTAAACATCACTCCATTCTCACAAATGCTAACCAGTTCATCAGCAGCCGTTACTTCTTTTTAGAATACTGAATATTATTTTTCTTCAAACATTTCAATTCCTGTCAAAGAGCCATTCAATGTATTATGCAGGATGAAGTAAGATACTGCTGGCAGAATTCTAGACTGTACCAAAAATTGCAGGCATATGGGCGTATCATGTAAAATTAAGCCTGCCTGCATGTATTTAACTAACAAAGGTATGGTGTAGCCCCCTTTCCAGTGTGCTTGTTCACACATGCCAGGTTTTCTTTTAGAAAACATAAGACCAAAAGGAGACCTTCCACCTGAAGTGGTAGATTCCAGAATTCTAACACTTATACCACTGCAGCATGCTTAGAGAGAAAAGGAATGTGTTAGTATTCCCAGTAAAATCACTTCATCTCAATTTTATCTGTGGGTCTCAATTTATTTTGATAAACATTATGCTGACTCTAGTATAACACTTGTCTGATGCACACACATCTCATGCTCAGGCAGAATGTAATTGGTCAAAGATGATCCTGTCAGCCGAAGCCCATTTCCTAAACAGCAGCAGCTCACAGGATCACCGTCACGCAAACCGTACAGATAATTGGCGAAAACATACTTTTTGCAGTGGTGTTCTGTACAGAAATAAATTTGGAAGTCATCTGAATTGTGCAGCACGTACAAGAAACAGCATCGTTCTTCAAATTTTGAAATGCTGGAAGAGAAACAAAGATAGCACGGGTTAATGGTTTTGTGACTCTCTGCTTCAGGCAGTTTTCGTATTTCAAAAAGAAAAATTATGTTCTTTATGCTTGCAAGAGAAAGGCTAGAACCATACTTTCTCCAGTTAGTTCCTTCTAAATGGAAGTTGCTCCAGGGAAATTTGTGGCTGTTATACAATTGAAAGATGGGTCAGGATTTCATGGAGGAAGCGGGATAATAAATATTGCATAATAAAAATGAATGTTCTATATTGTATTTCATATATAATAGATGGGTTTAGATGATTGTCCTTTTGCTATATTAAAATATAAAGAACGACATTAATTGAAAAAGCTTCACATAACTGAAAAGATTTGGACCTCAATGATTCAACAAAACTATCTGTTGCAGAAAAGCAGCCCTGAGTGTTTTCTAGAGACAACGCTTTCCAGTCAGCGCTGAGCACACACAAAACATCAGTTTAACAATTACTTTTGCAACAGGGACATTTTGGGATGGCTATTCCCTGTAACAAACAATTTGAGGAGTAGGCTAACTTATTTATCTTACCAGAAATAAACACTTATGAGGAAAATACCTCTTTCTGACATGTTCTGCATAAGGTAATGTAGAAGCATAGCAGAGTAAAAGCCCACCAACAGAATATAAGTATAATCCATTTGCATTTTATATCTTTCTGTTGAAGCAATGCCTATTCTGTACTTCTGCTTGCAGGATCCTTGTCTGTTTGCTCATCTGTTCTTTCCATGGAGACTAGACCCTTAAAAGAGTTTGAGCCAAGAGTTTCTATTCAGAGTAAAGGCCAGGCACCGTTTATTTCCCACCAGATTCTATTTCTTAATTTATAATGAAATGTAAAGAGCCATCAGGGGGCACCCTAGCACAACCGTATAAGTCATTTTGTTGTTCTTAAAGTAGTAAAAGCACCACCACTCAAAAACTGCTGTCACATAGTTATTCTAGGAAACACACAGAAACAGAGGAAGTTATCTATACCAAGTGAGACTGCCTCTCCATCTGGCTCAGCAAAGTAAACACTGACTGACAGCAGCTCTCCATGATTTCAAGCAAGAGACATTTCCAAACCTACCTGGAGATGCCAGGGACTGAATATGGACCTTCTGAGCCACAGCCCTTTCACATATTTGGAAAGGAGTGGAGTAAACAGTAAAAAGTGCTATGCTCCTTAAACTTCCTAGGGAGATGTGAACACAGCTGACTCCAAAGGATACAACAAATGTAAAACTTTTTTCCCTCCTCTGTACCTCATATTCAACAACTCCTTGTCCAGAATATGTTAGTCACACTTAAGTTCCATCAAAATTAATTGTACTTAATTTAGCAGCATGGTTAGCTTGCATGGTTGATTTAAATCTATCTATCTGGATTGAAATGTTTTTCTACCTCTGAGTTTTGGGATTTCTTTTAACCAGTTATTTTCTAAATTAATTAACAATGAGAATCATTTTCCCCACCACCACCAAGAGTCTGGGAGTTTTTTGTTTTTGTTTGTTGAGAATTTAATTAAAATAAAGTAATGAGGAAAATGAGACACTGCATATCCAAGATATTAGGGTCTAATCATCTCCATGGTCAAAACTCACCCATTACAAAAACCACTGCATTATTTTAATGCAGCAGTTGAGGTAAGAAGGTGCTAATCTTTATTTGTTCAAGAACAGGCCTTACAATGTTGTCTAGAATTGGAAATATTGAAGATCTGCAATGTGGAGATGTGATATGCCTCTTTTCCTTTCAGTGTGTATCTTGGTGGCTCCTTTCTCATTGAATTGCTGTTCCCTACATGGTCAGCCAGTGTCAGGAGACATGAGAGAAATTTAAAAATCTTCCACTTCGGTGCTATGGAAGGGCACTACGCCATGCCTTCTGCAAGTGCCCTTGGAAGACCATCACTACGAAGTAAGCCCACCTGATACAGTGCAGACCCATCAAACTGCTGCAGTCAGCAACATGTACTCTTTCCTGTATTTCAAGTTTAACAACAACTCATCAAACCTGTCTACAGGAAGCTCCTGTGCAGACAAGCCCTACATAAAACCCAAGCTACTAATGAAGAAAAACCACTCAAAACACGACAGAATTACATACACTTGTTCAGCACTCAGTGTTGTACTTGCAAGAGGCCTAGATTTTTTTTTTAATGACACCATTTGTTCTGAAGGAACAAATTGTAGTAACCATGGATTTCAACACTCTTCTTAAAGAAGATGTCTTTTCAGAGCCATTTTATGTCAGCAGAACCAGGTTTAGACTGCACTACTTTAGGCTGCATGTAGAGCTTATGGGTTTGAATGCTCCCTCGCAGAGGAAACACCCTTCTTGAACAATGAAAGCTAGAAGGGCAGGAATAATGTTCACTATAGTCCTGTCCCTGATATGCTCTTTCACTGCTGAGATGTCATTTTTGGTAGCAGAAGAATTCAAACCTGCAACAAATTCTCTCTCCCAAGTGTCCAGGCTGCCTTCCCATTTATTTTCTTTTTATATTCTGCACCTATGTATGGTTCTTACATGACATTTTGTGGTTTTGGTACTGCTACTCCAGAGGATCCTATAACATGTATTTCACCAGCTATCAAGGTGCTAAATGTGTTTATATCACTGCCTCTCTCCTAATACTACTAGAAGTAGTGGAAGCAATAAGCGAGAAACAATTAGAGGTAGTGGAAGCAGTAAGCGAGAAACAATTAGACCCCTGTCCGCATATGTACTAAATGGAAACTTCATCACCACATTTCTTATTGGCACAATGCAGCAGAGGGCAATACTGCATGGTGGGCGGTGTGTTGAGATGAGTCTTGGAAACCTGGCTTTGGAATTATGTTAACCTGTGAAGTTCAGACTGCATTCCTATGCATGGCTGCCTGGGTGTGGGCTCCACTAATACGGCATGACTTGATTCTGCGTAAACATGCATAGAACTGAGCAGCCCCTATATATATAAGGTGTTGCCAGCAAATATTTATAAAGAGATAAATGTACTGCCAATATATAATAACTGCTTGAATTATGAGAGGAGGATAATTTATGGACTAGAATATTTGTATGGGGAAAGGTCATGTGGAGCCTCTGGGCAAGATTAAACATTATGTATGTATGTATGTATGTATGTATGTATGTATGTATGTATTTGACTTGTTAGTCACTAGCTACACAAAGATCTCCAAGCAAATTAAAACATATTTAAAACATAAACATGTATCTGTTACAATAATGATACATTCACACAAAAAAGATGCAATTCACAAAATAGATGCAAATCTCCAAGGTCCTACATTTGAGCTAACCCAATAATGATAGGTGCTAGGTCTTGCTTTATGTCAGTCATATAAGATAGGAATTCAAAAACTGTTTCATGCATATTTTGAGGATTTCCCCCACAGTTCTGACACCCATTTTAAAAGATTTTGTTTATGTTTAGCCTTTTAAATATGTTTGTGAGGGAGTTATTGGGGCTGGTGCTGCTGCTGCTGCTGTGTATTTTGTGTTCTCGTTTTGTATTTTTCTGCTGTAAACCACCCTGCGATCTTCAGATGGATGGCATAAAAATTAATTAATTAAATAATGGCTACAGAGGAAATGTCATAGGTATCACAAATAAATAAATAACCTTACCTTACTCCTCTTATAGAGTCAGCACTGAAGTTCCATTCATGAATGCCTTTCTGTAATGAAGAAATCAACAAAAATTACCGTTCTTGGGCATATAGCTGTACATACAAATAAATACATACAAATGTGTTAGTTTGTACATGTTTATGATCAAACAATAAAAAATATTCATTTAAAAAAGAAGCAGCGTACAACATCTTTTAGCCTATAACTTACAAAATAATGTTTGCAGGTTATTTCCCCCCCACTGTGTTGGCCCTTTTGTAACTGTACACGTCACCTTCATAACAATGTAGAAATAAAAACACAGTGCATGTGCACACCCAAACCTGCAAAGATACAAATAATCCTAGTACTGTATGTTTCTTACACTGAACCTCTGAAACAAAATCTCTTATTTTACCCAGTCTTCGCCCTGTGCTATGGGAACCAGTGTGTATCACATCCTTCAAAACAACCCAATAAAATCTCTCTCCAAACATGCCTTTTCATGTTAAATTCTTCCATCAATTCACGGCCACTATGCTGGAAAAAAAACTATATGTAAATGAAGGGGTTAAGCTGTAAGAACATTTCCATTTCTCATTTCGAACTTAAAACAATCTAACACACATACAAAACCACAGCCACAAGCCCAAGACATTCCCAACCCTTCAAAAATCCTAGTTTCTCTTTGATTCATGTGACCTCTTTGTTTATGCTGTTATGCTCTCAGGCTGGTGAATTCCTGGCGATTCTGCCAAATTTTCAATCCATTGGAGTAAACATTTTATGGGGACTCTCTAATTCTGACATCTGTTCTTTGGTTAATAATAAAAAAGGCAATTGGAAAACTGCTTCAGCAGCCAACATGAGAGACCCAAGTGTCCAGGCTAAGGCACTACTGAGAGCAGTAGCAATATCAATTCCAGCTGCTACCTTTTACTGTAGCTAAAGTTCAGAGCCAGAAAGTTTCATGCTATCAAAACAATCCAGAGTTATGCAGAGTTTTTTAACAGCCAGGAAAAGTCAGCAAGTCCTCTCCACGTCAATTGAATACTCAGAGTGAGACTTCCCAGCTATGATGGAATCCAGGGAATGAGTCATGAAGAGTTAGGACGTCAGTGTAATCCAGAGGACAGAGTAACCCTGGACCTTAGGCCTACATTCAGATACCTCTCCAGCCATGAACATACTTGGACAAATAAGTGCGCCTGAAGTCCTACTTCCAAATCCACAAAATGGGGAAAACAGTAAATTGATGCACAGGGTTGTGGAAAACATGAGTAAGATAAGGAACAGAAACAAGAATTTCCACATTATGCACTCAATGGTCATTATTACAAATGTGATGTGATGTTTATGGAATCAGCCAGATGTTTAACACTGTTCAACTTGTGGTAACTTGGGGAGCTTGTTAGAAATGATTTTTGCTATATGTAATACAACACAAATAACGATACAGATGTGTCACATGGTGAAATGAAGCAACCGCTGACCTAGTAGAAACTAAACCAGTGTGCAGTTCAAGTTCTGTATGCTTCTCTGACATGGATTCTTACTTAAGCAATCTAGACTGGCTGAATGAAGTTAAAGTCCAACTACTGCAAGGGGGAAATGGCTTGCTTCTAAGCAAATTAAATGAAATAGATATAAACAGCAATATTCTATCATGTTTTGCCTTCATAAAGCTAACAAAGGCAACCCTCTAGCTTAAAAGGAGTTATTAATTCACTGTTAATGCACATGTGATGTGATACTTGAGTATATTGTTACATATGGTATCCAGATTTACTCTACCAGAACAGACAAGTGGTCATGTCTACAATGCCTTAAGAGATTGTGTTGGTTTATATTCAACAGATATGATGTTTGATGCAGCAGCAACAGCCAAAAAAAAAAAAAAAGCTGTCACTATTCCATGCTGCATCAACAGAAGCATAGTGTCCAGATCAAGGGAATTAATTGTACCACTCTATTCTGCCTTCGTCAGACCACACCCGGAATACTGTGTCCAATTCTGGGCACCACAAATTAAGAAGGATGTTGACAAGCTGGAATGTGTGCAAAGGAGGGCAACCAAGATGATCAAGGGTCTGGAAACTAAGTCTTAGGTGGAATGCTTGAAGGAGCTGGGCATGTTTAACTTGGAAAAGAGGAGACTGAGAGGCGATATAATAACCATCTTCAAACATCTTAAGGGCTGTCACATGGAGGAGACAGCATGCTTGTTTTCTCCTGTTAATAAAGGGTAGGACTCGAGGAAAGGCTTCAAGTTACAAGAAAGGAGATTCTTACTAAACATTTGGAAAACTTTCTGACAGTAAAAGCTGTTCAGCAGTGGAAGAGACTCCCACGAGAGGTGGTGGACTCTCCTTCCTTGGAGGTTTTTAAGCAGAGGTTGGATGGCCATCTGTCACTGATGCTTTAGCGGAGATTCTGGCATTGCAGGGGGTTGGACTAGATGATCCTTGGGCCCCTTCCAACTAAGATTCTATAATTGATTATGAAAGCTGAGTACACCTCCTCAAGAATTTACTGCTTTTTGTTTCAAGATTGCTGCTACCTTTACTCCAGAACTAAATGTGAAAGCATCAAAGAGTGATCACCTCAAGTTTTCCATTTACTGTTGCAATAAAAAAGATGAACAAAATAAAAAAAAACCTTTCCAATAAATTGCTACAAAAAGCAGCCAATGCCAGGAAAAATTCTCTGCTACATTCTTCTGTAGTGGAAGCAAAATAGAGAAGAAATAACATCTTATGGTTATGAAGTATTTGAGATGTTATCTGGAAAATAACTTTTCCTGTTTCCAACTTTCCCTCAACACATTCGATTTACACCTCCAGTTTTCCCTCTATAACTTCTGCTTGCTGTCTCCAGTTCCTACTATCAGCCACTTAGGACCATTTTATACATCACGCAACAGTGAAGCTGAGCTTGCTACCACTAACTCCTGGTTCCCTGATGAGTGTACTTATAGGATATATCTGCTTTTTAATGTATTTTTGGTCTTTGTGGAAGCCACCCAGAGTGGCTGGGGAAACCCAGCCAGATGGGTGGGGTACAAATAATAAATAAATTTTATTATTATTATTATTATTATTATTATTATTATTATTATTATTAAACACCTGCTTCTCACACATGCATTCTATATGTTTAGATATATTATGTAAAACCACAATTTGTAAATAAGCTCTTATAAGTACACCTCAAGGTACCAACCTGGTCTTCCATAATTTTACTTTCTGCATCTCTTTAGGCCAAAGTCACAGCACAAGATTCTCCAGAGGTATAGAGGGAGAAGTCTACCTTTTATATCCAGAAGGTTTTCAATTTCTTGTTTCTTCAGATTCCTGATTACCAATTATGCACCTGTCTTTACATTTCTCAAACAGGCCAGTCACTCTATCTGCCACAAATGGCAGCCTATACATGGAGCACTTAAGAAACAATCTTATTTTGATGGTGAAGTCTTAAGAGTTGTTTCTCATGCTCTGTGCCTGTACCCTTCAGCTGTTGTTAAAACTCCCAGACCTGTAGCCTGTATGGACATGCCATGCTTAATACTCCCTTTTGTTCCCAATATCCATTACTTCCTCACCCTTGGGCTGCTTTGGGCTGTTCTGTGTTTCAATCTCTCAAACATGAAAGGCTCTAAATCCTCTCTCATTTCCACAAATGTCTCCCAATTTCCTTTAAACTCCTTCGATCAATCAGTCAGCAGTTACAGGATATAAGCTGTAAAAGTGGTGTGGTAGCAGCTTACCTTATCATCAGGCATAACATGCCAGATAGAGACTGTCTTCTCTTCAGCCTCACTATTAATGGACAGGTAAGAAGGCTGGTAGATTTTCGTAGGCTCTAATATTAAAACCTTTGAACAGAAAAAAAATACATAGCACATTGCTAAACAGTTACTACATTTCTTCAAAACAAAAAAAAATTCCTTCCAGTAGCACCTTAATGACCAACTAAGTTAGTTCTTGGTATGAGCTTTCGTGTGCATGCACACTTCTTCAGATACACGTGAAGAAGATACATCTGAAGAAGTGTGCATGCACACGAAAGCTCATACCAAGAACTAACTTAGTTGGTCTTTAAGGTGCTACTGGAAGGAATTTTTTTTTGTTTTGACTATGGCAGACCAACACGGCTACCTATCTGTAACTACATTTATTCAAAATACCCCCATAAAATTATAAAATTAAGTACTGACACTTCGCAGTTTAGCTCTTGGAGGCAAGGACAAACTGCGCAAAAGACAAACTTTTACTATTTACCATAAGCAGTTTTGCATTTTGTTAGCTAAATAATTTACTGAATGTCTTCCAGCTTTCAATTTTGTAGAATATTCTACTTTACTTTTGTTATTTGGTTCTTACATTCAAAAATGTGAGAAAAAATGTTTTGCTGAAGAAGCAGCACTTGCCAATTTCACAAACTTCCTTAGTCCAAGCCTGATTTGCACAGCAGCCACCTGCAATCTCACTCCATGTTATTAAAAACAAACTCCCGGCCCTCCAAAAGTCTTTGGGAGGAGAAGAGGCACGAGTAGCTACAGGGGAGAGGAAGGGACACCAAACTTTCCTTTTGTGAACTTCCTTAAGTTAGGATCCACTAGCAATATTTAATTTTTATTTTCTTTTTATGAGTAAAAGCTACAGAATCAGACTTGAACATGTAAAAATCCATACACCAGATCCACCATTAGCCTGAATGAATAAAAAATGTCTTTATGTGGCAACAGAAACTCATGAAGGATGTAGCTGTTTGTGCCACCAGGAGAAGCAAGGCACTTTCATAATTATTCAGATCAACTCATTTTGCTGTTCAACATTTATTGCTTTCCAAATTAAAAATGCTTCCCTGCCCCTCAAGAATCACATGGCAGGACAAACAGGAAATTGAAATGGTTAAAAATTAATTGGAAGAGTTCAAAACACACTCACAGGAAATCTAACTACAGAGACGTCTGACTTGGTGGCCTCAACCAGAAAGTCCATCCAAAAGTCCACAAGTTCATGTTTTGCTACTTGCTGTTCTGGATTCAGTTTCTTAAAGTGCTGATATATCAAAATAGTCTCCACAATGGACTTGAGGTACCTAGGAGCAACCAACAAAAAACGAAACAAGTCTGTAGCTATTTCCAATTCATTATAACCACTATATGCTTTATCACCTTTATCTGCACATCACATTGCCAAGTTGAGAGACTCTCTTATCAGCTATACTGAAAGATGAGAAACATGGGCATGTCTGCACAAAGCTTTATCTGGCATTGTTGCACTAGTCTAGAAAAAGATTGCACAAAAGCAAACACACAAATATAGGCACAAAGTGCAACAAGAAAATCATGCAGACTCTTTTCTTGGTTCATGAGAACAGTACACACCGTGCTGGCCTGCTAGGATCCCTTTCTGATCTGCAGATGGACAAGAAACAAACATATTCTAGAGATCTACAAAAATTACAAGAGTACCCAGAGAGTTCTCCAAGACTTAGGAGAGCCAAGCTTATTGCATGTACACGCAGCTGTAGAAACCCAGGGCCAATCATAGTTCCTTCAGTGTGCACGAATCAAGTAGGAGGAAAAAAAGATAACTTCCAAATTCAGAATGCACCACAGCTAAACAGGTGTTTACTGCTATTTCCACAGCATGTGAAGCGACCATTAATTTGGGATATGTGTGGCTTTGCAGGACTCATTTGACAGAATGAGTGCATCTGTACTGTAGCTGGGTAGTAGAGAACAAGCTTTGCAACTTCAAATTCTGGCACCTCCTGTTGAAAGGATCTCAGGTTGTGGGCTTAGGGACAGAACATCTGCCTGAGATCAGTCAGATCATTTATAGCACTGGATTAGATGGAACAATAGTCTGACTCATGCTAAATCAACTCCTTATATTTACCCCTAAAAGCTGCTTGTAGACACATGGAATGTGAGATAATACTTTTTATGGACAAACTGGGCTTTACCATTCTGTATTTTCAAATGCATATCTTTGTAAAACTCTTTGCCTGCTCTCTATTTCTCATCACTAAGACGGTCCAGTGTCAAACTAAATTATAGGTTTGTAATATAGTCATGCTGATGACAAGGTACAACAAAATTCAGCACATATGCCATGGGCAACTTGTGTCATTGGCAATAAATCTTGCAAATTGTCCTAATTAAAAACTTCTGGTGTCACAAACATATCTGCAGTAGCTAGAAATAGCACCTGTACACAGGTGTGGTTCTATTATAGCATACACAAATTACAAAATCCTGCAACAATAAACATACACCACCATGCCTAAGAAATTGCTTGTACCTCTTTCATATACATTTTGATTGGGCTCCATCACATATTTGGATTCTATCCCACCCAGGGTTTCCAGTTGCTTTTGGACTACCGTTCCCATCATCCCTGACTACTAGTACTGCTTTCTAGGGATGATGGGAATTGTAGTCCAAAAACAGCTGGAGACCCTAGTTTGGGAAACCCTGATCCCACCCAAGGTGGGAAGGCATTGATTTAGCCTGCTGTGACTGTTCTTTCCTGCATCATCTTTGAATGTTCAGTGCAGGTATTTTAAAACACTGAATGTGTTGGTGAGTGACTGTGTGCTTTAACGGCACTTTCAAGAAACAGGCCTCTGCTAAACTGATTGTTACTAATGTGTCAGAAAATGCTGCAGCTGTTCCATGATGGATGCATACACAACCCCTCCTCCCTCCTTCATATAAAAGTAAGGAATCATATATTCTGCAAGGATTAGATAAATAATATTTGTCTTCCACAAATCTTATCTTAATACTGAACACTCCCAACATTATCTCTATGGCATCATCTCGATGCTACGCTATGGCAAGACATACAGCAGGAGCTTTTCGCCATAGCCGCTAAATAAGACAGTGTGTACTAGCTGCTCCTTATAAAACAGGTATTATGGTCTCACTGCCCACATTTTTAATTTACTAAAACAGGTATGGTCCACCTTTCTGTTATAAAAGAAGTTACAAGGACCTCGTTATACACATTTTTATTTATCAAAACATCTATATTCTGCCTGTCTGTGACAGACAGCTCATATAAAAATATATTTAAAAACATCAAAATAAAACCAGAGCAGCAGATAAAAAATAATAATCAAGCAGGGGGAAATGACTTTGGTTTCCCCCCTCATAATTGCATGTATGGAGTGGAGAAAGTGGCTTGGAGCAAGCATGACGAGGGGCAGGAAAATGGTGAGTGGAGAAAGGGCTAAAATACGCCCCCCAACTGCTTATTTACTCTAAATGACCCATCTCCCAAAGCTGCTTTACACAAAAAGTGTAGCCATAGGAATATATAGCAAATACACATTCACATTATACATCTAGTTTGTGTCTTAACAGAAGAACTATACTTATTGGGCATGTTCTAGCACTTTGAATCAGAGGTGCCTGTGAAGTTATCCCTAGCCAGGCGTTGGGGGGGGGGGGGAGAACACTGTGGGCTGATAAAACGTACCTCAAAGTGGAATCTTTCCCAAAGATTCTCCAACTCAGATAAAAAATCAAGCCAGAGAAGTATTCCCCTCTCAAACTGCTCGTCTCTGTCAACATCTACAACCCCCCAAAGGAGTCCCGTGCCAAAGCACCTCCAAATACACTTACCTCCTTCCCTTCTCATAATATTGGTGGCAGCACAGAACAGTAATATGAGAAGATGGCTTTCTCTCTCTCTCTCTCTCTCTCTCTCTCTCTCTCTCTCTCTCTCTCACACACACACACACACACACACACATCCTCTCCATCACCCCACAGTGCTGTCTAACAGCGTGCAACTCTGAAGGGAACTCTGGGAGACAGTTTCACCCAAGGATTCCGCAAGGGCTCCTGTGCAGCAGATAATATAAGGAAAGGGATTTCTGAAGGTGTAAGGGAGGGCGAGCTTGGATTGGTTCATAAAACCTTTCTCCTGGGAAAGTCAGAGGATCCCAAACCCAACCCAGAGAGAACTTTAGGAAGTTCACCCGTCTCCCTGGGAGAGATTTCATCAGGTACCTAAACTGTACCAATGAGCTTCCCATAAGCATCTGGTTGGCACTGTGAAGACAGGATGCTAGACTAGATGGGTTTTGGGCCTGAACCAGCAGACTCTTCTCAAGTTCTTATTGTTTGTACAAGGCAAAGGGGAAAATACAGTGGTGTCACTAATAGGCCATTTTATGACTGAAGGGTTAGCCACGCAAAAAATAAGGGAACAGCATCTGCTACCCAAACTAATAAGTTGTGTGGTCTGTGGACTTGAAATCCCTTGGTTCAAATCTCATTTTAGCCCATGGAATTCAGTGGTTGACTTTTACCTAGTCTCTTATAGCTTGGAGCACATTGAATGTCATCCACATTAACCAGAGAAGGTGCTAATTTAAATGGGTTCCTAGGTTTAGGTTCAATAACTTTTAGACAACCAGGAAAAGGATGTTGAGAAAACTAGTTATCACCAAATAAAGCTGCAGGCTTATGGACACTTACATCCATCTAAGTCCCAATGAAGTTAGTGGGGAATTAAACATACACAGGCCTGCATAAGTACATGAAGTTGGAAGCTACACTTTTCTGCACATGTAAACACAGAACAAGTGCATGCATGTCCTGATTAAAGGAGCTAACTTCATGTACATTTCCACACCTTCCATTTCCCAGTCCTTCAGGTCCCTGTGACCTCTTACTTCCCCAGAGACCCACCTTCCCCCCAATTTGATCTGAAATTGGCTGAGGGGTTTTGGTTGCCTAGCAACATCAAGCCAGCTTCCGCATCCCTGAAGCATCCAAATGGTTGACATTTGTGAGTCCGGAGAGGCTCTAAAGAACGACAACACTGCTGCCTCTTACGTTTTGGAAAGCAAATAATGTCTCATCCATCCACTAGTCTGGCTCTGGCCACAATATCAAGTGGAGGCTACACTGTTAAGTAGAAAATGAAGCAACTTGATTTCAATGTGTAATTGCTATTTTATTGACTGAAAGCCAGAACCATTTTGAGCTAATAAGAGAGTTTAAAAAGAAGGGGGTGAAACTAGCAACATAATTGGCTTTAGCTATCATTCTGGATGGAGAGCATTGCTGAATACAGTACTGCAACTGTCTGTAAATTGTTTACATGGGCTGACTGAACGTATTGGGGAATCTATTTTTTAAGATAACTTGACTAAAATTTTCTGAGCAGTTATTACCAACTACTGCAAGAGATTCTGTTTATATGGAATGTCGGGTCACCTTGCTATGGAATTGTTTGTATAGAAAGGGGGTGGGTTTTCCTTGATGACTTGGCCTCCCGCAAGAATGCCAAGAGCCCAACCTTAAGAGGCAATTGGTGTAATGGTTAGAAAGCCCCACCCATGATGTTTACTGGGTGATCTTGGGCCGGTCAGCTGGACCTACCTCACAGGGTTTTGTGAGGATAAAATAGGAGTATTTTTTTTAAAAAAAAAACCACACAGTTGCTGAGCCCATATTCAAAAATCTGGGAATGGGAAATATTGCCATTTATATTTACACTAATTTCCCCCTCCCCCCAGAATATTCAGATCAGAACAGATGCTAGAGTACTTTGAGTACTTTGATCCAATGCACACTGATCATACAAGAGCCGTACCACGCTGGCGTCTTCAATTTGAAAAGTTTCTCTGAAGCCTGTATCACTCTTGTGTGATCATTTGCCAGAACACTAGCTCCCAGGAAAAATCCGACTTCCCAGTAACTCTGCAATTTTTCCAAGTTTCCTTTTTTCCCAAGCAGGCTGCTTATCTTTACTCCTGGAGAAATAATACAGAAAAAATTCTCCGTAAGACTGCACCGCAAACAAAAACTCAAGTTAATGCATACTTAAGCTCCGTTGAAATTGGTGGTCCTAAACTTGCGTAATCACCCACAATACGTTGTTCTGATTTATAAACCAGTCTTCCTTCTCTTTCTGTTTTTCTCTTGCTTAACTGCAATCCAGTTTCTCAATATGACAAGATAATAGAAAGCGAGCATTTAACTGGTAGCTTCACTGGATTCTAGACCAGCACCACTAGCACATATGGTGACTGGGATGGCAGACAACCTAATCATCCCAAGAGTGCATGCTTTAAGAGATGAGGACATATTGTAGGCCCTTCAAACCCTACCCATGTCCTAGCCAATGGCTACCCAGAGTTTTGAACACTGAATCCTGTGGTTTTGAACAGTGGAACACTGTTCCACTGAATAATTCTGGCATTTCTTCACCTATTCTTTGCATCTCCCCCCTTTTTAATTCAAGGGACTGTGACCCACTAATATAGAATAGACCCACTGAGATCAAGAAAGCCACAACTAATCTTAATCCCCTGGTTTCAATAGGTCTGTTCTGAGTATTACTTAGTCAGATCTTGTGTTTGTTCTGTAAGCCTCAGAGACATTTCAAAATAGACACAGTGAAGGTTAAGGAAACTCATATCCACAGAACAATCCACAAAACACTGCTACTAAGCAAGCTTAATTTAGCTCAGAGAGACTTCATTCGGAGCCCTGCAAAAATAAATAAGATTTATTTGTTGTCATATCTAGAACCCACTTTTGAAAGCAATCGTGCAGAAAGTGGCTCACAAATAACAACCACAAATGTCATTTAAAGCATGTGCCCTTCAGATATTTTGGACTATAACTCCCATCGTCCCTGACCACTGGCAATGCTGGCTGGAGCTGATGGGAGTTATAGTCTAAAACATGTGAAAGGCACTATGTTGGCAAAGGCTGAAATACAAGTTACGAAACAACAATTTCATACAAGCAATCTAACCATAATTGCTTTTGCAGCTGCACTGTAGCCATTTAGAATATTAGTCTGCTATAACAGACTCTTGATAATGTCATGCATTAACCCTAGTACCCTTAGGTTTCAGGGGAAAGGAAATGTTATAGTAAATAACTATTACAACTAATTCCACATTTAGAGGAAGTGTAAGATAATATGTAGCTCAATAAGAACAACCAATGGGGGAAACAACGGCTTGCAGGATCCTCACTAGGACAAACCTTAGTCCTAGAGAGCCAATGAAGTTCGTTATTAGATTATTCATAGACTAGAACTAGCAGGGTTTACTAATCAGTATTCATAATTTATCCAACAATATCACTGAGTCACCATAAAATGCTCTTTTCATTACTGACTCTGCAAGAGAGACATTTAAGCCAGAAAACTGAACTTAGGCAAGACAATTGCAAGGGGCAGGATCCATGCGGTGGCTCAAAGTTATACCTTTTTAATGGAAAACTTAGCCGAAGTGCAGAATTACTAACTAACAAAGAACTCTGAATGCATTCATCAGATTGTTTCCTGTAAAACAGAGGGTGGTGAAAATGCTGTCACTAAATTTTATTTGCCTGTGCATCAACAGGCTATAATTACCAACTTTCCGTAGCTCAAATGAGGTATCAAACTGGTGACCAGCGGCCAAGAGAAGGACTGCATAATTAATCCCCGACTGTAATGTTGGTTCTGACTCAAATGCCTTCTTGAACCTAGGAGAACAAACAAGTTATAGATATATAAAAAATAAGACGTACAAAGGGACAATTATATACATATTTGGTACTCTAAGTGCCGCTTTTCAGTTTGTTCAGCCTGACCAACCCGTTCAAGCACAAAAATATTCTGCTTATAATTTTCCATCCAGGCAGCAGGGTTATTTTAAGAAGCCAACATTTACAGCACCCTCCTACTGTTTTCTTCAGATTCTTGTGTTTATTCACTTGTGAAAAATATATAGCTGGTTAACAGCTTTGCTGTTTTGCACAGAGAACTATTTCTGAACACTGGCATTAAAATTCCTTATGGCATTTATACTAGAATTATGATTTATGCCCCCTCATTAGAGATTAATATTGTTGTCATGAAGTTATCCTTCTCTTATTTATATTCAGTGATCCTGCGACAGTAGGCAAATCAGTACAGTGCTATGCAGTATACCAAACTAGAATGAAAGACGGAAGAGTTTTCAAATACATATTTAATAATATCAACACCCAGTGCTTATTTGTAGAATTCATCTCAAGTGCTCAAAGTGCTTCACAATAAAACAATCCTGGCAAGGCATGTCAGGCAGACAAAGGCTGCGGGAATAGGAGCTTGCCCACAGACTCAGAAGTGCTGTAGCTCAATGGTAGAGCATCCGCCCTGCAGCACTGCATGCCGAAAGCCCCAGCATCTCCAGGTAGAGCAGGGAGAGGCCTCTGCCTGGAGACCTAGAAAAATGCTGTCTGGCAGAGTAGCCAATACTGCGCTAGATAGACCAAGAGTCTGATTCCATATAAGGAAGCTTCCTATGTACTTAATGAATTCATAAGAAGAGGCTTTAACTGCAGGGACATCCAGCTCACAACTTACACTCTTAGGGTCCATTTACGCACGCCCCTTAAGCATTTGTCAATGTAGCTTTTTGTTTGAAAAGATGTGTTGGAAAGGACTGGAGTCAGAAGGAAAAAGCGTCTCCGTTTTCAATTACCCTCTCTCACATCAACTTTTCAAACAAAAGACAAAGGAACCCACAGCAGATCAGTGGTCAGAGCACTGGTCCTTCCAACCCAGTTTAACTCATTTTATTGCCTCTCTTCATTTTGCAGTACAGTCAGGCATGACAAAATGAGGAAGGACATTCAAACTAACACAATGTTGATTTCCAAAAAAGAAATCCTTCCCTCCCTCACTAATAATTAACATGTTTGGCAGACACATAATTTCATTGCTGCTATACATTTTCCTGGCAACTTTACAACAGAAAAGAGAAAAGTCCACCAAATAAACTGGAGTTAATCCTTCTACTCAGAATGCACTAACTTGGCACTGAATAACAATTAATTCCTTAAATTTGTAAGATTCCTTGGATCTCTTAAAATGCGGTATGTTGCTAAGCAGGGCAAAAATGCATGAGAGACTAAATCCAATCCAAACAAGCATTTCTGTTCATCCAAAGTGCACACACAAAAGGAAGGCAAGCGGCAGCCTATATTTACCAGACACACCACTTCCCACTTTCCACGACTTTTAAAATGAATTTACTGTAAATAGGCAGTGGCGGAGTTACATGGTGAAAGGCAAAAATCTTGTTTGTATGGAAAACAAAACAGCACAGTGAAAGCATGCCCAGAACTCTCTGCCTGAACCCTGTCTAAAGACCACAAAACAAGGTTAAAGGTGACTGTTTACTGCATTCCCTGTGCTCATCCAGCCTTTGCCCAGTTAAGTCCAACAGCTGTTTTCAGAGGAGGGACAGGAAGGGAAAAGTACCGCTAAAGAACCTGCATTAGGCAAGAAGTTAGGAATCAAATGGGTACAGCAATCACCACCATCTTACCTCCAGAACTCAAGCAGAAGGGCTCTTCAAATACTCTAAATGCTACTGGCACAGTTTCTGCTGTTGCCACTGTTATAACCCACCCATTTTAACACTGGAGTGTTTTGAGCTACGTAAGCTGAGACCTTCCCCATCACCCTGAGTAGAAGCCTGATACCCTGGAAAAGGAACAAGATGGCTCTGCCATAGAGACTTGCCAGTCCTGCCATGTTTAGACGATTTGCAAGGTATGCTACTGCCAGCAACTACAGAAACTTTCTATGTGATCAGGGTGAGACCACATTAAATGGTTCTCCCCAATTATGTGTGCCACTTTGAGCTATCTCTATGTGCAGATGTTTCCAGAAACTTCCTCATGGTGGTAGAAATGTAAGATAAGAGGTTTCCTCACTGCTTCATTGCTTCATTAGTCATCAGTTCACAAACATGCCGCCAGGGAATAACTTGAGAGTACAACATGAATCCTGTGGCTAAAGGCTCTTGGGACTCTGATGCCTCTGAATGACATGAGGGATCATATTGCTTGCTATCACACTGCAGCTGGGTTCAAATGCAATGCTAAACCATGGTTTGGTGCTACACATGCATGAGCACATGCCCTCTACTCCTCCTCCTCCTCCCGCCACATGGCCAGGAGAAGGACGTCACCAGCAGTTATTTTCAGTTTCCACTAATCTTGTATTTGTTTGGGGACCAGGGATCATGGTTTATCACAAACCCTAGCCAGTTTCAAAAGAAGCCAAAAAAGATATTATGAAGATAGTTTGTTTAGTTAACCAGGGATGCGGGTGGCGCTGTGTTCTAAACCACTGAGCCTCTTGGGCTTGCCGATCAGAAGGTTGGTGGTTCGAATCCGCACAATGGGGTGAGTTCCTGTTGCTCTGTCCCAGCTCCTGCCAACTTAGCAGTTTGAAAGCACACCACTGCAAGTAGATGAATAGGTACTGCTGTGGTGGGAAGGTAAATGGCATTTCCATGCACTCTGGTTTCCATCACGGTGTTCCGCTGCGCCAGAAGTGGTTTAGTCATGCTGGCCACATGACCCAGAAAGCTGCCTGTGGACAAACGCCGGCTCCCTCAGTCTGAAAGCGAGATGAGTGCCGCAACCGCATAGTCGCCTTTGATTGGACTTACCCGTCCAGGGGTCCTTTACCTTTACCTTAGTTAACCAGAGGTTGTGAAGCACCATAGTATCTTATCTGCATGTAACAACTAACTGAGATAGAGATTTCCAGGTGCGTGGAAGGAAAGAGGAAGCCCAAGACTTTGTTTGGGCTTGTTTCAGTTTGTACATGTAGTGCTAAAATCATGGTTTAGCATTATGCACAAATGCAGCTGCAAGTAAAAGCCCTTCAAGGTGACAGACTTTATTTCCATTCACAGTCTCACCATTTATTTAAAATTAATAAAAATTGAATAGCTTTTTATATCTGGCTTTTAGAAGAATCTGTCTAGAGTTTTCTTTAGTGTGCGACAGAATCTCCTTTAAAAATGCATATGGAAACAATACAAAATATACTGTAATACATTAAATGCTAAAGCCAAACCTTTATATCACTACAGCACATAAAATGTCTGCCCAGCACAATAATAAAAACTCAATGTAAACAAAATAAAACTGCACCAGCATGTCAGCCTTGCTACACCATGTATACAAGGAACTAAACATTCAGTATACAAGGTCAACTTAATGACTTAACAGCTCTAAACATTTTTAGCAGAACTCCTAGTACTATGCTGGAAGCTTGTTGCTAACAAGTCACTCTCTTCAACTTCTAATATCTGTCCTCCTTTAACCCTCTTCTCTCTCTCTGCTACAGGCTGCTGCTTTTTGGTTATGCCTGCTTGGCTATAGTCATCTACTGGAAACTGGCACAAGCTGAACCCAACCAGCTGACAGCTTTGGGCTCACACCCAGACTAGCTAGAGACTTGTTAGCCAAGCTAACAAGAGGAAGAAAACCATCTTGCCTGATTTACCCTGTCAGCATTATATCAGCAACGTGTCTGAGAAAAATCTGACAGCTAATAATTAACTTGTCATCGCTGTGTTGATATTAATAGAAAGTCTATCACCTAGCAGCGTTCACTCTTGTCCTCAACTTGGAAACAAGCAGATCATGAGAGAAGATAGGAAGATAAGCCACATGGACTCACTGAGCATGCTTCAATGGGCAATAAAAAATAATGAAACAAAACGTCTGGCAGTGGAAGAGTTGGCCCCTAGCCTCCGACATCAACTGTGAAGTTGCCAAGTCTAACTGGAATCATATTTATTCACTAGATTATTAATTATTTTTACGTAGCTATGAGTTTGTAGAAACAGAAAAAAGGAGCCCATTTCCAACTCCTATTGTCAGCTGGAGTGTTTTTGTTAAAATTATGTGGACATGTAACATGGTGCTACTTACCATAAAGTGCCTTGGTCTCTACTTTCTGTATCTGTAAATCCAGAATCCAGAAAGATATCTTTGTAGATCCGTCCCACAAGGCAGTACATATCAGAAGGTACTTGACTCTCATGTTCCACCAGAGGTATCATAATATCTAGAGCTTTCTGTCTGTCTCCAGGAAGATTTCGCCTGGGTTTTTTTTAATATATATAAAAAAGAATACAAACATTTGAATTTGTCATAATTCTCTGTTGTCCTGATATCTGAACACTTTATGTTCTTTTGGCACGGCTAGAATTTGAATAGAGCTGGGGGTCAAGGCAGGGAGAAAAGATAGCTGTCTCATTAAATTGAATGAAAATAACCTCCTTTTGCTCTTCACAGAAAATTATACTGTAGGCATCTGGCAGTATGACATAACGCATATGAAACAGGGAACATTTTAGTAAACTCTCTGTTCAGATATTACAGAATAGTTTCTCTTTGCAGTATGATTTTCATCTGGAGTTTTAACATAATGGGTTGCAATAAAGGTAGCAACAGGAAATGGATCTCATAATCTGTCACAGTCAGTTGAGACTTTTTGACTTAAAAAAATAGTTTGTTGCTCTCAAGTAGGAAATCGAAAAATAAAACTACTTGCTGATTGGTCAGTGCAGGGAGAATCCATTCTCGCACTGACCACTTTTTGAAGGTCTTCCCATTCCATGTTCTCATGATCATCAGAAACATTCATTCGTTGGCTGACCTCAAATTAATGCAAATTTCTTTGAGATGCAGAATTGCTTCTAATGCAACTGATTCCAGCATACAGCATTTCCAAGTAGGAAAAAACACACAAACCATCCATCGACTCTCAAATACAGATTTCTTTTGATGCTTGTACAGTGTGTTTATATGCTTAAAAATAATCCCATGTACAATTGTCACACATGGTAATCTAGACCTTGTTTGTATAGCTGTTCTACACAGAAGCTATACGTGCAGGAAATTAGTCACATTTGAAGCATCTCTGGGTAAGCAGCTCTGTCCATATTTCCCTAGCAACACAATGAAGGTGGCATTCAAGAGTGCCTTTCTATGCTTTGCAGCTTTGTAAAATAATGAACAAATAAAGAATGCCCAAAGAGGCAAAATCACCAAATTAATTAGATTTTCTCCACATCATTCCAACTATATTTTATCTCTGTTTTGTCCTCAACTTTCCATCTAGAAAACTGACTGATATGAGAAATTTAACATGGCTATAAGAGGCTAAAGATTCACTTAATACAGAGTCCATTTCATGTCACATATGTTATGTAACCATTTTGCAAAATGCTGATTAAGTGGTGGCAACATTTGCTCCAGATTTTTTGCAGTGTGATTTTTCTCACCTGCTTACTTCCCGGTTGCCACTTTGCTCTCTGCTTATCAAACATGAAAGGCACAAGTCCCAAAACTGGATATGACACTTTGTTCCACGTGGATTTGCTCTGAGCAGTAGACTCACATGATTCTGCTTCCACCCCATTATTTGCCAAAGGAATAATGCATTGTTTCAAGCTGAAACATTAGAAGAACAAGCCTCACTCCTACCTCAAGTTGCCTAAAGTATTTTACATTTTACTGTTATGAGATATTCAAAACTTAAACTGGTACCCACCCACTTTTCATTCTTCAAGATTACAACAAAGGTGAACTTTCTGTACATTTCTTTATGATGATGATAAGTTTAGACATATTGTGCCATAACTACAACTATCACAAGGCCTGTGAAAGCTATCATGGCTCACAGATTACAGCTAGAACTTTCTTACAATGTGAACACATTACTAGTCAAGAGAAAAGAGATTGCCAAGTATCATTTCATTTGACCCTGGGAACTGGCCTATCCACTTCCACTGTGTCATCTTTGCTTGCCCCGTGACACACACACACAACTCATCCTATTCCATACCCCACTTCAAAACAACCTTCTTCCTTGAAATCTTTTCTGCCCCTTTTCAGTTGAACCTTCACCAACCTGGTGCCCTCCAGATGTTTTGGCCTACAAGTCCCATTAGCCTCTGCTCACAAGGCACTAAGTTGACAAAGGCAGCTCAAATGCAAGCCTTGTCCTCCTTATACCCATTCAAAGCCAGGAAATGTTCAATTTCGTTTTTTAAAATAATATTTTAAAATAATATTTTAAAAAACCAAATAGTAGCCATTGCATATTCTTATGCAGGGACAGAATGCCTTGTATATTCTATGCCGTGCTAAGCACACCTTTGTTGCTAGATAGCTAAAGGAATTCCTGAGGAAGGCCAAATTTGTCCAGGTGCAGAGCTTCCAAATCTGATAAGAAAGAAAGCCAAAGTTCAGAGCCCCATCAGTTGCCCTCTGCTTCTTGTTATCCCAGCAGAGAATTTATTTCCTCAGACTTTTAAAGAAGAACAATCTGAGTGAGAGACTGCTGGTGTCCTTCTACCGAGGCTCCATAGAGAGCATTCTCACATACTGTATTTGTGCCTGGTTCTCCAGCTGTACAGCTAGGAAGAGGAAGGTGCTCCAGAAGGTCATAACCACAGCCCAAAGGATTATTGGTCATCCCCTCCCATCTTTGGAAGAACTGTACGGTTCCCGTTGTCTTAGGAAAGCAAACAATATCCTGCAGGATGCATCTCACCCGGGACACAGTCTGTTTGTACTACTGCCTTCTGGCAGGAGATACAGAAACATCAAGTCAAGGACAAATAGACTGAAAAATAGTTTCTATCCAAGAGCTGTGGCCTTCTTAAATGCAGTAACTCGATAGTGTGACCTGGGAGTTTGATGGGTGTGGGTGTGGGTGTGGCTGGAATGTGGTTTGTTTGGTTGTTGTTGTTGTGTTGCTTTTGTTGTTTTTAAGGGATGGCATCCAATTTCGTTGCACTTGTGCAATGTTGCACTTGTGTAATGACAATAAAGAATCTATCTATCTATCTATCTGCTGCCCCTTCCTAACAGAAGCTGTTTTGTCCTACCTATTTCCCAAGCCACCACAGATATCACTGTGTGAAATAAACTGGCAGCTGCCAGAAGACAGTGGCGGCATTGCACTGTAGCCCAACATTTTGCTGCCCAGTTCTGAGCTTGCCCCACTGATAATAACCTCTCTGCAGGGTTATGCTAGGGCATATAACCATAGCAGCTTGTATGTCATATATGGCAGAAGGTTTCAAATCCTGGTCCAACGAGCTTCCCCAAATGTAACTGAAATCAGTGTCAGGTCCCACTACAATGCAGATCAAAAGAAATTGGAGGAGAGAGGGAGGGACCAGGGTCAGGTGAGGTCTAACTTATTCCAGGAAAGATAAAGTAGCCGTGGGGGAGGTGAAGGGGATGCATTATTTCTAATGGTAGCAATCAACATAAAGAACGAGAATAATAGACTATTGCATTATGTAGCAAAGCAGTGAATTGGGGCTTACATTGTGCTTTATTTCGTGAACCAGATAAGACATTTCACATATGCACATCACCAGATGTCTTGCAAACAAGAGATGGTCTAAACATTGAACTCTTCACAAGGATGCTAGCCTCTAGTGACAATATTTATTTACCTAAAATATTTATATGCTTCCCTTCATTTTGCAAAATTTGCAAGGTGAATAAAACAACAACTCCCAAGACTGTTTCACAACAATAATAAAAAAAAAGTATCATGCACAGTAGAATGCAACATTAAAACCAACCCAACAAATACAAGCATAAACCCAGCAGAATCAGTAAAAAAACCAACCCTGAGTTTAAACCAGCTTCAACGACATGCTGGAAGGTCTGGGTAAATCATTGCCTGGTGTCAGAAGGACATCAGATTCAGTGCCAAGTGAGCCTCATGGGAAAGGCATTCCACCTCCACACGGGACAACTGAGGGCACAGCACACAACAGTCACCACCAGCTCAGCTTCAGAAGAGTGGAAGGACTCAAGGAAGGGTCATTGATGAGGACTGTAAAGTTTGGTCAGCTCAGGTGGGGGAAAATAGTCTTTTAGAGGTATCTGGGTCCTAAGCTGTTTTGAGCTTTTAAAAGCAGCAGAAACTTTGACTGTGCTTGGTAACTGAATAGCAGCAAGTGTTCTCATTTTTCAAAACAACTATTTACCACAGCCATTCCCAATTAATAGTCGAGCACCTCTGTTTTGAACTGAAGTTTCTGAAATGTCTTCAGAGGAAACCCCACATACTTCAGTCTAATATGGAGATTACTAGGAAATGGATACCAGTAGCCAGGTATTCTCTCCCTCCAAGGGGAATCATAGCTGATGCAAAGGCAAAAGAACAGGGAGGCACTGATTTGAGCTATAAAAGTAGATGCAATCCAAAAAGTGCAGGAAAAATAGCTTTCAATGTAGAGACATTCCAACAAATGTTTTGCATCAGACATGCTGTGAACAAACTGGCTCTTCCTCAGAGGGTTCAAAATTCAACTCAAAATTCTAGTCTACCATTCTAGTCCTATTCTTGCAAGGGCACAAGGCCCGCTTACAATTACATGCCTACAGTACATTGTGTACATGTGCGTCAGTGTGCATGCTGCACATCACGTCTGACCAGAATTGTGCCGATTTGTACTTTATGCTTTTGAGTATGTTTCATAGATTGTTCAATCAACAATCGTCTCTTCATGTTTTCTGTTTGATCAAACTGCTTTCATAATCATGTGCAGAAAATAAAGTTAAATACCGATTTTCACACAGATGGAAAGCCAAATCTAACTCCTAGGGTGTGAAGGAAGAAGAAGAGGAGGAGGAGGAGGTAAAGAAGGCAAGGGATATACAGAAAGAGACATATGACTCGAACAAGAAGTTTCACTGGAAAAGCTTCAAGCTTTTGTAGAAGGAACATTTAAGGAAATGAAACCAACAAAACTTCATTAGGAAGGAAAGCTCTTACCTGTTCAGTGCAAATGCATAATGAAACTTCACGTGATGATGCAAAGCCAAGTCAAAGGTTGGAAGTTTTTCTAATGTCTCTACCAGCTTCACAATAGAATCATAATCCTTCCAAGAAACAGAATGAAAGGATTTATTTAAGTCATTATCGCAAGAAAGGGAAATAAGAGTAAACTTTCCTGGTGTACTTCTGACATGACAAAACGATTTAACAGTTGCACCTGAAGAGGCACAAGTTAAAGTGGACACTATAATCATAATGTTCTTCATTATGTAATGAAAGAGCTTTTACTCCACTATCCTCTTTCTGCTTCCATTCAACTGCCACCAACTTACTTCTGAGCAGACATGCATAAAATTGCACTGTTCATTTTAAAAACACTAATTTAAGCTTGATGTCCCCAATGCAAGGGGAAAATCCATACCTACCAAGGCAACTTGCCCACCCACCAAAATGAGGGTTTGGGGGAGGGCTGCCTCCCTTTTAGTCTGTGTTATATTGGTTGGTAGGGTAGTAATAGATCTTGATGCCTTTTTGTGTGTTTGTGGGCTGGTTCTGAACATCACGAGTTTTTCTTTTGTGAAATGCGTATTCTGTGGTGCCAGAATTCCAAATGTGCCCCTGAACTGAAAAAAATAATGGGCTGCAGATGGTGACTGAATTAAGCATAATTAAGCCATATTTCTTTTTCATAGGAAAAGGGACTATTAATAGCAAATAACAAATGAGGTAAAATGAATAATTAAAGCTTTCTCTACACATAGGAATAGAAACTGACACAGGTATAATTAAGAGAGGTTATTCAAAGGGCAATTAACATAGGCTAGTTATCACCAATCCCCCACCTGTACTTATCAGGAAGTAATAAAAACAGACTGAATTTACAAGGAGGAAATGTTTCAGTTAAAAGGCACAAGAGCCTTTGAAAAGCTTCAATAATGCCTTGCATCTCCAAAGTAGACAGGCTGCTGATTTATTGCAAAAAATGAAACAAAATAAAATGCAACTCGGGTCTCAAAAAACATTAGATGCTAACAGAAAACATTGAAATGCAACAGGCTGACAATGATGCTGTCTGGATGCCCCATAAAAAGTGAATGAAGGATGTCAGTGTGGGTTCGTGTGAAAGCACCCTAAGAAACCAAAAAAATATAATATGCAGTTCCTGGGCACATAGCTATATAATCATTCCAGAGCTCTCACTCAAACAGCAGCTCCTCCTGTCATACCGGAAGTGGATTTCTATATAAAGTTTTGTTGGGCACACGAAGCAGAACACAGACTGTTTGAGCAGAAGCACTACCATCAGCTGTTAGGATTCCACAGACGGATTTTAAAATAGTTTTCATTTAGAATGATGCAAGGAGATACAAGTGAGCCCTCCTGTCTCACCCTCCTCCAAGTAGGGGTTTCTAAGCACCATCACAGGAGCATGTGAACAAGTACATGAAGGACCAGAGCTCCGTTGCAGAGCACTCACTTTACATACAGAAGGTCCCAGCGTCTCCAGATAGGGCTGGGAATATTCCTGGCTTGAAGCCCTGAAGAGCTACTGCCAGTCAATGGGGGCAATATGGAGTAAGGCAGTATAAAGCAGCTTTCTATGTTGCACTGGGACTCCTGCAGCTTAATCTGACAGTAGTTCCTTGCATACTATCAGATGGCACTTCTGTAGGGTTAACCCTACAGAAGTGATTCTCCCCGCCCCCCATCCACTTTGTGAAGTGCTATAGCAAGAAAGGGGATCTAAGTCAGTATGAGAGAACTTCCTATGTTGCACTGGGACTCCTTCAGCTTGCACTAAAAGTCCCAGCATAGGCATGGAATTTTCTAACATAATTTCTTTATAACCCAGCTACCAAACTTAACACAGTGTTCTCCAATATGCATAATATAATAGACTTTTTAAAAAAGGAATTCAGAATCCTAGCCATTATACACCCACCCCTTTCCACAGGCCTAGGCATAGATGTACACAAAGTTGCCATGGCAACAAAGTTCTGTTTTAAAATCTGGCAACTGCATGAGTGCTTTCACTCTGCAGTGAGACATAAGTGCCAGTGAGCCATTTGTCCAGAGCTCCCTGCATGCGTCCCCATGCTCTTTTCACTGGAAGCAGCAGCTGACCCAGATCCATTTACTGGTCAAGCATTTGCTTTGAGAATTTCCTGAAATGGGTGCCTGCAGCAGATATTAATTCCCTCTATTTCTGATGTTCAGGTGTGTGTGCCACTCACTGCTCATGTAGCCAAAACCCGTGTTCTGGAGCAGAGGTGTGGAACCCAAGGGCCAGATTCCCTTCTGTGCAAGCTTCTGAGGGCCACACGCCCAATGGTAGGTGGGCTGAGAGACAAAAGTGGGCGGGCAAACTAATGCAAAGTTTACTTTTGTGTGGTAGGCATTACCAAGGTTGTAGGACACATTTTGAAGGGACGAGGGTGGCGCTGTGGGTTAAACCACAGAGCCTAGGACTTGCCAATCAGAAGGTCAGCGGTTCGAATCCCCGCGACGGGATGAGCTCCCGTTGCTCGGTCCCAGCTCCTGCCAACCTAGCAGTTCAAAAGCACGTCAAAGTGCAAGTAGATAAATAGGTACCACTCCGGCAGGAAGGTAAATGGCGTTTCCGTGCACTGCTCTGGTTCGACAAAAGAGGCTTAGTCATGCTGGCTACATGACCCGAAAGCTGTACGCTGGCTCCCTCTGAGGGGGTGTGGCCTGGGAAGTGTTGTAAGGGCAGATAAGAGAGGCCTGGAGGAATAAGGTTCTCCAGTCTAGAGGGAAGTATTAGCAGGCTCAGGAAACCTACTGGTTTTACCTTATTTATTTGTTAAATATCTATCTCCCCCACCCTACCAGGAATGCAAATGTCAAAATGATAAATCAATACAGACTTACAGTAGGAGAAAAAGACCTTTTGGGAGGGGAACCTTAATGGGGGCAAGCCTCCTCTGAAATAAGGGCCTTGTTTGTTTATTCAGCCACGGAAAGCTGACTGACCAGGGGTGTGTGGAAAACTGGTTGGGAGGTGGAACTCGAATGAAATATATGTGGAAGAAGGCACATCTGACTTCTAGGAACAGTGAACAGGAGCACTCCACAGAGTATGATTTTGTTATAATGGATTAAATATGTTAGTAGTGAGAAGAAATATGTCGGTGGAATAACAGGAGCAGTACATTCAAATTAAACAATAGGGGCCTACCTGAATATCTCTGTAAGACAACAACAAGTTTATCACAATGTCAGCAGACAGAAGCTCAATGTTATCCACCCGTTGTCGTATCCTGGCCAGTTCTGTGGCTAGTTCTTCTCCCGTGTATAAGTTACGTGCTTTTCGAATATCATTAAGAATTGACTCCCTGAAGTATTGACTAGAATGGAAAAGAAAACTATCAATTTACGCCTGAATATTCAAGGACAGCTACTTGACTACCTAATTCTATAGCAAACACAATGATAAAGTACGAACGTGAGGCTCTCATTCTACTGCTACTGGGGACAATAACTGGCAGTAAGAGAACCAGGAAGATGAACCAAGGTAATGCAAATGTGATGTCAAGAATGATAGGAGTTATAGTCCAATAACCTCTGGAGGGGCAAAGATTCCCCAACCCTGCAATAAAGACCTACACAGATGGAATGAATGCAAGAAACTGCAAGCTGATCACTTCTGTAATGCAGCTATATAACATGCTTTATCCCTTTAAATTCAGAAGAACACAAAATATTTGCAAATCATGGGATGCGTGAACAGAAGTCACATCCCATGTTTCATATACATAGTTCAGCATGGTAAGGGATGTTGGAAGCTGGAAGAGAGTTGTGCACTTCTTTTTCTTGTAGAGACCAAGGCTCTCCTACCATATGCTGTACTTGTCTCACTGATGTTTTTTCCCCTCTTGAAAGGCTTTCGCATGTGAATTTGGCAGAAGATTGCATTATGGTGAGGATCCTTACCTTGAGCTGGCCTGTGCCACCTTCAAAAGCTGAATGAAACGGTCAACCAAAGGTAAACATATTGGCCCGAGCAGAAGTTCAAAGCTGGGCTGCATCAGCTCAGTTAGTCCTTTCATAAAACTGCTGTCACAACAGTAGACTTTGTTATGGGGAGTTATCATATATGGTACGAATATGTAGTTGCCAGTGCACATCTGCAGGAAAAATAAAAATATATACTCTGTATGAATTACGGCATGAGAATGCTTTATTAAAGCCAAACCATTGGACCCACTGAAATCAATGGACTTGAATAACATGTCAATTCATTTCAATAAGTCTGATCTGAGTATGACTTAGTTGGATATAACCCAGTGCAACCTATATTCAAAGCTTTTCTGTTGATTACAGCAATCCCTTGGGGGGTTATCTGTCAAGGACCACATGCCAGTTGCAGTCAGGGCAAAAGCTAGCAGCTAGTGGGGCAAAGCCCAAAGAGGGCAGTGCACAGCCCTCTCTCTCTCTCTCTCTCTCTCTCTCTCTCTCTCTCTCTTTCTTTCTTTCTTTCCATCATCTTTATTTTATCTCTCTGTGTGTTTCTGTCCAGCTGGGAGGGGAGACAGGTTGGCTGAGAGCTGAGGGTCTTATAACATTAGACCAAAGGTTGCAGATGGCTCACATTTGCTTTAAAACAATTCAGGTTTGGGTTTGTAAGTAGTTAAAAAAAAGGATATTGTTTCCAAGCTCAGTAGTACACTGAATGATTACTATTTAACTTACTATTATTTCGCATTTCCACACATGTGGATCTGCAAGGCCGCGGACAACAACAGAGCAATAAAACATTGCTAACCCAACAGCAAAAGCAAAACTAACCACAAGGATCACAAAGAGATCAACAAAACTGCCTTGAGGCGGGGGGCTTGTTTGTTTCTTACAATCAAGCAGTATATAAACTGTATGAAATAAGCAAATAATTTCATTGGAACAGTTACCGTATTTTTCTGTGTATAAGGCTAACTTTTTTAACCAAAAAATTTGGTTTAAACTTAGGGCTCGTTGTATACATGGGTAGTGCTGAAGGGTGTTTTCTTAATTTGGAGTCCCCCAAAACAGGGGGTGTCTTATACATGGGGGAAGAAGAAGAAGAGTTTGGATTTGATATCCCGCTTTATCACTACCCTAAGGAGTCTCAAAGCGGCTAACAATCTCCTTTCCCTTCCTCCCCCACATAAGGAGTCTTATACACATAAAAATACGGTATGTTTTTAGTAGTTGTCTCCTCCCTAGTAATGATGAAGCTCAATGTACCTCCCTCAGGAGGGAATTTCTCAGTCAACTTACAACTACTCAAACAGCCCTACCTTGTATCACCCATGACACTTCAGATGGCAAGCAAGGTGGGCTTCTAATGACTGAGTGAAGAAGTAGGTCCACGTGGTAGGTTATTTACAATGGATGCCATGTTCAGGTGTTTTGAGTATTCAGGCAAACTTCTGTATCTGTGAATTGGGGGCAGCACAGGTACTGATGCAAGCACTGCCCTCAACCTTCCTATGTCCTCAATTCCCAACCATCTCTATGTTGTATGTGGAAGGCCTATAGGGGCTTCTACTCAAAGAAGCCCCCTGCATACCTTCATATAACAAAGGGAAGGCCAGGAACTGAGGGGGACGTGGGGTGGGGCTTGCATGTGCTCCTCTGTGCCCCCATCTACACTGTGAGCTTTCACATTTTAGAAATTATGGTTGAAACTTCATTTGGTGTCAGAGAGCTCAAGCAGAGTAAGATCAGTTTCTTAGTATATCTCCAGTGGTGTCCTTATCAGTGTTATACTGCTGTAGGGAACGTTACAGGGAAATCTCAGAAGATATCTAGTTTCTGTTACTGAAATACGAACAACCCTAAATTAGAACTTATAGCAAAGAAAGTCCTGTTTCTTTAAGCCACATTGGGACTTATTTCCAAATAAAAAAGCTAGCAGTTGTATTATCTATATTCCCTCTCTGTGCAATAATCACAACTCCTCTTGGCTATAAAGATCCTGCCAGCTCTGGAGAAGCTATGACACGTTCATTATTGAGCCTGTCACCACTATACCACCAACAAGGTGGTAATCTCACAGCATTCATTATTACGTCATCCAGTACTTATGCTTGGTTAGTGTGATAGCGAAATTGCCAATATTATTGTGGTGATGAGTCGGTGATGAATCAGTTCTCCTTTCTACAGCCCTTGATGTGTCTCTTTCAGAGACCGTCCATAATAACTGTATTACGTAAGACTTATTGTTGAAAGTACTTCTCTGTAGGGCTTTCCTTTCAAACAGATGGCAAAATTTAGAGCATACTATTAAGCCCATTTCTCACATAATTTTCAGCGATCAAGTCAACATGTGCTAATATTGTGATTAATACAAATATACAGCAGAGACTCCACTTTTACAAGGAGAAAAATAGATAGCTTGCTATCTAACTTGCTATCTAATAGGGATAAGACCAACACACATTTGCAGGATATTGAAATGTCGACAAACTTTCTCATTGTTCATTAGTGGAGCAATTCTCACAATTGAGTGTGATAAGCTAGGGGTGAGGAACCTCACCCACACTTGTATTTCATATAGCCCTCTGGATCCCCTTCCAGCCATTAGCTCTTCATCAGGGAGCTGCTAAGAGGGTTAAGAGCTTTGATGTGGTGAAATTACAAATATCTGTTGCATGAAAATCAAAACAGAAGGGGCACAGTCCTAAGCAGACTTGCATTTCTTGCAAATATGAAAACAGCAGTCCATACATTATGCAATTTCATGCATGCAATATTCAGGATGTGATTGCATTTCGAAGTTTGAGGCTTCAAATAACTGCAATGCTTGCAGTTCAGCTGTGTGCTGACCTTATTTGCAGCCTTCTGCTGGGTTTGCTGAGTCCTCGGTGCCTTTTGCACAGTCATGATAAAGGCTGCTGAAGAGCTTTTTAAAAATTTAAACTATAAACCTTGTTTTTTTTATTTAAAAAAACTCTCAAGGAGGTGAAACCTGAGTGGAATTACTAAGAATTAAAACATGACTTTGTTTCCACAGGAAATCGCTCTGGGTGTATGTGTTTTTTTCATCTCTGCCAAGCTAAGCAGTTGGCTCCTTATCTCTCTCGCCCTGACCTAGCCACTGTGATCCATGCGACGGTCACCTCTAGACTGGATTATTGTAACTCGCTCTATGTGGGGCTGCCCTTGACACTGACCCAGAAACTCCAGCGGGTGCAGAATGCCGCAGCGAGACTCCTTATGGGGTCTTCGCTGCGAGATCACATTCATCCGGTGCTATACCAGCTGCACTGGCTCCCGGTGGAGTACAGGATCAGGTTTAAGGTGCTGGTTTTAACCTTTGAAGCCCTATATGGCCTAGGACCCTCGTACCTACGGGACTGCCTCTCCTGGTATGCCCCACAGAGAAACCTACGGTCTGCAAATAATAACATCCTCAAGGTCCCAGGCCTCAGAGAGGTTAGGCTGGCCTCAACTAGAGCCAGGGCCTTCTCGGCTGCGGCTCCAATCTGGTGGAACGCTCTGTCACAAGAGACTAGGGCCCTGCGGGACCTGACATCTTTCCGCAGGGCCCGCAAGACAGAGTTGTTCCACCAGGCCTTTGGTCAGGGCGCAGCCCGACTCCCTCCTCTGGCAACCTGCACAGAATTTTGCTTAATCGGTTGCCATCAATTTGATTTTAATTAATTTTTATAATGAAATATTTTTAGAATGTGTGATTATTTGACTGTTTGATTCTTTGATTGTTGTTAGCCGCCCTGAGCCCGGCTTCAGCTGGGGAGGGCGGGATATAAATAAAATTTATTATTTATTATTATTATTATTATTAAAGGTGCATGCTTGATGTCTAAAATGTGACCCTTGGACAGCTTTCCACTAGGGGAGGGGTGTCCAACAGGTCAATCAGGATTGATAGGTTGATCCCCGGCAGGTTCCGGTCGATTGTGGGCTCCTTTTACTTTGCGTTGGCATAAGAGCATCCTGCCCCAGCCCCTCACCCCGGCCTCCATTTTTGCATGATCAGTGGAACAATCTGTGAGGCAGATTGTTTCCTTAGCGATTTTTGGGTGAGCGACTTTTCCCCTTACCCCTTTACTCAATGTTGACATTTTCCTCCATAAAAACAGCTCAACTACCATCATCCCTAGGAGTGATGGGACTTGGAGATCAGCAACATATGAATATGGCAGGTTACCCTACTTTGCATTATAGAGATTTATGGCAGGCATCCAGAGGATACCAGTTTAACCTGTTAATGCGAGATAGAGCATATTAAGGTGTCAACAGCACAAAACACTTCAATATCGAAAGACCTGTCTGCATAATGGAAACATCCAGAAGCCTCCTGTGTCTTGTTTCTAAAATATAATCTCTTTGAAACACATTTCCTGTTCCTGATGTAGCCACAAAATATATAGAATAAAAACAAAAATATCCTGCCCATCTCCTCTAGTGTTCCTCCTTTGCATGATTGCAGCTGTCTATAAAGTGTTTTGGGAATGCACTCACCCAATGAGTCCCGCCAGTCAAAGTCTTGTAGAAGGACTGCTCTTCACACAACGGGGCTCCCCTCCCTTTCTCCCCAATACTGGCTAGGTGAGGGGGTTGAGAGATCCCCCTGAACATCACACAAGGGGAGGAGGAGGAGGACTGTCCCATCTGACAAACGGAACAGTTTAGATAATTGTGATGCCAACCAAAGGAGAAAACCCACAAGGCCAGCTTCCTTCCTCCTAATAAGTTCCAACAGTTTGAGGCAAATATGAAGGAAAACCATATTCAGCTGACAAATGGTTATTCTGAAAAGCTGAGGAACAAGTGTTTCCCTGTTGTTGTTGTTTGTTTGATTGATAAAATTTATACACCACTTGATTGTAAAAACAAGAAACCCCAAAGTAGTTTACAGAAAGGTGAAACAATAAAAGTTAACAACCATGCTTACAAACATACACACGTTAAAATATTAAAACAGATTAAAATTGTCATTGCTATAACCCCCTTTTCACCACTCTTCTCATTGAAAGCAGAAGCACTCTCCACAATCATATATGATTTTGTGCACTATTTTAAAGCAGCCTGCCAGCAATTCTTCTGCCCCGTCCCCAAATTAACTTGACTTTCCACATTCTGCTCCAACAACAAATTGCTGAATCCTAAAAAGACTCAAGACAAGCCTTAGGCTAGGTGAGCAGTCAACAGTTGTATAGTTATAGGTCCACCTCTGAATCTCAGAAGTTGAGGGACAAATGGCAACAACCTGCTTGTGGCTTCCTGGAAGCATCTGATGTTTGGATGAAAACCATAAGAAACCAAATGCTAGATTATATGAGCCTCTAGTCTGATCATGAGAGCTTTCCTTGTGTCATGAGGATGTTGTATGGGAATTGTGGGCTAAATGCAATTTATCAGTCCTGGGCATTTGTAAAAGCAGGAAGCTTATCTATCTGTACATAGTTTCCAAAAGCAGGAACAGGAAAGGAACTTGCTTAAAATCAAGCCAAAGGGAAGAAATAAGAGTAGGAATGGGAGAAGGGAATGCATGGGGGTAAGAATCAAGGAAGTTTGCTTGTGTGAAGGGAAAAGAGACAAATTGTAGAAAACCTGGTAAAGACAATATGAAATGGTAAACATGGCACTAGCAACAGGTGAATTAATGTGATTTCTAGTATTTGCTGCTGGAAATTCAGGCATTTTGACCTGAGTAACAGAGATATATGGAATAGGTGTATCAGAGAAAACTGATTGGCATACTTTTAAACCTTCAGCTAAGTCACAGGGCAATTCATAACACAATTTACTATTTTTGAAAAATATACTTACATTATTCTTCTGGCAAATAATTTCCTATAAAGAAAAAAATATAGATATCAATTGTATAAATTGCAGATGATAACTAATACAGAACTTTGGACCTGAATGCCATTATGCTTGTCCTTGGAGTTTTGCATTTATTTTATGGGATTCCATTGCCTAGGGAGAAATCCCCTTTGTATTGAATGCAACAGATACAGATACAGTTACTGAACCTTCTCTTGTGCCTTTAACAGCAGCCTGGACCACAGAGATTAAAAACGGACACTTTCCCTAACATAAAGATAAAAGGGACAGGAAAAGATTCACCATTCTGATTTATGGACTGGTGGTGACTTGAAGGCAGGCTTTTTCGATGTTAGCACCAGCATCCGAAATATGAGAGCCCCATCTGTACTGGCATTCCACTGTTTTTTTGAAGGCACACCTGCTTACAAAGGCATTCTCTTGACCTAAGTCTCCTGTTTTAACTGCCGTGCTGTTTTCATGGAATGGTCTTACTCTACGTTTTAAATGCTGTACATTTTAACCATGTTATGTAGTGTAATTTTATAAACCATTCAGAAGCCTTTTTTGGCATTAAGTAGTAGATCGATTGATCGGTCTGATTAATAATGCTACATGTCAGACTGTTGTTGAAGGTGCAGGAGTAAAGAATTGTGGCAACCTTAGATACAAAACTGGGCAAATGTTACCAATTCCTGTTAGCAAGATAGCAGTTGAATTTGCAAGAATATGCCAACCAAGGTTATTTGTTAATAAATCCATTACAATGTCCAATCTGAAGATTTGCGCCGGCACAGCTACTTGACAACTATTTTTATCCAATATATTAAATACTAGTTGCTATTATTGGGAAACTCATATTCATCAGTTATCATTATGCATATCTTGCTGTGCTGTCAGTTGCCATGGACACGCCTTTGAATTGACTGCAAGGAAGGACTTAAAAACATCCAGATGCTCCACACTATTTCTGAATGACACAACAGAAGGGATGTGAGGAAACCACAGGTTAGCTACATAACTTCATCTGTTCAAAAGTCCAATCAGCTTAGTATTTGTAGGCCTGAAGTAAGATAAGGTAGATGGTTGTGAAGGGAAGAGTTGTGGTTAGAACTGATTTTGTTCACTTTTATTTAAACAGTTCTATCCCACCTACTTCCCAGACAAATCAAGACAGCTAACAAACCAAAATACAGGAGTAATATTTCAAATACAGTGGTACCTCTAGATACGAACGGGATCCGTTCCGGAGCCCCGTTCGCTTCTAGAAGTAAACGTGACTAGCGACGGCACGTCTGCGCGCACACACGTTGCTTTTCGCCGCTTCTGCACATGCGCGTGACATCATTTTGAGCGTCTGCACATGCGGCGAAACCCGGAATAACACGCTCCGTTACTTCCGGGTTGCCAAGGAGCGCAACTTGAACACGCTCAACTCGAAGCGTATTCAACCCGAGGTATGACTGTACAGAAAAATCAACAAGGAAAACCCACTCATAACAACCAACAATCCCCCTCCTCACACCCACCCACAAACACCACAGTAATAATTCCAACACAACCAAGCCCCTAAGTCCTTTTCAGAAAGTCAAATCTTTACCGGCAGCCTGATACACCTCAGAATCCCATACTGATTCAATTCTGTGTTTGATGCTCCTATATATCACAAGGTGTATGTATGTTTACATATAGTTGCATCAGCTGCTGTTTCAGTTTTGTTTTTTGCCCACAGGTTTCTGAAACAGGAAGTGAGACCAGTTGTGGGGTGCGGGGAGGGGGTGGAATGGGAGAATCAGCTGTGGGGTAGTAAAAGCAGTGTCTCAGTCATTACTTCCTGCAATTCCAAGAACTGGATGCCATACACTGTCAAATTAAGTCAACTACCTGTAGTAAGGCTAATGTGGAATGCATTGTGCAGGATCAGACCCCCATGGGCTCAGATAGTACAAGCACTCTCATCACACCCAGGCTTACCCTCCATGGTTCTGTAGTTTTAATTCGCTAGGGTAGTACGATGAGGTTGATACTAGGAAAAACTCCCTAACTCTAATTACAGTGCAACAATGAATTGTTATGCCTAGGGAAGTACTGCTATTTTCTCCCTTGAATTTACCAGCATATACTGGATGGGCATCCGTCTTGGATGCTTTAGGATATCCTGTCACAGGAATGACATACTTGGTTCCTTCCAACCCTGTGGGTATGTCTGAACTAGAGTCTCTGTGGGCTACTTAATTTCATTTTTGAATTTGTTCTTCAACATGTCCCACCCGTCAGTTCTTGCCGCACTGCCCTTTGAACATTTAAGGGGCAAAGAGCAACAGGGAATCAATGCGGGCAAAAAGAGCGGGGCAGGTGAGCGGACAGGCGGAGGAGGAATACAATAATTTTAAAACATTACTTTAATGCAACAGGAAAATTAGTCATGGTGGAGTGGAACGTTGACGTGGAATACTTTTTGGGTGTTTACTGCGATTTCCAAAACCTCTGTTCCAGGTTTCTTTCACACTGAGCTTTGAAGCTGTTTGACAGCAAGCAAGAGTAAGTGGAAAGACATTTTGTGGTTCCCTTAGCATAGTATTTTTTATTTGTAAATCACTACCCTGTGAGGTAGGCTAAGCCGAGAGGCAGTGACTGGCCCAAGGTCACCCAGTGAGCTTCATGGCCAAATAGGGATTTGAAACCTGGTCTCCCAGGTCCTAGTCCAGCACTCTAACTACCACACCACACTGACCCTGTATGTTTGGCATCTGATTGTGTTTTCCTTTCCAGAAATCATGATGACAAATAAAACTGAGAATTGAGGACTTTAGCTCAATGCAATAAGACATTTATCTGAAATTCTCAGGTCCCCTCCCACTTCAATCTTCTCAGGCTACAAGAGCATCACTTACCTTCAATGACTGCAGAGAGTCTGCATTTGTATCACAGTAGAGGATAATATTGTTGGCCATGCTGAAACTCTCTCGGACTCCCAGGTGATAGAAGAGGGAGGGCTGGCGGAAAGCGTCACTCATCTCCACCACTGCAATATCTGCAAGGAAGAGCAAAAGATATGCTTGTCAGTCTTGGTTTTAAAATTCCAGCACTGCAAATATATTTTCAATTAACCTGATGGCTTTTCTCAGCAACCATCAAAGGTAGCTGCTGTCCTGGAGAACAGAAGTTGCTTTTAAAGCCAATTCCAAAACCAGTAACTAGAAAATGAACTACAGTGATGAAATGAAAAAGAACTTGCAACATTTTTTTTGCTGTGGAATAACAGATCTAAGCTTTTGTTCCAAGAAGGCTGTACTTTAAGGGGAAATGCAGAAGAGGAGGGATTTCCTCTTTGAAATAAATAAATAATTGATTCTTGAGGACTCTTCTAGTAGTGGTTCCTCATTGCAGCACTGGCAGCACATCTGTGAGCTATGGACAATTCAAATATTTTGCGTTTATGGGTTCCACCTTTAAAGTGTTCTCATACAACAGGGAAGCATTATGCGGCTTTTATAACTTTCCGTTAACAGAGCCATTAGATTCCTGGCTGTTCACAGTATTTCGCTCCATGGTCTACCAGATTCCACGTAATGCTTCCACATAAAATAAAGTCAAATCATTTTTTTAAAAAGTTGTTCCAGATCACATCATCTACCAAAGAACCCTGTGCATTAAAGAAGATTCTGGGACATGCCATAAGGTGTGCAGACAGTTCACATACGGAACTGGCCTGGCTTCCTGGGCATCATCCTTCCGATGCATGAAAAAAGAGTAAAATCTTAGAACGAACACTCTGTGCAATTTCACATTACAGGGAAAGATCAATGATAGAGGAAAACCATCTTTCAGAAAAACTTGTCTGCCTTTGAATAACTTTCAATGAGTTTCAAAATTTACCAGAACACAGTCTGATATACCAATATACATTTTTTTCCCCTTTCCCAGAACATTTTTGTGATTGGTTACATGCAGGTTCTCATCCCAGAGAACTGAAATGTTTCTTGGATTAGATATTTATAAATTAAACATCCTAGAACTCTGGAACCCTTTAGCCATCCTCTCCTTTGGTGATCTGATAATTTACACCAGCCGTACAGTGTAAATTCCAAGCAATATGTAGGAGTAATAGTAAATGATAAGGATACATATTCATCACGTTAGAGTCATGATTTGTATCCTTGCTTAAAGTTTACAACTTATTTATGAAGAGCTGCTGTCAGGGCTGGAGTCAAGAGCAAGTCAGAAAGCAAGAATCAGAGTTTGTCAGTGAAGTTAACTCTTTATTAAAAGAAACAGCATACAACTCAGCAACACTTCCCAGCAAGTACTGCCCCTATGGAGCAGTGGCCAGGACTGATGGTCCCTGCCTTCAACCCCCTCTAAGGCCCCTCCTCTGCCAGATGTTTCCAAAGCAGTCTCAAACTGCTGTAGGGGTACCCTTAATCTCTGCTCCACTCTATGCATCTTCCCGTATGGCCTTGATACAAGGGGTGAGGGGAGCTTGTTGCGGTTTACAACACCTGGGAGACAGACTCCTGGGATTACCGTATTCTGCAGCCTCTAGGCACCCCTTCTCTGCTTCAGCCTCTGAGTCTGAACTACTCCCTGTCACAGGCTCTCCTTGCTCACTAAATCCCATTGCCTCTTCAGCATCCAATAACTCCCTTCACTCCTTGCCCTCTGACCTCTTGTCAGTGTCCCACCACCAATCTTCTGGCTTTGAGTCTTCCTCCTCTGGGGTGTCCCTTGGGAGTTCCCTGGCTGGTGCCTGTCACCACTCCTTGTCATCCAGCTAATCCCTCATAGTTATATAAATTTCAGAAAGCTGAATTAAATGCAAGATTCCACATCTCAAAAGCAACAAACTAATCCAGAGGTATCTTTTATCAGAGAAAGTAACTATAGATCAGAGGTAGGCAACCTTAGGCCCGGGGGCCAGATGCAGCCCAATCGCCTTCTCAATCTGGCTCGCTGACGGTCTGGGAATCAGCATATTTTTACATGAGTAGAATGTGTCCTTTTTAAAAATAAAATAAAATATGCATCTCTGGGTATTTGTGGGGCATAGGAATTCGTTCATATTTTCCCCCAAAATATAGTCCAGCCCACCACATGGTCTGAGGGACAGTGGACTGGCCCACAGTTTAAAAAGGTTGCTGACCCCTGCTATAGATAGTAGTCTTCCTACTTCTGCCTCCACAGTAGTTTCTGAATACCAGTTGTTGAAAACTGCAGGAGGAAGAGTGTTCTTATGCTTGAGTCCTGCTTCTGGGCTTCCCATGGGCATCTGGTTGGCCACTGTGAGGACAGAATGCTGGACCAAATGGGCTACTGGCCTGATCCAGCAGGCTCTCCTTGTGTTCTTATACCATATGTATTGTATTTCTCTTTACATTATAGTAATTACTTCTAAATCTGCATTTGCTTTTTTCGTGATACATGTTCTCCTTTTTGGCAAGGCATAAGTGGTCTCTCTAGCTGCACTCCTGTCAGTCTATCAGCTTCACCAGAGGTGAATTCACAAAGAGCAACATTAGAAGTGTCTTGGATTCTCTTGTGTGGCCACACTCACGTTACAGGACCGGTTGGTTTTAAAATAGTGAAAGGTGTTGTCTCTGGGTAGGCTATCTACCACAAACCTGTACTGTAGGTTAACATTTACTGCATATGCCTCAGTGCCATAATTCTCCTTAGTAACATAGCTAGCTTTGCGTTATTATTAAAGCAAGCAACCTTCTGCTCCTACAGCATCATAAAAAGGCAACATAGAAGACGTGTCTTTTCTTGTGAACATGCCATCTGTCTTTCTCACCCACAACACTTCCTTCTCCTAACCATTCAGTAAATTGTGCTGATTTTTCAAAGGAAAAAAGTGGGGGAGAATCTGTAAAGAGTTTCTCAGAATCTAATAAGCAAATGGATATTTTCAGTTGTTAAAAATAGAGTAATATTTTGTTTTCAACACTATTTCTATCTATAAAGTTAGAGACACTTCTACTGACAATTCAAGAGTAGAAAGTAAAGTGTCGTTAGTAACACTTGTTAGATTAAGTAATTATTTTTTTGGAAAAAAAACAATCCTCAAACATTTAATTGACTGAAGAGTGCACCCTAATAACCAGTCAGTAGAACATTTATACCTTTTTAATGCCAGGGCTTATAAAAACTGCAGATGGCAAACACTAAGAGGCATCTCCCCTGTTCTCCCACATAGGATGGATCTTCTAGGATGATCTGACACAAAACATGAACACATAATTTGAAAACTATATTTCTTGCTTCTGAAATATTGTTTTTAACCATATGCAAATTTAATGAATGGGTTAATTTTAAAAACTCATATAACCTAAACTTTATGTTCATTTGTAAGCACAGCTTGTATCCACCAAGAGCCATGCATTCAGTATTGTGGGCACAATTCTGTGGAACTGCCTCCCAACTGAGATCAGGTAGACCCTCTGCCTGTTGAACTTCACCTAGTGAAGTCCTATTTCATCGGGCATTTAAGTACGTTTTCTTATTTTTCTAGTTAGTTTTAACTGGTTTTATCTTTGTAGTGTCTTTTTAACCTGACTTTACACCATGCACAGACTAAGGTGTTAAGCAGTATTTAAGTTGTTGAATTAATAAATAAATAAATAATAACTAAGGTAACAGCAAGAGCCTGGAGTATAACGGTTGGTAGAGCATAAGACTCTTAATCTCAGAGTTGTGGTTCAAACCCCACACTGGGCAAAATATTCCTTCACTGCAGGTTGATTATTATTTTCTGTTGCCTTTTGTAGCGTTCTGCTTTAAATGATGTATTTTTTTCAATGTTAACCACCATGGGGTTATGTGAGAGGAAGGGGTAGGTTATAAGAAACAAGGAGACTGGCTTCATTCTGGCTTAAGGTTTTAGTCTTTTGTATAGACACTGTGAACAATTCTATGCATCTTTACTCAGATTAAGTTACAGCGGGCCCAGTGAAGATTATTTGTAGGTAGATGTTCATGAGATAGCAGCCCACGTCTCTTAGGAGATAACACCACAATCATGAATAATTCTGTGTTTTGTTTTTACAGCAGTCTTGTAAATAAAAACTCTGAGGAAGATCACATAAATTCCCTCAAGTTCTCTCGGATGAGAGGATGTACTTCACAGCAAAATAAATAAATAAATAAAAATCATTAAATTATGGAACCCACTACCACAAACTGTAGGGGTACAAGACAAATTAATGGAGGAGCAAGCTATCAATGGCTACTAGCCCTGCCAGTTGTATACCACTTCCAGTATTGGAGGCAGTATGCCTCTGAATGCTACTTGTTGGAGAATACAAGTGGGGACGGGGCTGTTGCATTCATGTCCTGCTTGTGGATTTCCCATACTGGTTGGCCACTGGTAGCCAGTGATTGGCCACTGTGAGAACAGGATGCTGGACTAGATAGGCCTTTGGTCTGGGGACTTATGTTCTTAAATACGCCTTGAATGGATTTCAGAACATAAAGCTTACAGCCCAATTCTATGTACCGATGGCCACTGTTTTCTATCATATTATAATATGATAAACGCTGTAGTAAGAAGGGTGAACACCCACTATGACGAACTTTGCACTTAGCTTAAATCAATACTATTAATCACTAAGCTGAATTACCGAAGTTGAAGTGCTCTCATTGTTCTTTGCCATGTAAGCAGCCCAAGAACCAAATGATTACTTCCCATTTAACTATACACTCCTGTTTGCCTCCTAAGGGATTTCATTTAATTTCATACAGGACAAATGAACTGGATCTATAAATGAGCCAGACCAATTTCCAATTGAGCTACATCATGGATTTTCTGGTAGTATTGATAGGACAGCTTCTTATGCTAATGCAATCAACTATTTCTCCACTTTCCCTCTAGCTGGGCTCTATGGTGAAAGGTGATTAGCAGAACATTAGCCCCTTGAAACTGAAAGGGGGCTAATGATGCATTTCTTTTCACTGTAGTCCTTTAGCAAACACAATAAATCTGTTACCCATTTGTGGTATACCAAGCACATCAAACGGTTTGATAAAAGAGCAGAATAGATAGAGAGAGGAAGACAAAAGTAACAGCTGTATGTCTATTAAGTTCCATTTCCACCAACACCCATCATTAAAACAAACAGGCAACAGCTTTATCAATCATAGTGATGTCTAGAGTTGAAACAACTACACCTGAAACAGAAAGAAATGAGATACAGTACTAAACAGCTTGCCTAATTCACTGCCTACTGGGCTCTACATACTTCACAAGGTCAAATGTGAGCAATGATTAACAAACCTAACTACTAGACCTTCACATGGCCTATCAGATATACCGACTATGAAAAAGATATACTTCTCAGGGGTGGGGGTTATAAACCCCATTCCTAGAAGTTTATCTACAGAAGCATTCAGGTTGATTTTTATTTTAAACAAACCGCTTATGTATAGTACAAATACTTAAGAAAGAACACTGAGAACTGTAAGGCTGGTCCACAGTATCACTGGAATTATCCAACCAAACTACAGTATCTCTTTTATTTATTAACAAATAAAACCTTTGTTATGAGGAAACTCAGCTGAGCAATACAAGTAACAATAAAAACAAGAAAGCCAGTGAAATACAGACATGAGCATGAAGAAGAAATTAAAAAGGGAGAACCCACAGAGGATGCTTCACATGTTTGGCTTGGGCAATTGGCAATATCAGTGAGGTCTATTTTTGTTTAAAGCCCAATGAGATCCAGAGTTAAGAATGCTTGTAAGAAGTCTTTCAATAAGTGCCTTTGTGCTCTTTGCATCACTCTAGGAATCAGTGCTTAAAGGTTATAAGGCACTTCAGATTATATCTATGAGTACTGCAACAAGATTTAGACATGGTATTACTGGTATGCATATGATAATTGCAACTACCACCTACTAGCTCAGGAAGTGCTGAAGTTTCTTATAAACCTAGCATGTATGTGAAATATTCATCAGGGGTAGGAAAGCAATAATAAACTGATCAAATCACACAGGAGCAGTTCCACCAGTATGAGATTATTGCTGAAGGGTCATGGGAAGCAGAAATACCATTAAAGGTGACTGCATCACTCAGTTTGATTTGTTCTCAAAATTAAAAATCGACTTGAATTGAAGCAACCAGATAACAAGGCAACAGGGTTTCACCATGTGAGTGTAGCCACCTGGGTCTGTTTGTCCCTGTCCAACCCCTGCATTTAGAATTCTCAAAGCCCATTGGCTACCTGTTACTTTTGGGTGTTAAGAGTGCTGGGGGGGGCAGTTACTTCCCCTTCCTTCCCACAAAGGCAAACACAATACAGTAGCTATCTTTACTGAGAGGAGCACTCACTGGAAGCCTGCTGCCTGCTTATTGGAGCCAAACAAGTGCTCCTATGTTTCAGTTCATTAGTCTTTGTTATTCAGATGAGGTAGCTTGGGGGGGGGGTTAGCTTTTACTGAAGGAGTTGAGTTTTCCCAAGAGAAAAAATGATTTGGGAATCTGAATGTGAGGTAAGAGTGCTATAATTCAGCCCATCAATATTTCAGACAACTATCTTGACTGTGGTTTGTCAATGGTAGAAAACAAGGTACTAACTTTGTACTTAGGATTGTAATGTCTGGTTTCCTGTTAGTGTCTAAGGAACTCAGTGCTTTTCTAAAAGGATGGATTCCAAGGCTTGCCTAAATTATTATTATTATTATTATTATTATTATTATTATTATTATTGATTGGCTGGTTACTGACTCACCTTTTATACATATTTCAAGGTGATTTAGAAACATATAATAAAAACAATTATAATTTTTTTTAAAAACAGTACAAAACACAACTATATACAAGTTTAAAAACAATACAAAACGATCACCTAGAGACTTTTCATCCTGTTAGAAAAAATTGCTGAAACAAAAATGACTTCAACACTGATGCACATCCTATTCTTCCTTCCCTGGGAAATGTTCTCAGTAAAAGCAGACATGTAGAAGCAAGTTGAGATTTCTCCACAACGCAAGGCCAGAGGCTACATTTCCAGGGCAAAATTGTTACAGTGAAAGTAGATTCTTCCAATTTTTTATGTTATTTTCTGTGTTATTTTCCTGTACCTGTGGTGATTTTGCTCTTTTGACTTTCCAGTATGAACTAGAAAAGTAATACTGAACTGTTTTCCAGCTACCAGATTTTTAATCAGTCATTTCTTTATCTGTTCTTTTCTTTTAAGATTCATTTGGAGTCTCAGCTACTGGCTTTTTAATTAGTCGTTCCTTTCATTTGCATCTATAGTACTACTACTACTACTATTACTGCTTATTAACTGCTCTTCACAAGCAGGTAGGTCCCAGGGAGAATTAGAACAAACTAAAATTCAGTATTAAAAACTGTTAAATTATTCACAGGAATAGGTTGGGCCCTGAAAACACACATCTCAGGTGTCAAAGGCCAGAAGTGCATCTTCAGTATTCACAGGAAGATGAATAGTGAAGGCGCCCGTTGTGCCTCTGTGGGGAAGGATTTCACAGCTTAGGAGTCACCACAGGGAATCTCCTCTTCTGGCCCATCTCTCTCCCAACTTCTAAGGGTGATGAGACTACCAAGAGAGTCTTCCTGCTGACTGTAACATATGAGAGGATCTATAGCAGGGGTCAGCAAACTTACCGCCAGCGCCGATCATGCGGCAGGCCAGAGGGTGGGGGAGCAAGTGCCCATATGCATGCACACACGCTATTTCCGGAAATAGCTTGTGCACATGTGTACGGGCCTCCTCCAACCCGGATGTGCACCAGAAATAATGCTTGTGCATGTGCTCCTCTGACCCGGACGTGGGCAGCCACGCAGTGCAGCGCTGGAGGTCGCCGCGGGCCAGATAAATGAGTCCCGCGGGCCATATCCAGCCCGCGGGCCTTAGTTTGGGGACCCCTGATCCATAGGGACAAAGGCTGTCTTTCAGGTATTTGGGGCCTGAGACATTTAGACCTTTAAACACCTTAAATTGTGAGCACCTTAAATCTGGCCTGGAAATGAACTGGCAACCAATGCAGCTGTTTTAAAACAGAGTTTATATAAGTTCTAAAGGCTAAGAATTTCCATCAGCCCCAGTCAGTGGGGACAATGATTGGGAAAGATGGGAAATGCAGTTCACAAGACCTGGAAGGCACCATGCTGGCCACCTCAATATCCTTAAGCATTGTGTGTATTTAGTGCCATTTGGGCAGCTCATTATGACAAGGGAATGGTGGATGACAGGACAATGACCCACCACCAGTAAAGAGTGGGGGAAGCTGGCCGCCAAGTTCTATTGCCACAAATGCAGCTCATTCCTCTGCCTCTTTGAGTATATGCAGCATGAGAAGAGTGGTAGATGCCACCATCAAGAGGCTAGATTTGGCCCAAGGAACTGTGGTAAACTGACTTGTATTCAGTTGTATAGGTGACCAAGATTAACTTTGCTGAGTATTTATATTCATGCAAGAGAAGCACATGTGTGAAATTACCAGCATGGCAAACAAGGAGTTATTATGTATGCTACTAGACTAATATTATCTAACTAGTAATTAAGTTATGTTAAATTGCACTTACGTATCCAATACAGAAAGCGGATATGACTCACCCAAATTAAGATTCTTAACACTCTGCATGAAGGCTGTCCAACTTTGTAACATGAGATTAAACAAACATGATAAACCCGTTTGCTTTCATTTTTCACTGGTAGTGCCTGATAGCTTCAGCTTGTGACTGCAGTGACTTAGTTCTTATTCATTCAGTGTTATAGCCAAAAGGTTCAGGGTATCAAATGTTAGTGATATGCAGAGTACACTCACTGAAATCAATCAACATGGCTAACTTAGGTCCACTAATTTAAACGGGTCTGCCCCAAGTAAACTTAGTTGGATACAAACATTAAATTCAGAGAAAAAACCTATTATTTTACAAAACAGCTTTATTAAAAACGAGTAGCTTCATTATTATTTTTGCATTCTAGTGCTACAGCAAGCCACTATGAACTTTGACAGCTAGTGATGTCATAATGATATCATGCGCTTGACAGCTGTCAAAGTTCATAGTGGCTTGCTGTAGCTGCCAATTAGCTCTCATTAGAGGTTACAGAGACCTCCTTTGAAAACACTCCTTTGAGTACATAGTTGCAAAAAGCCCATCTGAAGCCTGCAGATTAAAAATGCTCCTTTTGTAGGAAACAATCTTGCCCCAAACTTATATTCATTAAGATGAACGATAAAAACCTCAGCTTTTAGTTCAGCTTTTAGAGACTAATAGGCTGAGTCATTTTTAAATTGCATGGTTGCTGATTATGTTATTTAGGCATTTTATGAGAGTTCTTGTTTACAACATAATTTTATTTTGCCCTATTTTGTTGTACACCACCCTATGACCATGTTTGATGAAGGGTGTTACAGAAACCTTGTAATAAATTTTGTAATAAAAATAGGCTCCAGAGTTACAGCAAAAAGAGGCAGTTTGTAAAAATTGCTTCTTTCACATTCCTTTAAGTGCAGCAATGAAAATTCTATGAGTGTGGCAGGGGGCACAGCCCCTTATATGTAGAGTTTCATGCATATAGCATTGTATCATGTACATTAGAGTCCTGCTGGATCAGACCAAAGGCCTATGCTGGATTAGTCCAGCATTCTGTTCCCACAGTGTGAAGCCAGATGCCCCCAAGCAGTACCTGAGTGTGACAGCACCCTCCCACTTGTGATGCCAAGAAACTAGCATTTCCGAGGCAAGCTTCCTCTGACACCAGAAGCAATGCATAGCCATCATGACTAGTAGTCATTGATAGCTCATGAATTTGTGAAGAAACATGCATGTCAGGGGCTGTTGCTATTATTATTAATTGCACTTATCAGTTTGATTTCCCCCACCCCACCCCCCAACAAAGTAACTCAAAGAAACCTACAAAATACTACAAAGAATAAAACCAGTATAGAGCTAAAACAGAATAAAAACATAAAAACACAAAGCCTAAAAATACATATAAAAGGCAGGTCTAACACATTCCACCTGTCAAAAGAGACCACGAGTATATAAAATCCTTCATATTAAGGGCCAACGGCTTGGGTAAAAAGAAACCTAACAGAGTGAAATTGCATATAATTGAAACCCATTGAAAAAGTCAACAAACACCCTGTTCTGCGCTTTTAGTGATATTTCAGTGACCCCTTTATGACGTTTCCATGATACTTCCAGGTTCAACATGATGTGCATATACATGGTCAGGCACATATTGAATGATTATCTCTCTTTTTGTACCCTGAAAAAATATGGGCATTAAATTAAATGGCTAGGTTAATATCACATTCAAGTTAATATAGTATAGCCTAGTTCTTTTCTCCCCACAGATTGGGGGAAAGGGAGGACAAGGGTGAGACTTCACCCAAAACTAAGGCCAGATTGTGTGTTCTCCCCAGAATATAATGCATGAACAGGCTTAGTTAAGTACTCTGCATTCTTTTACCAATATGGTCCAGAAAGCTCAAATGTTTTTATTAGTCTCACTCAAGTGCTGCAGCATTCCTTGCAGTCTTTCAGAGTTATGACACAGACACGCAACAGAAAGAAAAGAAGCAATAAACCGGCACTTGAAACTATGTCATAATTTATACATTTCCTGTTTTCATCCAGGTGTTCTTTTTCAGTTGAGCAGTTGATTGACCAATGCATGAGATCAAATTAACCTTTTAAAACATCATTATGTCATTCACAATAATCACATTTCCGTTCTACATCATGACTGTACAATTAACGCTCTACAGTTCTCTCACCGCATTGGAATCCTGCTGTGTAATATCAATATTCACAGGATTCCTGCTGAGTAACATCAATGTGAGGCATATGATGAAGTAAACTGTAGTCCACAGAAGGTCATGCTACGTTATGTCACAAGATCAGCCTCATTATTATTAGTACACTTTCCCATTTTGTCAATGGAGCTGCAATGCTGATGCCTTTGGTAATGTTTAGTGTATACTTCCTTTCTGAACACTGGAAAAGATGGAATGTACAAAGCTGAAGACAAGTGCGACTACTAAAATACTAAAGAACTCACATATGGCACTTATTCATTTGTTATTTTAGTCTTTGGTTACAATGTGTACATAAGAAGCACGATCCATCCAAAGTTAAGCACTGTTAAAATGAATGTGATTTCAAATAAAGACATTTAAACATCTGTGTTACCCTCTGACTGAAATCAGTAGGACTTGTTCACAGCAATCCTCTGATTATCCCACTGAGTTCAATGGGACTTCCTCACAGGTTGGTGAGTACAGAATTACAGCCTGAAAGTGCTTAAATTTGGCTGGATCATGGGTTAGGTGGTGCCCTTTTGATGTTAGTATAACCTACAGTGGATTATGAATCTGTATGATGATCACAGCTAGAGATTGAAACATGTATTCAATGAAAATATAAAGAACCTCCAGTGTTCCACATCTGCTCTCCGGGTGTCTTGATTCTAACATACCATCATTAACAAGTGTGCTGAACACATAAAACAAGGTGGAGTGCCATATGGTAGCTAAGTGTAGCTAAATGAGCTGGAGGAACGCAATCTTAAATGTGTGCACAGAACAAATATCTGTGTAGGTGGAAGCAGAACAGCTGAAGCAGACACAGCCCCTAAGTTATACACGCTCATTTCAATTTGTGATGCCATCCTCCATATATACTGTATACACACTGGGGTTGTTTTGAATAAGGTGAAGAACCTGCTGCCCTCAAGCCACCTCCCTGCCTAGGATACATTTGTTTTATTTCCATTCGACTTCTGAAAAAGGTCCATAGCCTACCCTTGTACTACAAATGTAGGATTTCTTTTTTTAAAAAAAAAGAATATCTTTGATCATGGCGGTGGAAAAAAAAAGGAGTTTATACTATGATATGAAATAAGTGATTACAGAACAACTGTTGGTACTTTCCCACAATATCAGGCCTTGAACACTACCCACCAGGATTTATGCTGTGAGAACAAAAAGCTTAAATTGTGATTAGCATGTGCTCAAAACCTTTGATGGTCAGAGCAGTACATTCTCCCTTTTGCACCAGGGAGCTGGATAGAGTAGAAGTATCCTTTGGTCTGGCTTTGCTGGCTTCCATCAGCCTTCCCCTGAAATGGGAGGTAGGATTCTAGAGAGAATCCACTGGATCCCAAGCCAGCCCCACTGGGCCTGATCTGACTCTGATCATGGTGCCAAATCCAGCAGCAATCTGCCTGCAACCCAATGTTCACCCCAGCCACCACGTGGGGCATGACTCCTCAATTCAGCCCCACCAGGCAGACGCCAGTGTTACAACTGCCCCCAAAACTTGAATGTGGCAACTCTGGTGCTACAGAACCAAGCCATGGTCACGGATAGTGTGCTAGATTACGAATTGAATATTTGCAAGGCTGTGCCATATTGCACAAAGCAACCATGCAGCTCATAGACTGAAAAAAAGTAACATGTCCCATTGCGATACAGCAAGCCCTGTTCAACTGCTCCTGTTATTGCAGTAGATAATGGGCTATTATCCTTGCAGCATAAAGAAAGCCAAGTTAAATTTGTACTGTAAAGGGGCCTTCAAATTACAATCAGATTGCAACCAATTTAAACATTCAATAAGCATACAATAAACTGAGCACGTGTAGAGCAAGTTCATATGTTACATTATCCACACAAATGCAGCTATCACTTAATAATGGGAATTTGTGAATCTATTATGATTTTATCAGTCGTCTCTGCCTCCTACTACATCAGTCCATTTCTCAGCAATATAAGACAAGGGTCAGTTCCAACAACGTTTGTCCTCCTGTGAAGAAGTAGTCACACAAGGGGGAAAAGAAGAAAAAAACCTAAAATACATATTGCAGGGGGAATTCCAAAATCACAGTAACACAGTTTTCATCTGAAAGATATCCCTGCCCCCATGGTGTCACTTTTTGCTTTCTGAGCCTAAGCAAAGACAACAAAAATTTTCTGTATGCCAGTGACTGGCATATTATTACAGTGTAGCCTCACTAGGCACTACTCCAAGCACTAGAAGAAGGTCCTTTTAATCTGTTTAGGAACAAACCCCATCCAAATAGTTCTCGGGGGGGGGGGGGGACAAAAGAAACATTTGAATAACCCCTAGCTAATCCAACACATGATGCATTGCAGATGTTAGGGGGTGGAGGTGGGGGTGGAGGCAAGCAGGCAGAGACTTCACTTAAGGGAAACAAGTAGAATTAAAAGTGAAATTTATTAATCACTCATTTTTATTCTATAACTAGTAGTTATTATTATGCTGGAGCTGATTTTCAGCCACTACAAACAGCAGATGTTGTGGGAAGCATGTATTTCTGTGCTAAAATGGGGTTTGGAAATCACTCAATCCACTATTAATAGGGGACAAAAGTGTTTTAAGAAGCAACTGAATGTTATAAGAACTCCAAGACAGAGAGAAAGCCTTAACATTACATTTCATCACAAATTCCAGGAAATCCAAAAATAGGAATAGTTTTGTAACCAACATTCTGGTTCACAGTGTCAAAGGAAAAAGCCTTGGAATGTAGCATCTCCCAAAGGTAAGCAAGACACTATCAGAAAAGAATCACTGGAATTTACAAAGAGTTGCTCTGCTTCTTGCATTCCCTATGTCCTTGTATGTAAAGCCTTTGAGTCTGCAGCCAAGCAACCATGGTACAGACTCACTTCTGTACATTCTGGACAGCGTCAAAACTTTGTAAAACAGTGAGAGCCGATTTGCATTGTTTTGTCGTGTGCAATTGTAAAAGCCTTTACTCACTGACAAGTGCATTTAAAACTGCAGTGCAATTTGTTGCTTGGCTGAAAACTGCCTCCTTTTCCCATACACCCAGGGGGCAAATTACACATGTAAACAAGAAAGTGGGCCAGGCATGCAGATGCCATAGGACCAACCAAGGGAGGCTGGCTGCACGTGCAAGTGCTCCTTATCTCTTACATTTCCTGAAGAAGCAGAATTGTCCTTTAAGGCTAGGAGGCAAGGGCCATACCTCCAGCAAACTGTGGGACACAAGTGTGCTCTGTCTTTAAAGAGCTACTGACCTTTTCAGATTAGAAGAGAGACAGAGCTATGAATACAGCAACCATACCACAACAGGGACTCCAGTGAAGCACAACAACAGTTCACACAAAGCCCTCTGTCCCTTCCACCAGTGGAGAGTGATGATAGCCACTTATCCTCTGAATAAGGCAGATAATAAGAGTAATTGGTGACAACTAACGGCTGCAAGTGGGACACGGGTGGCGCTGTGGGTTAAACCACAGAGCCTAGGACTTGCTGATCAGAAGGTTGGCGGTTTGAATCCCAGCGACAGGGTGAGCTCCCTTTGCTCAGTCCCTGCTCCTGCCAACCTAGCAGTTCGAAAGCATGTCAAAGTGCAAGTAGATAAATAGGTACCGCTTTGGCGGGAAGGTAAATGGCATTTCCGTGCGCTGCTCTGGCTCGCCAGAAGTGGCTCAGTCATGCTGGCCACATGACCCAGAAGCTGTACGCCGGCTCCCTTGGCCAATAGAGTGAGATGAGTGCCGCAACCCCAGAGTCGGTTACGACTGGACCTAATGGTCAGGGGTCCCTTTACCTTAATGGCTGCAACTAGTGGCTGGCAGGTAATTTGGAACTAATACATGAAATATTGTGATGCTGCACACACCACCACCTCATGGATGTTAGCCTTGCACAAATCCTTGACCCACTAACCCCAGCTTTAGCACTAAAAGCTCAGACACCTACTTCAGCCCCTATAGCCTGGGAAAGGATCTCTACCAACCGCCTCTTTATCTCAGATCCCTGTTAACCATCGGGAACTTCTGACCCAGGAGCTTCTCTCCCTAGGCCACACAGCTCACTGGCCCAGCTTCACACCCCAAATATTTTTGCATGGCTGGAATACACCCTTGAACTCTCATAATGCTTCTTTATTGTCTGGATGGAGAACAGAGATGAGTGGGGGAGTGCATTCAGAAACCAACCTAATGTCCAAAGTGGGTGCTACTCCATCCACTCGTCCTTCTGACCCCACCCACCATGAGCATGTGGCCTTTGGAAAGTTTACCAGAAGGGAATGTAGTCCTTAGGTGAAAAAAAGGTGCTCCCCACTCCTTAGTTCCATTGCCTTCACATGGGTCCCCCCTCCCTCTCCACCAGCACAGTGTGTAAACCAAAATTACTCTTCCACTCAGATGCCAGTTAATTGCATCATGTCTGAAATTTCTATGACTGCCCAGCACGAGAATACTCGTGAATGATCCATGACATCGCAAGAACTCAGTCAGTAGCCAGGAGGGAGACTTGCAGGCAAATGAAATGTTCAGCCTCCTTTATGTATGTGAGACAAGTGTTTTCGTTTCTCACTCCAACTCAGAGATAAAATAATGTAGCCAATGTCTAAATAAAGTCTCCCATTTGGCCTCCATGACTTTGCTAAGCTTCCACAATTCTCCTCCTGTTTCCATTATCACTTTTAAACTGCAGTATTGAACTACTCCAGCCAAAACCTATGCAAAAGGGAAGATGAATGGCACTAGACCGCATGAACTAGTTTGATTTTTCTAACCTGATAACTAGCACTTTTATATTCCAATTCTTATTATAAGAGAAGTAGACATATTTCCCTACAGTCCACCACTTCCTCTGTGAAAGCCAGCTGCTTTAAATTCTCCTCGTCACATAGTAATTAAAATATTTTGAGAATTGTTATGGTTGAGGAAAAGTAAGACAAGCGCAGTAAATTAATTAATTAAACGAAAGACACAGAAGCATTCTTCCGGCCAAGAGCTGGCAATTCTAACCTGAAGCACAAAGCAGAAAACATAGTAGCACCTTGGGATGCACTGGCTAGAATAATGTTTTATGTAACAGGAGTTAATCCCTATGAGTCAGAAATTAACAGCTCAAGTCAGGAAAACACGTTTTAGAGATGAACAATAATGATGCTGTAAGGAGACAATGCTATGTTGAAAAACTGCACATCAGTAAGACAGTGATTTTGACTAATTAAAGAGTTTTGTATGCACTGACACACTTAAAAAAGTGAGAAGAGCAGCAGAGATGGGAATTTTTACCTCCATGCAATAGTTTCTGCACACACTCATACACCCCTCTATATCCTCCATCCAGGCAAGCGTGAATCATTATTAGAGTTCAAAGACACATTCAAGCCAAGCAAAACCATTCAAGGAAGGTGCAAAGCAGGGCTGACAAGGGATGTGGCCTGGCAAAAAGGTGTGTGGCTAGGTGTGGCTGAGACCTGGAGAGAGTCCCAATGTCACATTTGGCCCCCAAGCCTGAGGTTCCATCTCCTGGGTCTAAAATATACTGCAAAATATACTATTACATAATAGGAGGCTATATAGGACAGCCTTGCAAATAGGTACAAGCCTGCATTTTTCTTTACCAACCTGTTAGATGGATGACAGAATGGGGTGGGAGGTTGGAGAATTCCACCTACAGCAGCGTGCTGCATGCATTTGCTAGGTGTGAAGTGGGAGGGGGCAGGGGGTTCTCTTTTGGCAGAGTGCTTGGTTTCCTTGCTGGGTGCCATGAAGAGGCAGAACATTCCATTCCCCCCACAACCAGCAATAGCAGCCTGCTCCCTCACCTACATGCAGCTCCTTCTTACCAGTGGCTACCAGGCTACACACATGCACACCTATGTTTCTAGATGCTACTGGCAGTCCCCTGGCCCGCCAAATCTAAGCTTGACAAGGCAATGGAACACCCACAGAGCCTTATTCAAGTTCCAAGCTGCCATCTCCTTGTCACACTCCAACATGACCAAGAAATGAAACTTATGGCAAAAGAAGAGGCAGGCTCAATCCCCAGTGCATGCATTCAACAGCACAAAATAAACTAGAAAGGGGTCTCCTTTGTCTCCTTTGCTTTCATTGTTAACCGCTCATTGACATTTTCCACTCACTCTCTTTCTGTGTATCACAGCACTTGCATTCCTCTTTTTCTGCTTTACTACACAACTGTAGTCACATGCCCTCTTCTTTTTCTGTCTACCTACCCGCAGGATTTACTACAGGTATATTCCTAAATTATCTCTGTTCCCACCCCTCCTACACAAGGGAGACGGGGAGTACAGAAAAACACATGCAGCAATCTGTACAGCGATCTGGATTCTAACATGCCTGGAATTGAATGATTGATTGATTGAGCTTATTCTACCTTATACCCAGAGGTCTCAAGGTGGTTCACAGAAGAAAATCAAAACCACAAAATACATAATCAAAATACCGTGGTACCTCAGTTCCCAACGCCTCTGTTGCTGTATGCTTCAGTTCTCGAATGCCGAAAACCCAGAAGTAAATGCTTCTGTTTTCAAACATTTTTCGGAACCCAAAGGTGCGACACGGCTTCCGTTGAGTGCAAGAAGCTCTTGCAACCAATGGGAAGCTGCACCTCAGTTTTTGATCATTTCGGAAGCCAAACAGGCTTCCGGAATGGATTCCATTTGAGAACCGAGGTACCACTGTAAAAACAACAACCCAATAGCCGCCCCCCCCCCGGCAAAAAAATCCACCATGTTTTGAATTCTCTTTGCACTTTGTACACATTCTAAAGTTGGCAAGACTCAGGATTAAAATGACTTTGTAATTTTTGGAACTGAGTGTACCCATTGTTGCTGTACTTCAGAATGGACCCATCAGTCTACTTCTGGTCAGCATCAATTTCACATGTGTTCACTGGTAAATCCATTCTGTCTTCATTTCATGTATTAAGTTATCTGTGTGCATGTTCCGAAACATACATACACACACACATATATACACACACACACACACACACACACACATATATATATATATATATATATATGCACACTTTTTCACCTTACACTTTAGAACTCCCTGCCTATTGAGATCAAGCAGGTACCTTCACTTTACTTTGCTTAGACAAGATATCTCAGATGCTTAGAAAGTTTAGGTAATTTTAATCTGTTCTAGTATGTTAACTTTCATATGTTTTAAAGTAGGGTTGTCTGGTTTTTTCTGGATTTTTCTGGTTTTATCTTCTGCAAACCGCTTTGAGGTTTTTTATAAGCAAGTGGTGCATAATTTTTTATGAAATTAAATAAACAAATCAGAATTTCTGTAAATCTCACTGAGACCTAGATGAAAAGCAGGGTATGCATTTTCTTAATTAATCAATATATAAACCTTAGAATTCAATCAAGTATATCTAGCTTTAGCTCACTCCAACCATACTTGCATATAAGTGTAAGCATGTGGGAGTGTTACTAATAATATTATTATGGTCCTAATCCCGTATTCCATTAGTAAATATTATTCAGTATTTTCTGCTCCAGTATTGCTGAAGTTACAGCTGTTGATACCACCTATTAACACTTTCTTGGTTAACACATCACATTAAGCCAAAGTTCTTGCTATTGCTGTCCACATGGCTCAGAATTTCTTGCTGAGTTCCTCCCTGGCTCCTGCTGCTGCCACACTGACAGGAAACAAGCCAGAGTGTGGCTTGTCATGCCCTCAAACCCGAGTTGTAGTTTCTTTTTCTCAAAACAAACCATGATCTCAGGTTCAGATGTTGTGAGGAGACACTCTCTGGCTTGTTTCCCAGCAACTAGAAGGAAGAACACAGTGAGAACTTTAGAGCAGTGTGTACTAGTGCACTGCATGTTCACATTATGCATAGTTTCTTTAACTATGGTTTAGTGTAACATGTGAAGTGGGCCACCAGGAACATAGGAAGCTGCCTTATATTGAGCTGGACCATCTAGCTCATTGGCTCTCCAGGGTTTTAGGCAGGGAACCTGCCTAGCCTTACCTGGAGAAGCTGCAGATTGAACTTGAGACTTTCTGCCTGAAAAGCAGATGCTCTACCACTGAGCTACAGCCCTTCCCTTATGGTAGAGCAACATTTATTGTGTAACCCTGGGACAACATTTCCTCACCAACGGTGCTGGTGGTCATAATAAACATCGTCACCCGAATTCTGTAGTCAGAGCTTGGTAAGGTAAACAGTGAGCTAATGCTAGTGCCACGTCAGCTGTTTTTAAAAACTACAGTGACAAAAATGTTCCTTTATAGAGTTCTGACATCACAGGAGCTAAATATAAAGAAGGGTAAATTCCCATACTCCCACACCTTCTGTTGACCTTTTGGCTGGTAATTGCTTGTTAGCTTATCATTTACAGCTGAATAATTAGTATTTATTTCTTAGGTAATTCTGTTGGGGGGGGGAGGAAATAGGCGTGTATATTCTTATTTGTGGGGATGTTGGCATTTTTAACAGAGAACAGTTAATCAACTCTCTTTAATCATGCACACAACTAGGACTGTCAAAGAGTGTAAAGGGGTAGTTGTCACCAACATGTGGATGGCAGCTGGAGGAGAAGACAGAGGGTGAAGAAACAGTTGTGAGCGTAGCAGCCTCTCCTCCATCCTATGTACCCTCTGGAAAACTCAACAGACCATCTGCACCTGGAACAGGGTCTGGAAACAGCTGTGGGCAAGTGCCTGAGGAAGTACCGTCCACTTTGGGCCTGACCATAAAAAGCAAGCCTAGAGTGAGAGACTAGAGTGATGTCTCCTGTTTCCTGGAACTCTTATTGCTGTGGTTGAGCTGAGTTTGCTTGGACCCTGGGTAAACCCAGAGACTGAGATGGAAGTTGTGTCAGAAGGAAAATGGACTGAAAATGATTTTTATATATTAGTAACTTTGCATTGTTATATGTAACTGTGTATGTTTATTATATTTTTGTTTGAGCTGTCTGTTGTTGCTTCAGGTTTCTGTACACTCCTTAGAGATATTTTAAATATATTAAGTGGTATGGCAATTAAATAAATAAATCAAGTCATATGGCAATCAACTCTGTCTCCGTTCATCTGACTTGGAAGAGGCAGTTGAGGTACTGGACAGGTGCTTGGAGGCACATAAAGACCAGGTGTGGACAGATGAATGGAATCTGAGCCCTGGAAAGGCAAACGTGTTATGTGTTCCAAGTTCTTGTGCCCAGGAAGAGGGGAGACAGTGTGCTATGCATGGGGTTTCACACACCCCTGCCCAGGAGGAGCAGGTCTGAAGCTTGGGGTCACTGGAGACTCGGGTGGCCTTGATGACTAAGAGTGCCTATTCTGAGCGAAGGATGGTTTGTCAACAACTTTAGTAACTCCTAGACTGGATTATTGCAGTGCTGTCTATGTGGTGCTGCACTTGAAGAGGCCTCTTAAACTTCCAGAGTTCCAAAAAGCAGCAACCAAACAACTAGCTGGGGTACAATTTGGAACTTACCAAACCTCTTTTTTAAAAATGGCAGCACTGGTTGCCAGTTCATTTGAGTCCAAATCAGGGTGCTCCTTCCCCACAGACTCTATTGGACACAAAAATTGTCAGAGGGTATCCTCCTGGTAGTTCCACCACCCTTAGAACTTTGGGTATCAGTGGTCCAGGAGAGGGCATTTTTGTGTAATGTCCTCCTCAGAGAGGTGTGTCTGGCATAATCATCGTGTAGTTTTTCTCTGTACACTGAGGAGGTACCTCTTTAACCTGGCTTTTGATATATTATTAAAGGGTCTAACCTGTTCCCTGATTTTAAGCTGCTTAAGCTGTTTTTAAATTGTGGTAACCTGCCCTTGATTTGATTCTTACCTCCCCTTCACAATCTCTTTCCTATACACTGTGGGAGAGGAGTCATGTCCTAAAACAGGGACAAGGAATCTGGTTTTCCAAACGTTATTAACCTACAAGTCCCATTGGCCCTATCAAGCAAGGTAAATGGAATGAGGGGATCTGTGCTCCAACATCTGGAGGGCCATAGTTTCCTCACCTTATATCAATCTACTTGGCCTATAAATATCTTATATTAAGCACTGCCTCTAAGGACCCATTCATATGATTAATCTGGCATAGTATGCCTGTGGGTTTAAGACGTTTCTGGGATATACTGAAAAAGTTATGTGTGCCAGCTCAGGACCCAACCTATATTTACCATACTAGTGGTCAATACACTTTCAGCAGCTGGTCAGTAAACACAGGCTAGGGGGTGAACTGAGTGTGGTGAAAGAGTTGCACAAATGGTCCCACCACACAAAAACTAATCCTGGTTTTTGCTCAGCCCATGTTCAAACCACACCAATTAGACAGTGTCACATGAACAAGTCCAAAGCCACATCAGTGGCTCTGCAAACAGAAATAGAAAGGTGGATGAATTAATTCTGAATAAATCTTTATATTCCCAGGGAATCCCTGGGTGTGAACAGACAAGAGTGGACTACTTATTTCCAAAGACTTCCTGCCAAAAGACTTAGCACTGAAACGCCTATTCACTTTTGTTTACAATCCTCAGGTACTACTGGCTAACAGCAGCTGCAGAATATGGACTGATTACTATCTTCGGAGCCAAGGAAACTATGAACAGCACAAGATGTGACACGATACACACGATACACAAATACACACGATCAGCTTTCCCAAAGACTAGCCCAGGTTTACTTCACAGACTAGGAAACAGCAGAAAGCAGGTCACATGCTACCGACCTTCTGCAAGGGCCAGATCCCTATGCTAATACTTATCTAGGTATTTAAAATATTTCTAATCTACTGTTCAGGTCACATTGTCCTTGCAAGGCAGTTCACAAAAAGTTTTAAAAACAAGTAACATAATAAAAACAGGACTCTGTCTAAACAGGCGATAAAGATGATAACATGCATGATTGGTTTGAAGGGGTGACTCCCAAATAAGGCCCTCAATTGAAAGAAAAGTTGGGTATGATAGTGTAAACTGATTCCAACTACACCAAGTTATTTACTTTAGCTTAAATACAGATCTCAGTGGCTACCACAGGAATCGGGCTATTAGATCTTTATCAAGGTTTGAGCAGCTGATGATTGTGACTCCTTAATATTTATAAAATCTTGATAGTGAAGGCAATGGGATCAACCCAAAGCTTAAAAGAATCATGGGAACAGTGTTTCATGAAATAAGCAAAGAGAGGAAGTGGAAAGTACTGGGTATGAAAAATCATTATATTCAGTCTCAGCGAAAATATGGGGGAATTCCCTGAAAGCTACTCTCTGCTGGTATATGACTGCAACTACCCTTAGTCATATTTTTATGGTGCTTAACATCACCTAAGTGTTGGAGGGAATGTGAGGCATGGAGACGTATTTCCTTATGTGGTGGGAATGCACTCAAGGAGCTGGGATTGGCTGCAGCTCTTTACCAAGCATGAACACGCGGTGGCAAACCTGGATTTGCTATTTTATAACGTGTGTGAAACCTCCCCTCATTTTATCTTTAGGAAGCTGCCTTATACCAAGCCACACTAGTGGTCCATCTAGCTCAGAACTGTCCACACTGACCATCAGCAGCTTTTCAGGGTTTCAGGCAAGGGTCTCACGCAGCTTTACTTGGCGCTTTCACGGACTGAACCTGGGACCTTCTGCTTGCAAGCAAATCCAGGAAAAACAAAAATGTGATGGGTTACGTTTGAATTTCAGACAAAATAATTGCCAAACAGCATTTAAGGGCCACTTGTGTAGATGACCTCTAGACCTTACTCCACGTGCCATGTGAATGATCCGGAATAAATAACTGCCAACCACAAGGCCACCACCTGGATGAGGCTCAGCAGGTCTGGCAAGTGCCTCGATGGGGGAACACCTGGGAAGTGCACTTGTGCAGCCCCCGTTTCCATAACAGAAGAAAGTCGGCATAGAAATGTAAGAAAACACAGACATAATGGTATTCCTCTCTTCACCCTACGTGGGTATTGAGAAGAGGTAAATGAAGCCTGAAGCCCCTCGCTTGCCCCACCACCTGCATGCGCGTGAGGAAGACTCTCCTCAGGTAAGCGCGCTTTCGGCTGCAGGCGCGGCGGCTTTTACCTTCCGCTCGCCGGAAGGAAGCTCGCCTGCCGACTCACCCGCGTTGTAGAAGCGGTCGAGCACCGCCGTCTCGCCGAAGTCCAGCTTGCCGAAGTGCAGCGTCTGCAGGTCGGCGCCCACCGCCTCGCACGCTTCCCTCAGGCTCTGCAGGGCCCCGCTCTCCGCCGCCTGCAGCAGCCCCGGACTCGCCTCGTTGATCACGTAAGAGACCGTGGTGCTCCTGTTGCTGTGGCCGCCGCTGTTGTTTTTGGCCCGGGCCGCCGTGTCGCTGGCGGGGCAGACGGAGCTGCTGTCCTCGTTCCAAAAGGTGCCGGGCGGCGGCGCGCCTGGGCCGCCCAGGAAACCCCGGCCCGCCGTCCCCTCGCCTGCCGCAGGCGCTCTCCTGGCGAGCCCATCCTCGTAGAGCAGCGGGCAGCCGCCGCCAAGAATGCCCGGCGGGCTGGGCACCGAGAAGCTGATGATCCCCGCCTCGCTGGGGTCGCTCATGCCGGCTGCTCCTGTCCCAGCCGCCTCCTTGCCCCGGGACGAGACTTTATGCAGATGCCATGCCGCCGCCGCCGCCGCCTTTCCCCCTCGACCTGCTTTCTGCAGTTGGCTTGTGCAAGCTGTTGCCGAGCTGGAAAGCGGAGCGGGAGGGGAGGAGGGAGAAAAGGAGCCCTTCTTTGATTTCAAGCTGCAGCGGCGAGGGAAACGCGGATTCCTCCGTTGCCCGCCAAAGCCACCATTGCGCACTCCTTTCCTGAGCCCCGCCGGCTCCTCAGGTTGGCGATCGGCTCATCCGGCGCCTTTGCAAGGGTATTATTGCACGCCAGCCGCCCTCGCTCTCGCAGGTCTTCAGCAAACCCGCCGCCGTTTGCGGGAGCGCGCCTCTCGCCGGTACGCAGCCTCTACCTCGCCCGAGGGGCTTTGCCAAAGACCGGGGGAAAGCAAGCGAACGAGCGCACAGCCACTTGTTGCATTGCTACTGTGCAAAAGCAGCACCCTGCCCAGGAAAGGCTCCGCCCTCCTACCTTAGCCACGCCCCCTGCCCTGTAGTAGAGAGAGAACTGCGCATTCCTGCGCTTGTAAACATAAGACGAACGCCAAAGTTTGGTCGAGAGGGATCGTGCGGCGCCTGAACCGAGAAGTGGCTCCTGTATCATAAAGCGCCCTCTGCTGTGCTGCTCCTCTCGTCGACTTTGCTCAAGGTTGCTTTTACGCAAACGGGAGCCCGTTAAGTAAAGAGCCTTCGCTTTACAGTCCCCACTTTCGTTTCCTTTTTAAATGCAGAGGCAAGTAGTGTTGCAAGATCCTCACCGAGTATTAATTTATAAATTTCAGTCCATTTTGATTTTTTTTTGCTGGCATATTCTTCTTCCCTGCCCTTCTCCCCAAGGTCCCAGAGTGGGTTACAGCATTAAAGCACGTGGCATGAACCTTATTCTTGAAATACTAGGTGGGAAATCGGATGAAGTTAAGCACATTTACGAATTCTTATTCTGTTCTTCATCTGTTCAAATATCTTGGTGGGAGGGGGTGTCTTGTTCTCCTTAGAGCTGGAAGGTAACAATGAACTGTTCTCTTTGGCAAAGGGTTGTAGTCAAGTGATAGAGCACATGCTTTTCATGCAGAAGACATTCCATCCCAAACATCTCCACGTAGGGTTCAGGAAGGCCTGGAGAATTACTCTCTGTCTTTGGACTATAATGAGCTAGATAAGCTAATTGTCTGATTGGATAAGGAAACTAAGTTTCCTAGTCTTAGTTATTTAGTTATAAATTTTTATACACATCAAAGCAATCCTAGGGTTGTTTCCACCAAGATGTTTCAACAAATATGTTCCAGGTTTTGCTTTCAAGTGTACAGACTAGGGTGGGTTCTATAGGGCTATAAACATTAAAGGCCAGAGTGATTATTGATTGGTTGATTGCATTTATATCTCACCTTGTTTTTCCAAGAGATCTGGGTAGCATACATGGTTCTCTCCCCTCCTCCTTTAATTCCCACAACTACTGTGTGTGGTAGGTTAGGCTGAGGTAGGTCATTGCTGAGTGGGGATTTGAACCCTCTCCCAGTTCCCACTCCAACACTCTAGCAACTATAGCACACAGGCTCTACCCATTGACACACACCCCATCATGTGCAACACAGTGTCCTTCTGCCTAAAGAATGCATTTATTATTATTATTATTATCATCATCATCATCACCATCACTATTATTTTAAAATTGTTACATATGAAAAATAAGCCTATCAAAAATAAACTTTCTGTCCTAACCTCCTTCACACGTTCATCTTCTGTATGCATGTGCATTTTGCTAGGGGGAACATTCAAAGATACCACCATCCAACCTGTTCCTTGAAACCAAGTTCGGGTACCAATCCCATGCACCCACCAACATGCATCTCTGTCTTCTTTGTGAATCTTTTCTTGCAATAGAACAAGCACTGTTGCTGATACCTCACGGGAAATAATCCCCTGGCGTAGCCATAACAGATGATGTAAGTGCAAATGCACAACTGGAGACAAACAGACTGGAGGTAGTATGAGTTAAAAGGCTATGGGAATAAACTTTTATTTGTTTTATAAATGTAGGCAACATTTGAAGTGACAGGTCTGTTTGACATTCAAGCAAGTTTATTTACAACTTGTGCCCAAGACTGTACATCTTTGCATTGGCTCAACACTATTAGAAAAAATATAAATAAAAAATACTTCATATGGGATCCACTGTTACATAGTGGTTACAATGTTTGTCTGAATTGGTAAAAGTCAGTATGTCTCGATTTCAATACAACCAGTGGTAAAAATGGGAACAGTGGTCAAGTTAAGTTAAACAAAGCTCTTTGCAATGCACTTGAATAAATAGGATGAATAAAAAGGGCGGAATCTAGCCACTTTCTCACAGCGTTCATTAAATATAATGTTGCTTAAAGTGTGACCCCTCCTAACACCAAAAAATGTCAGGGATTTTAGTTCTCGTTATGTATAGGATACCTTTTGTGTAGCCCAAAATGGTCAAGGACTGAAGCACATGTTCAAACATGATAACTGGGCAATTGGTGGTTTCTGATTAAATTTTTGGTGGCATCTACACCTGTCCACAATTTAATTAACCTATTCAATATATATGGAATGAAAATGTATCTGGAATATCCTGAAATACTGCAAGAGCTCCCACAGAATGTTTTTCCTAGGGGAATTTGCAATTTATAGGGGAAAAGAGCCTGTAGCTTCTTAAAAACTAACAAATCTTTAAGCATAAGCATTCATGAATTATCTATGTGCTGTAATAAAATTGTCATATCTTTAAAGTGTCACAGCCCTCTGTTGTTTCTGTTAAAACAGACTAAAATAGCTCTCAGTCTGGAAGTTTTTGCATTTTATAGAATAGTCCTTGGCTGCCACCTACTGTTCTCTTGAGTGGATCCCCTTTTAGGACACTGTTACATCACATAACAATATAAATTACATTGTTGTTTTTTACACTTAAAATGTTAAGAACTACCATTAACTTTTCAATGACAAGTGTGTTAGTGATTTACAGCCATTTTTCTAGATCAGACAGGAACACTGTAGTATTTATGTAGCCTGGTCTGGAGGGAATAAGACTGTCTTGAAGTAACATAATCAAACTTTGAAAATTAATTGGCCTTATATTATTTACTTGTGTCTAACACTGTGGACAGTGTTCTCAAAGCTACGAACATGAGTTTGACCAAGCTGTGGGAGGCAGTGGAAGACAGGAGTGCCTGGCCTGCTCTGGTCCATTGGGTCACGAAGAGTCGGACACGACTAAACAACAAAATTTGTATTAAATATATATTAAAGGAAAATGATTGCCCTTCACCTTCAGTTCAAAATTAGTTTAAAATTTGGCCCTGGTAATAATTGTTGGCCTAGAATATTTTAGGAGCAGACACAGAGCCCAATTTTAGGGTAAACCTTTAACCCATAATTTATAACAGGGCTGGGGCACCTCAAGCCTTGGGGCCAAGTGCTGAAAGTCCCTTGGGGCTTTCACCAGGCCATATCTCCCCCCTAAGCCTTGTTTCACATCTTCCTTGAGTGTTTTGGCCTGGCTGGAAAATGTCAACCCTGATGGTACTCTCTGCTTACCTGGATGGTGATAGAAGGGTGCATGAGTATGTGTAGAAACTAGTCTACTATATGGAGATAGATTTTACATTAATTACTCCACACACTTTTTCCCCTGGCACTGCAAGCAGCCCCCAGATGGAAATGCCACTCATGGATTGAAAAAGGTTCCCTGCCCACGATGTATAATGTAAACCACCAGCCAATGCTTCTTTATCTGCATGTATTTATCATGTATATGGCTGGGTTGGCTGCTTTGCCAGATTATAAACTTAGAATCCTTGGTTTCGAAAATAACTTTTATATAGGGGGAAGAATTCCCCTATTCTGCTCCCACATTCACTCCTCTTTCCCCTCATTATCACCATAAACAACTGCACTTCCAAGACAGTGCCTGGAAGAAACACTGCTACTATCTTCCTCAGCGAGTTCTCATCTGTTTGTGATTCAAGGAGTATCACATTGCACCCAATTTAAAAGGATGCACAATTCCTCTTCCTCTGCTCTAGCCTTGCAAAAGCCTCCCACTTCCTCAATGACGCAACCTTTAAAAAGGGAATCAGCCCAGAGAAGACTGAGAGGGAAGGAACTCTCTTCCACATACTCTGCAGCTGTTGCTGCATGCCCCACAAAATCAAGCAGAAGAGACACACAGAAACTTCTTGAAACACAAACACACACACCAGCAGCTAATCTAGAGGGTGCCAGGAGGGTGGGCAGAGGCCTCCATCTCTTCAGGCATCCAGCACAGCACAGTCTTCCACTCACACTTTTGCTTGGGATTCACCAGGCTTCCTAGGAACTGTGGCTGCACTGCTCTTCCCAATGCAATTGGTATCACAATTAACACTGAACTGAGAAAGGCTGAATTCTTGTATCTACATTTAGAAGGCATTTCTATTATACAGAGCCCCTTACCCTTTTCTGATACTTCAAGATTTTTGAGAATTCTCATGTATGGCAACACGGCTGTAAATTTGTAAGTTTCCCCAGGGCTTCTCATTCTGGGATCCTGAAGCACACAACAGAAACGCCCTTCTTCTTAAACCTTCTTGTTTTCAATGCTGGGACAAGGGTCAACACTGTCTTTGAGAGTCAGCTAATTTACTCCCTTCACTTTTCAGTCTAATTTACTCCCTTCACTTTTCAGTTTAATTAGAGGATTCAGCCTAAGTATATTTTAGAACCATGTATCAAATTCAAAAATTAGTTTCTAACTTTTCTGAGTGCAAGGTCACATTCTGGATTCTCAGTACAGAGCACTTCATATGACAAGAATGATGTTTTTTGATGGGTGGAAAATGATATAATTCCATAATTTCTTGTGCACACAGGGTACTTTTGATAAATCTAATTCACAAGTTAACATGTTTAGTCAAACAAAGTTGTACTTTGTATTAAAATTGCTTAATGGTTATGCAACCCTTTTGCAAAATCTCATTATTTATGCTGCTTATCTTTCAGCCACCTACGCAGCTTGAAACTTTCAGGCTTTTTGATAATGCCAACAATAACACATCCATGCAGGAAATGCTAGAGGCTAAAATAATTAGGCACTGGTTTTTACATGGCATTGTTTATCATTCCAAGTTCAGAGTCGCAAAAGTGTGTGTCTTAAAACATTTCAGTTATTACAGAACAATGTAATAATTTGCAGAACGATTACTGATAAAACTCTACCATGTGAGTCATTGGACTTTTATCATGCAAAAACTTCACATGATAGGATTTCACAACAAACAGAGCTGCAATCCTATGAGATAAAGTGGTATTAAAATCAATTAAACTTTCTTCTCAGAAAACATGCATCAGATAAGTCTCAAATCTGCTATCTGAAAAGTATTTGCTCCTGAGAAAACTGACTCAAAAGGGACATCAAGCCCACAATGTTAGATATACTTATTAAGATGTGGCGTGTATGTTTCTTGAATCGTGGGAAGGAAGGAGGCAGACAGGCTTGGAGGATGAATAAAACATACAGAAAGGGGGCAGAGAAACATATTAATCTCCCTCGTCCAAGAAGAAACAAACAGACCACTCAGAAAAAAGGAGAGGCAGAAGAAACCAAAGACACATGGGAGCAGGTGAGGGAAGGCAAAAGAAACGGAAGGTGCCTCCAGACTGTCAGTATTTTGTGGGTATTTTGTCTATGCATACTGGAAATTAATGTTTGTGCAATTAAAATGGATTTAAGTGCTCTGCTGCTCTAGTGCTAGTGCAAAAAAATTAAAAAGAACATTGTCCTTTTGTGGTTTGGAAAGTGATGAGGAAATGCACTGAAAAGTGTGGGACAAATGAATGATTAATAGGAAAACGCCCACAATCAATTCAGGATGAATGCTTATTATGATATAACCTCCCAGCATGCTTTGTGTAAGCAAATCAGAATGAGTGCTGAACACACAGGACATGCCTAAAGAACTCTGCTTTCTCCTTGGTGCCAATCTCAATCTGGGGGGAAAAGAGAGAGCGATAAGAAACTGGAATCAGTGATACTCCTCCTACTTCCTTTCAAAGCTTTCTGTAGTTTTCCAATAAGAGATTGCTCCTTTCTCAATTCCAAGGAATACAGAAAAGAAGTAAACTCCTGGAGAGGGGCAGGAGTGCAAAAGTTTCACAGGCACTGGAGGAGGCTTTCAGGAGCACCATTGCATCTGCCACACTGGGGACACCAGGCCTAATATAATGGATGCTGTCAGCTGAGAGCTTATGGTGGAAGGAATCTGGCATTTCAACAGAGCTGGTACTTTTGGTAGTCCTGTATCACAGATCTTTGCCAGGATCTGTGTTATCAACACATTTTATGAATCACCAGTTAAAAATGTAATTATCACTTTTATTTCATTTCCTACAGATCTCACTGTTTACAATTCCCCATACACATCTCCTCAACAATGTATATTCTCCTGTGATTTAGGATAATACTTTTATGCATCAAATGAAGTATATCAGAGATAGCCAATATGCTGCTATCCCATCATAACTTGTGGCACAGACCTTTCTACCTAGCATTCTCCCAAGAGAAAAAGGCTTTACACAACTCACTCTTCTTCCAGTTACATACAATCCTCCATATGTGAAGCAAGAATCAGTTTTAAAATGAAACTGAAGGGAGACTGGGTTAATTGATCTCTTTCATTGCAAATACTTAGAAATAATTATGTGGTAAACCACACCCTGGGGGAACCAATATTTTTTGTTCCTTGTTTGTTGGAACAGAACTCTAGTTCTGTTTTGTTGTTTGGGGCTATGCAGACTGGAGAAAGCAGTCAATGAAAAAGTTAAAAACTCACATTCTGTGCATAGAGGTTAATTATTTTGTAGTTATTTCAAAGCACACACATTTTGGAAACTCAAAGCTGCCTCTTTTCAATCCTAGTAATGCTATCTTACTGGCAGAAAATAAAGCAGCATTCAGATTACACCAGTGTCCAAACTTTATTCAAAGAGGGCCAGATTTGATGAAGTGAAGGGCCATGAGGGCCGACCAAAGGGCCAACCAATGTTGTTGACCCTTTTTTATGATTGAAGTCGTTGAGCATAAGGTATTTTCCAGATTAAAAGGGAACCGTTAAACAGATTTTTAAACATTTGCCATGTCAAACCTGTTCACTAAAATCTGAAGTGAATATTTTATAGGACTATGGCAGGACCCATCTAAAGTCTATGGCAGGGGTGGCCAACTCCCAAGAGACTATGATCTACTCACAGTTAAAAACTTGCAGTGATCTACCCCCTTTTTGGGGGTTCAGGTCAAAGTTGTTGAGTTTTTTCAGGAAGGAGGTAAAATGTTTAGCGTTTTTTTTAGGGGAGCCACAGTTGTTCAGCTTCTTTGGGGGGAGCCAATGATCTACCAGTGACTTACCACAGACGTCCAGTGATCTACCGTTAGATCATGTTCCACCTGTTGGACATGCCTGGTTTATGGGAACGTGCTTTGACATTACTGATTAATTGCTAGGCTTCCTCTTGTGCTTTTTTTGGTTAACCCTGCCTTTTTGCTTTGGAAAACAAACTTGCTAAATGCACCATGCCACGTGCTCCTGTGCTTTTTAGAGGCCTAATTACAATAGTATCTTCGGTTTTATGCATTTGTCCATTCTTACCCTGGAATCAATGCTCATGAAGATCAACATAAAAAAATTCCTTCCAGCAGCACCTTAGAGACCAACTAAGCTTTCATGCGCATGCACACTTCTTCAGATACCATGCACGTGCATGCACACGAAAGCTCATACTAATAAAAAACGTAGTTGGTCTCTAAGGTGCTGCTGGAAGGAATTTTTTTTATTTTGTTTTGACCGTGCAGACCAGCACGGCTACCTACCTATATCTAGAAGATCAACATAGTTTTAACTGAAATAAATTTTAAAATTCAAGAGCTACACAGCCTTCTCAACTGCTGCATCTCCTATGGTGAGGGCTGCATCCCCTGTGGAAGTATTATGCCTTTGTACTGTCTTTAATGGCCCCGAAGCCCTGCCCAACCCTCATACTTTTAAGCCTTGTGTAGTCTTCCTTTACATAAGGGGCAGGGCCAGCCCCTCCATGAGGCAAGGTGAGGCAACTGCCTCGGGCAGCAGAATCCACAGGAGCGGCAGATCCAGACGTAAGTCTTCAGTCCCCCTCCTTGTTGCCTGATGTAGATCTTCAGGCACCCCTTCATCCCTGGTGGGGAGGGGGAGGCCGCCATTTTGTGGCTCGCCTCAGTTGCCTCAATGTATTGGGCCACTCCTTTGCATTGGGTTAGAGAACACGATTAACGGCGCTTCGAACCACGGCAAGGAAATGAAGCGCGCCCACCTCTGCTTGCTATCGTGTTTCACGTTTCTTCCCCCCCCCCACGTGGGGGGAAACGTCCCTTGAGCTGCGACGAGGAACCGGAAGCCTCGTTGAAGAAACACCGAGCAGGATACGCTATTGCAAGCCCTAGGGCGCTTCTCCATTGCCGCCCCGCCCCAGAAACTGGAGCGGCGGCGGCGCTGCTCTTTGCCCAAACTTTTGATGGCGGCGTTGGCGACTTCTGCCCACAGTTCCGGCGGCCGGAGCTGGGCGGGGCGACGGCGACGGGAGCGGGACCTCCCCACAGAGAAGGAGAGGCGGCAGCGCCTCTCCCGCAGCCGGCCCGGGATAGCTCGAGCGACGCGGTTGAGGCTATGAGCCGCGGCGGCGGAGGTGGTGTTGGCGCGCCGGCGAAGCCCCCGAGGGCGCAGGCCTTCCGCCTGCCCGGCCGCCACGGCTACGCGATCGAGTTCTCGCCTTACCTGCCCGGGCGCTTGGCCTGTGCTGCCTCGCAGTACTACGGGATTGCAGGTGAAGCGGCAAGCAGAGTGCGCATGCGTAGAGGGGCAAAGCCGTGTTGTGTTTTCCAGGCTGCCGGTTTGCCGGGCAAGCAGTTCTTTTAAAAAGAGTAATCTAAAAAGAAATCGAACGGCATCCCGTTTGCATGTTTGCTCAAGCCCCGCTTATTTAGGATTACCTTCCATGCAAGCGTGATCCCAGCCTTGTTGACTTGACAGCAAAGCCCCACGGATTTCGGTGGGGCTTGTTAGTTGCTGCCGCCTAGGCTTGAGGGCTACAGCCTTTAGATGAGTATGCGCTCAGTGGGGCTTGCTTTGGGAGCAAGCACGCTTGTGGTCGGGCTCGTGCTGCGACGTTGAAAGGTTCCCACAGTGCATAGTAGAAAAAGGCAGTGCTGTTTTTCTTTAAAAATGTTTAGGGGTGCTCTCATTTGGACTCAAGAAAACCACCATTTTATAATTCAAATCGGGAAAAATAAATACAGTAAATGGATAAAAGTACGAAGATTTGCAAATGTTTAGGGGTATGTGTACCCCCAGAAGAAAAGCACTGGAAAAACGTGTTTATAGAAGGCATCCGAATGGAAGAAGCGTGCTCTAGGATTTCTTGTAAGATTCTGAGCTGGAGGAAAGAGTGTTAAAATAGCTCTCCTGTTATGTGCAGTGTCAAAACTGTTTACTAAAGCACACATACCTAATCCCAATCGTTTCCATGGTTGTCTCTGCTGATGATCTGACATAGGATGTGCTTTTTTGAGGTACTTGTGGCTGATACTTAGGTATAAAGACCAACCTTAACAGTGTTTAAACATAAGGGCCTAAGAACAGTCCTGCTGGATCAGACCAAAAACCCAGTGGCCAACAATATGCCCATGGAAAACCCATATGCAGGACACTCTCCACTTGTGCTCCCCAGCGACTGTTATTTACAGGCATATCACCTCTTCTACGCACTAAAGGACAACTTCATATACTGTATATGCCACCGTAGTATCTTCTTTGTTTTAGAAAATGGTTGATTCCAAACTGTAACACTTGACCGTCTGTTAAGGTTTGATTGTGTAAGTGGAAAAAACAACTTGAACACCAGGTATTTTATAGAATTGTTTTGCAATCCTATGCATGCTTTCCTGAAAGCAACTCCTGTAAGTCAGTCTTCTTAAATCACCATTTGGTGGCATTGGACCTGACATTCAAGCTTACTTAAGATATCTAGTAATGTTCAGCTGAGGTTTTAAAATGCTTTGTATTAAGACTACTGTTGAGTGTCCTGTCACTTCTTACCAATCCCATACCAATGAAGAACATGGTTCTGGTCTTGCACCAATAGTATTAATTTCATTGGATTTGTGCAAAATAATGTCCTGGTGAATTATGTGCTTGCATGACTTAATATATAAAACAACAGAATTCTACACAGTATGTTTACATAAAATATGTAAGGTTTGCTGTATTAAGTGGTGCTTACTTAACAGGTAAATATACTGCAATTGACAACAATTAAGTGCATATTTATACACTTTGGCATTTGGACTCTATTTTTTTGAACTGCTGCCAGGCCAAGTGGTCAATGCAGTGCTAGACAGATAAATAGCCTGGCATGGTATAGACAGCTATCATCCTAATAATTCAAGTACTTCACTTTAATCTAATTATCCTAAAGTATAGTCTAAAGATAGATAAGACCACTGTTTGCTACATTAAACCAGATTGAAGCTAGTCTATTCCTGATATTTCCAGGGAACCACAATTATGCCACATTGGGTTCTATGGTGGAATAATGACTATAAATTAAAGAAATAAAATAAAGAAAATAAATACTATATTCTACTATAAGGTATTTCCTTATTTTCAAAGGGTAATATTTTCCTTTTTCAGGTTGTGGAACTCTGGTAGTATTAGAACAAAATGAAGCTGGAGTTCATCTCTTTAGAAGGTACTATTGTTCTATAATTTATTAATAAAAATATAATCATATAACCTTGATGTGTAGGAATTGTCTCTAACCATCAAAATCGGAACAGTCAAATAAAGGAAGTTGCGATCAACTTTTGGACTTCAATGTTATTTTAGAAACTTCATTTTGCTTCTGAATCCAAGCCAAAACTTGGATTTAATGGAACAAAAATGGGGTCCTTGGCTGCCTGGGATATATTTCCAAAATTAATTTCTGATTATTCTTGAGGGATAATCTTTAACTACTTTAGCTAGGCTGTAGCGAGGATCATTCATGTGCTCTGATCCTTCAAGGGCAAAGTAGGTTTATTCACAGGTCCAAATATATAGAAGTGCACAAGCTTTGGAGTGTCTTGGTGAGCCACAAGGTAGTACCCTGTTCCCCTCACCACCTCTACACTCTAAACTTAAGGGAGAAGGGAGACTTTCTACTTCAGGGATGCTGAGAGGGTCTCCAGAGTAGTCAAGCTGAAGGGATATGATACCCTTTCTCCTCACTAGATTCAACTACTGGGGCTTGTCACACTCAACAGAATGCCGTGAGAAACACAATGGCAAGCATGACAATTAGAATTATGGATCCTTGCAGGTTTGTTTCTGCAAAATGATTTGCATTCAGAAGGGAATGTGTGGATGGGTATACCTGTATACACCCATTTAGGTGCCAATGAGTGCTTCTATCTGCAGTCTTGGTGCCTAAGTTGTGTCCAGTACCTTGTGTGTGACTACATCTCTTGACTGAGACCGTGGAATTTTAGCTACAATGCTACTTGAATGCTGTTTAGAACATAAACCCTTTAAGCTGAGAAGGGATTTAAAAACCAATAATGGGTAAGTGGCTGAGGCCTACCATTTGGCAGACTGAGGCCTATCAGACCCCAACCCTTACATAAAGTTTTAGGGCCTTGAAAACAAGGCCAGGGGAAGCAACTGAGGAGGTGGGCAACAACACTCTTGAGATTCCTGACCAAAACGTCAGCTTATAGGTTTTACAGCCAGCGCAGGTGGGGAGGGCACACACAAGTTTTGCTGCCCCTTATGGAGATGCAGGAAAGCAAAGCTTAAAGCAGTGGTGAGGAACCTGTTGACTCTCCAGTGTTGTTGCACACCAACTCCCATCATTCTAGTTCAAAACATAGGAGAGGCACCAAGCTAGGGAAGGCTAACTTTGTGAATCAGACAAGTTATCTATTAGTTTTTAAAAATCCTGCCCTCCTCCTAAGGAGTTCAAAGTAGCATTAGTGGTTCCCATCTTATCCCTACACAATCTCTACGAGTTAAGTTAGGCTAAGACAGAATGTGTTTGGCTATAGAGTGCTCAGTGAAGCTTCATGGCTCATCCAAGATTTTATTCCTGGTTGTTCCCCAGTCCAGAACTATCACTCTTTCTATGAAACTATACTGACGCCTGAGAAGTAAAATAATAATAATAATAATAATAATAATAATAATAATAATAATAAGACTTAAATCTGCTATCTTAGCATATGAATTTATTTAAGTTATGTACCATTTCTCATGAACTAATGTGTTGGTTGCTATTTCTTTAGTTTTGACTGGAACGATGGCCTGTTTGATGTGACATGGAGTGAGAACAATGAGCATGTGCTTATCACATCCAGTGGAGATGGATCATTACAAATCTGGGACACTGAAAAGCCCACAGGTCCACTTCAAGTCTATAAAGAACACAGTCAAGAGGTATAATACATGATGTTGTTGCATTTCTTTTCATTCATAAATAGGGACCTTAACACTTAGGCCTACTAAATACCTACTAAGTTGGTACAATGATAAGTGCAGTATTGACTTTACTCTTAGATTTCATTTTCCATCCTTTTTGGGGGTAATAGCTTGGAATTGGCTCTTCTCCTAATCTCTCCATTGGTTTCTTGCCATTGGTCTTGCTCCACTTTCTTGTGTTGTTTTTGAAAAAAGGAAGATCATCTTAAAATTTAAAGAGTACTTTTATAAAGGTTAACTTATTTTTGAACACAGGAAAATCATATTAAAAATTTTAAGAGAAGCACTGCAGATGTTATAATTCCTTACTAAAAAGTAGGAGAATTAAATTACATCCTCTAGAAATTGTAGTGATCTATCCTAAAGTTATATTTCATTTATCTTTTTCAGAGTTGCCACACATATTGAGTTAAGCTGTTCATGTAAATGTGACCGTCTATTTAAGCAGAGCAGTGCATAGCATATAGCTTTTCTGATCCACTCGGGGAAAAACCATAATCATTTCATCATCCATAGCATTAATAGCAAACATAAAAGTTTTCACATTCTATAAACTGAACTCAAAAGATTTTTTTCTGGGCTACAGAAATCATTAGCTTGTATTCTCCTATATCATATGAACTTCTGCCTTCTGAAATGAGTTATTACTTATTGGCTCTCATAAAGATGCCTAACCTCTATTTTTTTGCAGACATTGCAGCTATACGGGTTTCACAGAAGCATGCTGACTCATAATGTTCTGCTAGCCTTCTAATATCTGAAAAATCCTTCAAGAATTATAGCTAATTTTGCTGTGGTTCATATCTGCTGAGGATTGTATTGATCATATAATTTATTTGCCCAGTGAAAAAGAATAAACTTCCTCCTAAGTATCAGAGGTTAGAAAGAAATTCACTGTTTTGGGAAGACCTGTTTTAAGCTATTTCTTTGACATAGGGCTTGCCTCCTCCACTTATAAGTATCTGAATCTGGTGATTTCTGGAGACAATTTGAGAAGAATATGAAGACTACAAGTCTGAGCCAAATCTAGTCTCTGGGCCTAGCCTTGAAACTTTGAAGGTATATTGTTTATTGAAAAAGGAAAAGTGGTTGCTCAAGAAACTACTTGGACATGCTTTTTACTGTCTGATGCAAATTCCCCACCCTGTGAAGTGAAAGCGACCCATGATGTTTGACTCCAGGGTCATCACATCAGTACAGAGGAGACACACAATCATTCCATTTGCGCTGGTGTTTGAGCCAGCACCACTGATGTGTCAAGGAAAGGGGCATGTTGCAGTGAGATGGACTTGCTGGCATCACCTTGGGCTTCACCTTCTAGCACAAGCAGAGTGTTTCCCCAGCAAGTTTCTGTCAGTAAGGGAACTGGGGTCACCATTTGAGGCAAGTGAGACAGAGGCCTTGGCAAAGATTGGATGCCCCTTGGGTTGTTGTATTAGTTGTTAAAATGGTGGCACAGGCTCTCAGTTCTTAGCATTAAGAAGTAGTTACAAGTAGTTTGTAACTACTTCTCAATGCTAAAATTATATTTGTAGAATACAGCACAAGAAGAGACTTGATGTCCAGTGTCTCATCATTGGGGAGGGGCACTTGAATGAGCAGTACAGAGATGGGATCGAAGGCCAATAGGACAGAGCACTAGGGATCATGCATAAGCCAGGCTTCTGTCTGTCTGTCTCCCCATTCCAAAATGAATGTCAGGGCCACACAGCATACAAGCAGAAGTGCCGGATTGGTGCTGTGGGTGACAAATCAACATTATATAAAACTCATACATTATTTTCAGAGCAAGGATTAAGTCTTGCACATCAGATACTCAGAGCAAGAGGAAATCTGCCTTCTCCTTACTTTTGGGTGTCACATATCAGAGTTTGTGGCAGCTTGTCTATAAATATGTAAGACATATTCTTTGCCCTAAAAATGATAATATTTTACTAAAATATTACATTATTTTAAACATAGTTTGGGGATAATCTAGACTGTATATTGCTTAGGAAGCAAGAGAACTGAAGGCATCAGCCATGGATTAGAGACATTTGTAGCAAAATGTGTACTGTGAGATAAAGAAAAGACTCTTGCAGGTCATCTAAACATGTAGCAAGATTCCAGACTGGAATATGGATACAGATATCTGGCTGCCATTGCTTTTGAAGAATATCTTAATGCTTAATCCATTTCTTATGAATACTCTCATTAATGTTAATAATATTTCAGAAATAAGCCTGAGAGCTTTTCGTTATTGTTGAGAATAAATCCTAATCCTCCCAACATCAAGAGAATAAATAATATAAATATTATATAGATCTTTATTATCAGAGAAACTGTTGCTTTTCATGCTACCATTGACAGACTTGGCACTTAAAAATTCTCTGAGTGATACAACTACTTGTTTCAGAGAATAATGCTATAAACATCACATTTGATTATAATTTTCTTTTACCTTGCCCTTGTGTTTGATCTTGTATAACCACACACACACACACACACACACACACACATTACCATCAAAGCCAAACTTAAAAGTAGTCACTTGCCTGGTTGAAGGGTAATAATTGTCTCTAAGCAATATTTTTATTTGTTAGGCTAGTAAAAAGTTTCACGCTAATAGCATCTCTTAGTTTGCTTACAAGGCTTATCAAAAGAAAATCAGCTGGTACAGATAAAAGTAAAATGTTTCTCATTTAAAGTTTTTTTGCATGTTGGTGGGTTCCATTTGTGCAAAGCAGGTGTCACAGGCCCAGCAGGTCTATTTTTGTATACTGCATCAGGATTAGCATTCGACAATTATGGGAATGGTGTTCCACAAGCAGTGATGACTTTGTGAATTAATGCCCCAAGAGGCTTATCACGGAAACCTCAATATAGTGGTTGTGCTGCCAAATTATTTGTGTTTTGCAGCCTAGTTAACTCACAAAATAGCTATTGTTAGTCATGAGAGGAAAATAGTCTTGCAATCCTTCATGAGTTGCCTCAGATTATACTTTGTGAAGTACAATTGTTGAGATATACTTTCAGATTTTTTAGCAGAGTGGACAAATGAGGCTGGCAGTTCTGACATGCTGGAATCAGAACTGTCTGGATGTGGTATTCCTCCATTGTGAATCTCTGTATAGGGGGATCCACTGGTACTTTGAATTGTGAAAGAGATACAGTGTTCAAAAACCTAGGGGGTTTCCTGGTTTGGACATTGCCTTCTGTACACAATAAAGGGAGTGGAGGAAAGATGAGGGGGAAAATGTGTCAGCCTGAGGATAGCCTGATAGAATCATAGAACTGTAGAGCTGGAAGGGATCACAAGGGTCATTTAGTGTAACCCCCTACAATGTAGGAATCTTTTGCCCAACATAGGGCTAAAATCCACAACCCTGAGATTAAGAGTCTCATGCTCTACCAACTGAGCTACCAGAACAGGGGTGACTAATATCTGGGCAGAGGTTTAGGAGATAGTCATAGTGAGCAACAGAAATGGCTCTAATCATGTGGACCTTAGGGACCGTGTTGGAGAGCACATTGTAAATTGCTTTGAGGTTACTTTTTAACAATCAAGTGGTATATGAATTTTATGAAATAAATAATAAGTAATGGAAAGGTTTCAGCTTTTTGTTTTAGGAAGGGGAGCCTCGGTTCTAAAGACTGCAGTAGTGCATTTCCACAAATAATACGATGCATCTACCTACTCATTTATTTCTCATTTCATATGTCATATCATGTGGCTAAATAAGCTTGCATCTTTATGAACGTGTTACTGAGACTTCAGGTATCATTAAGCCTTATATAGCAAATAGTTTAATTCCTGGTGTTAACAAGAGAAAGCTTTCATTGCGGGGCTTTGTTTTGCTAGATATGTAAACATTTCAGAAGGTTTATGCTTTAATTGATTTCATAACAAATATTCTCACTGGTGGCAGGACAGAAAAAAACCCACTCTAACTATAGTTTGTCTAACTTGGATGCTTTGTGAACTTGTAAACTGAAATTAATCCAATATTTGCAGGTTTACAGTGTTGATTGGAGCCAGGCCAGAGGAGAACAACTAGTAGTATCTGGGTCGTGGGATCAAACAGCAAAATTGGTATGTTTGTACTTCTGGCTATTTAAATTTTGTATTAATTCAACATGCAGGAAGAGAATCCTCTCTTAACCTGTGCCATTCTGTTGACTCTTTGTTTGAACAGATGCTACCTTGCTCTCTCTGCTGAAATTATACTGGCTTAATAAAAATAAAGATGGTTTAGGTCAAGAATGGGGAATCTCGAAATTCTAACTCTCATAATCCTTGACCATTAACCATGCTGGTAGGAACTGCAGTCCAATAGCAACTGGAGGGCCATCCCTGCTTTATTTTGTGCAAATGCCATAGGCAGTGAATGAATTCAGCATCTGGAGTCATCACAGGATGTGGGTCTCCACATATCAGAAGACCAACTGTTCAAACCTGTGTGAGAGATTTAAGAAAAAATTGCCACCGACTCACTGATGATGAAAATAATTTTGAACATAATATTATGTGAAGCAGAATTCCTGGGAAACGAGCAAAACTACAGGTGCTGAAGTATTGCTTTTGGACCTACATGTCCTGCAGTAAGAAGTGAATAAGATGCAAACAGAAAAATAGTACTGCCACTGATATAGAAAGGATATTAGGCCAGGTCTGAGCATGCAGTTGAATGAGATAGTAGAATTCTGAAGATTGTTCCCCTTCAGATGTAGGTGAAGGCGCCATTTTTTATTCCATCTGAAATTGCCTACCTCCAAAAAGTCTATCACTGTTCTATTTCTTCTTGAATAGGTTCTCATAGCATGTTGTCATTTGCACCAATTAAAAAAGTTTCATGAATAACAAAACCAGAAGTTTAAAGTTTGCTGTCATAAGTGCTGGGGAGAGATTTTTTGCAACACAAACAAGATAAGATGGTAACGAGATTGCTGTAGGACAATGTAGGAGTATTCAAGCACTCAGGTTGTATAGAATTATTCATGCAGGAGGATGAAGCTAATTTTCAGATATATAAAGCAAAGCTGCTTCATAGGTGCACATTTCTAACAGATCTTAGATTCACACTCCTACACAGAGAAGTTGTTCTAGTGGAAGATGACACCTTTTTATTTTGTATTATTTTCAGGGACAAACATGACAACAACTGTAGTTATTTTTTCTTTTTTTCTTTTTTCTTTTTTTTCAATGCCAAAAGGAAGCATTTTTCTGTATTTGAATTGGCTCTGTTTTTAAAACTATCTGGGGCTATTTAAAAATAACGAAGTTCATCCTGTGCATGTTTATGCAAGCATAAATCATAGTGATTCCAATGACAGTTGCTACCAGGTAAGTGTACCTATAGTTATAACTTAAGTTTTTAAAAAGTCAAGGGGTGACATGACTGAATTTAAAATGAAAACATAATAAACATAATAAAAAACAAAGTTAATTTGTGTAGTAATTTTCTTCTGCCCAGTACTCAGGTAAAGGTAAAGGTAAAGGTACCCCTGCCCGTATGGGCCAGTCTTGACAGACTCTAGGGTTGTGCGCTCATCTCACTCTATAGACCGGGAGCCAGCGCTGTCCGCAGACACTTCCAGGTCACGTGGCCAGCGTGACGAAGCTGCATCTGGCGAGCCAGAGCAGCACACAGAACGCCATTTACCTTCCCGCTGGTAAGCGGTCCCTATTTATCTACTTGCACCCCGGGGGTGCTTTCGAACTGCTAGGTTGGCAGGCGCTGGGACCGAACGACAGGAGCGCACCCCGCCGCGGGGATTCGAACCGCCGACCATGCGATCGGCAAGTCCTAGGCGCTGAGGTTTTACCCACAGCGCCACCAGCGTCCCTCAGTACTCAGTACTACTCAAAAGTAGAAAATGCTGCCCTGTTTATGAACATCTTATAATAGGACAATAATGTATGCTGTAGTGCACATATTTAGCAAAACAAGCCTATGTTTTTAATGTGAGCAAATAAAATTCAGTATATTGCCTTCAGTTATTACACTGCACAAACAGCTGTTTATTTGTTTACATTATATCTAGTGGGATCCTGCAGTGGGACAGTCTTTATGTACTTTTAAAGGCCACGAAGGTGTCATTTACAGCACAATATGGTCTCCGCACATCCCAGGCTGCTTTGCATCTGCCTCAGGTAAATATTTAACTGTGCAGTCATACTCAAAAGGGGAACATTATTTTTGATTGCTTTCAAATCCTGTCCAGCAGGTGGTGGTATAAATTTATAGAAGTGGCAGAAGAAATGATAAATGTATAGCTATAATTGAAGTGGAGGTTCAGTAGTTATCTTTTAAATCCACTGACTTGGTCTCTCTACATGGATCAGCAATTGTCTCACTTGAGTGAGCTAGTGGCAATTTTTCACACTGGCATTTCCCCCCTCCCCCCGCTTCTCTTGAAAAAGTTTTTTTCCCCTTGCCTGTTTGCCTCTGTGGCAGTGTAGTGCTTTGCTATACAATCAGGCTTCACATCTTTTACCTGATATTTCTGTGTCCATGAGATCAAGGCGTTCCCTGAAAAATGCACCTCAGCAAGGCTTTAGGTAGTGTGTTGATTAAATTTTGAAGCCTGTGGTTCATAAGAATCGAAAACCAACCATTGTGTAACTTCAGCTCATGCTTATTTCTTGTGTATTTGGCTTACTTTTTATCAAAATGATTAGTATCTCTTGGGGCAAGCTGAATTCCTCACAATGATTTGAAAAGGGATTTGGGAGTATAATGAAAAGGGTCACTGCAGTAAATATTTTTTTTAAAAAAATGATTTCCAGAATATTCTTTAGGCTAACACCATCATACTGTTGCACCAATTTACTTCCTATGGTTTTCTAGGATTATTGTAGTGGCGGCATTAAGACTTAATGTTTGTATCATGCTTTTGAGTGTTCAGAGTGCTTTGTTCACATTACCTTACTGCTGTTTTTGCAACAAATCATATATATATATATATATATATATATATATATATATATAGGTGGGGAGGTTGAAGGCAAACATGAGCAATAGTGGCATCCTATAACCAGTCAGTTTGCAAAGTAAGATATCAAACCACAGTTTTATTCTAGGGTTGTGTTTTTCTCCCCAACTGCATTTTGTTAGTTCTCTGGGTACATAGCATGGAATTGTTGCTTTCAGTAATGATTTCTTGAGGTTACTAATGCATGAATTACTGTGGCCTGACTGTCCAGGTCTAAGAATGGCTGCAGTTGGCATACCAACCATATCTGGTAAAATGATTTCATAGCCACTAAGCTACGTGAGCTTCCAGTGAGAAAGATGGATTCAGGAGCACTCCCAAGCTCCAAACCTGTTCTTTCAGAGGGAATGCTATCTTGCCCAGAACAGGCAACCGATCAATCTTTCGGACACCCACAGTGCCTCCTGTTTCCCAGAGTCGATGCTCAGTTTACCATCCATTCAATCACTGCAGCCAGATAACAGTCCAGATAATGCACAGTCTCTTTTGACTCAGATGTTACAGGGAAGTAGAGCTGTGCGTCATCAGCATAGTGACGACATTTTGCCCCAAAGCTCTGAATGACCATACCCAGTGGCTTCATATAGATATCAAACAACATTGGGGACAAGATTGTACCTTGCAGTACACCTGAGTACGAGGACCAGGGAGCCAAAACAGTTTCCAATGCTACACTCTGGGAATAACCTTTTAGGTAGGAGTGAAGTCACTGTGAAAGAAGTGATTCCATTACGCATCCCATGGAACCAGTCCAAGTGGATCCCATGGCAAATGTATCAAAAGCTGCTGAGAGATGGAAGAAGCAGTAACAGAGGTGCACTCCTTGCATCCTGCTCTTGATACAGGTCATCCATCAGGGCGACCAAGGCTGATTCAGTCCCCAAACTGTGCCTGAACCCAAAGTGAAATGGATCCAAGTAATTCATATTCTCCAGGAACTCCTGCAACTCCTTTGCCACCACCTTACCCAAGAAAGCAGTATTTGCAAACAGGTGGTAGTTGTAAGCCATAGGACTCACATATTACATATTTTTACCTTTACAGCAATAAACATTAACTAAAAATTAGGATTGTGTTTAAGGAAAGATGTACCCCGTGTGTGTGGGTGTTATTTTTAAAGCTCAGCATGTTGTGGAGCTTCTTTGCCTACTGAAGCAGCATAATTAATCTGTTTGATTAGTAGCAGCATGACCATTTCTCTTCTGTGTACCAAATGGATAGGTCAGCCAGATTTTTCTTTCAAGTGTAATGCCATTTAACACTTCAGAGTGATGCATCTTCCTTTCCGCTCCTGAACCAGAATTATTTGAAACCAAATCTAATTTGTTTCAATTGAAATCAGTAAGAAAAGCTGGCTCTAGCCCTCAGCCACATGCAGCTCCTTCACTTGTTGCATGCCTAAAGGATGCTTGAACTGCAAGGTTTTGTACATTTATTGCAATTCACTGGCTTCTATTCTTCAGTTAGTTTCCCCACCTACCCACCATTAGTAAGGGCAGGCAAGAGTCTTCTGAGCCAAGCTCCTTCACATGTAAAAAAGCAGATAAATAAATGCCCTTTCACTAAACAGTTGTGCTGGACTGAAATTTTTAGACCCAAAATTGGACACATACTGTAGTGAAATGGGCATGCTGAACTGTACCTTCCATTTCTTTTGACAGGCCCTTTAAGGACTATTTAATGAGCCATTTTCTCAATCTTTTTGATTAATGAAACACATTATAGAAAGAACAAGATCCAGCACATGGAGGTAGAACACGGGCATCTCACTGGCTGTACTTCTAAAGATGTCGTCCTTTTCTGACCTTAGTGTTCCAGACTTGCTTTTTCTGCTGCAGCTGCTGCAGCTTTTGCAGGGAAAATATTTTATGCTCTGGCAGACTACAGACTCCTAGTTTTTGTTATTCTGTATGGTACAGAAGTCGAGCCAGGCCAACAAAGCAGCTGTGACCATTATAGACCTTGTTTTGAAGAAGATGCCATACACAGGTCTTAAGAGAAAAAGACATTTATTGCTGTGCAATAGCAAGAAAAGTTCCAAATAATGAATGATCATTTTACCTGCTTATGTTTCCCATCAGTTTTGACTGATTTCTGGGTTAATGGACCAGACCAGAAAGCAATGCAGTTGACTACATTGGGTACTGGAAAAGCACAAAATGTATTCTTCGTTCTCTGGGCTTTCCTTTTAAGAACTGTTCTAGGTCAGTACGTTGGGACATCTGGCTAGTTCTGTATTTAGTTATTAGTGTTGACAGTGGCTGGGATCTAAAGAGCCACTTACTCAGTATTGCCCTTACACTGTGACCTTTCCAGTGATACCTTGTTTGATCTGCTTGGTTAAGATGAGTGCTGATAAATCATTTTACTAGGAGAAAATGTTAGTCCGTTTTTGTTTGGTTTTGCTGCTTTGGATTTCCACATCAGATGGATCTCAAGATACAATGGTTAAGAGAAATTTATCTGGATAGCTTTAAGAGACGTATGATGGGAAGCCACAAATGATGATTTGCCGCTTATGGATGTGATGTAGAAGCTATTTCGTTCTCTGGATTATTCTGTACTATGCAATACAGAAACACATGGCTGCTGTCAAACACTTGGCTTTATAATGCTGTTATTATTTAAATATTTATACCACCCTTCATCTGAAGATCACAGGGTGGTGATCTTATATTAAGGCAAAATATGAATTAGCCTTTTGCACATATACATAGCCCCTTCATTCCTTCGTGACATGAACGATCAAGCAAGGAAGTCTCAAATTAACCATAGTTTCCCATTTTATCTGGACCAGGAAACCATGGTTACCAGCTTTTGATAAAACAGGAAACTATGGCTACTTTGAGACGGCCTGATTAATTAGGGTTATTTAGAGACTGCATTCATGAACAGGCAAAAGGCTTATTCATATACTGGCTTATTAAGTTGAGAGAGGATTGTCTGAACTGGATTTATATCTTTGGTTGTTTATTCCGCATAACCTTACATGCAATCAGTGCTGATTGTCCATCTTTCCCCCTAACATCCCTTTTTACCATGTTGGTCAATGTAGCACTTTGAGATGACATTTTCAAGGAATGACAAAAAGCAGCCTTCCTCATCCTAGTGACCTCCAGTTGTTTTGGATTACGGCCCCAGTCAGCACAGGCATATTGGCTGGGGCGGATGTGAGCTGTTACCTCCTGGTGCCTTAGACATCAGTTTGGGGAAGACTGACCTACAGGGATGACCAAGATCTTTCATGAGCTGTGAACATATAAACAACTTTCTTACCTATGAGATTTTTGTATGGGTTACCGGTCAAGTCACTGCAAGAGATTAACTGCAGAAATCTGTTTCATTTTAAGTTGGCTTGAAATGTCACTTGAGAGGCATTTGTGTTCAGCATCAAAATGGGTAGGGGTCCTTTTTGAATGACACCCACTTACTTCTACACAAGCTGATAACAAAATGGCGCATGTGGTGGGTGCCAACAAACAGGAGCGCCCTGCCATTCACAAGTTTTCCCAGCAGTAACTGCACACAGCTGGTCATGTGAATGAACCCTGAGCCACTAGCCTGAAAATGAAACATCCTTTGAAGTTATTCAAGGCTGCTCTAAGTGAGGAGCTTTGCTTGCTACCTCGATAACAAGGATACTAGTTCATGGAAGAATTCAAAATGGCATTCTTTTCTTAGCTGTGATTCCTGCATTGCAGGGGGTGGACCTAGATGACCCTCTGGGTCCCTTCCAGCTCTACAATTCTGTGAAAAGAGTTAAATAGAAAGCTAGCAAATAACTTACTGTTAAATTAGATTTTTCTATCTTCTGTTCTCCAAAGGCCTAACTGCTGGTGTGTGTTTCTCTGTGTTGCACACACATCTCATCCTATACACGTGAATGGAATTGAAGCTGCAAATGGTTGTTTTATGGAAAAAATGCATTAACAGCTTCAGGCTTTTTATGGAATTCCTCCCATTAATGCAGCAGACACTTAATCAGATTGTCAATATATAGATATATTACAGTATGTATGACAGTATGTAAATCTCTAAACTCTACTTGAGTTCCTTGTTTGGGAGAAGGGGAGAATATTATAGGAGAAAAGCAAACAGAAAAATCACTGTATTTATTGTCTAAGAAGTAGAAATAGAAAAAAGTGATTAAATACTTAAGGGTCTGGAGTTGTGCAAATTACACCCATGAGCACTTATTTGAACAAGAGTAGATTATTGGGGGTGATGGGGGGTGGCCCTGCCTGAATGGCATTTCAATTAATGTGTATTCAGCATTAAATACATTTTCCATTTGGAAAGGTGCAAAGCACTTTGCAGAGCTGTTAATACTGTATTCAATCATCTGCACTTCTGTGGGAACTTACCCAGTTGCTTCAGCTCTTGTTTAGAGCCCGAGATCAAGATAGCAACCATGAGTTGTGAAATCGATGTTGTCTATTCTATTTTATCCTGTCATGATGTCAGTACCAGTTTCTGGACTGATAAAGCCGGGTGGGAGATCGGGTGGAAGAGGCTGCTCTGGCTCATGGGCCTGATAAATGTCTGGCTGACAACAAAAGGCTAGCCATGTGGAAAATGTGATTAAAGAAATGACATAAATAACAAAACCGCCTGGTGCTTAAAAGGGTTTAATGAGTCATTGTGCCATTTGCCCAGAAGGTCCCTTCTTCCTACCTGGAAAACAAAACCGAGTATCATGTAAAGAAGGCCCAAATGCATCTGATACTCGCATTCGGCACTCCTGTGTGATCTTTCTTTTGCCATTCAGTCTTCAGGGCTAGAGGTTGAGATCCATTCTTCCATTTTATCATGAAAAACATCATTTTTATATTCAAATACTGTTTATGGCAGAATTGTGAAACCACAAAAGTGATAAGCCTGCAAATATTTTTACTACCTCCTCTAGGACCAGCTTGAAAATGCAGGCTTGCTAGCCTCTTAATAGGCTAGTAAGCAAAAGCCTTTCCTCCTCCCAGGAGGGGAGGGGTTGTGAGTGCGAGACGATTCCCGCGTCATGCAGGGGGCGCTCCGCCCCCTGCTTCAACTCCAGGGCTGGCACCACGCCCCTCCCCGGTTGGCCACCCAATAGGGAAGCTCGGCGGGGGCGTGGCTTGCTGCTCAAACGCAGCCGCGCCAGCCATCCCCACCATTGCACACACATTTTCTTCGAGTCATCCACCCTCCACTCCCTTTAGATTAGCTGCTCCTGAGACTTTGCTGTGGACCTCTGGTTGGTCGCCCTGTTTAACCAGGGGGCCTGGTAGGAGTTTTTTCCAGTCGGCTAAATTGGCGCGGCCTCTTGGTTTTTTTTGCCTACTTCGTAGCAACCATCACAACCTTCGTGGTATTTTGCGGTTAAGCATTGGAATGTGTTGTTGGTGTTTCGGGGGGCAAGGTGTGGCCATCGCCTTCCCCGACAATTTTGGGTATTCCGCTAAAGGAATCCGACGGTCGTGGATCCTGTCCAATGCCCGTGTGGCGGGGGGCGACCCTCGTTGACATCAGGAGAGAGCCTATAGTTGTATTAGCATCAACAGGCTCCCCCTCCTGGTGGTTAACCCCTCCTTAGACTCACCCCTCTTCGTGTGGGTGGAGTCCAATGTTCCGTGGTCCAATGCCTAAGCCAATACCTTCTCACATGCCGTAATCAATAAAGTTGTGGCCTTTACCTTACCCATTAACCTTACATTCTGTGTCCACGTGTCTTTATTCCCCAAGCGGGGATCGGGTCCTTGAATCACAAATTGCCTTTAACGATACAGCCTGGTGAAGTTGTGGCCAGATACTTGTGCCTGCTCTGTTTCCATGCCGGTTGTGGCCATGTAGACGGCTGGAGGAGGGAGGGAGGGAGTGATCTTTCTTCCCTCTGTCTGCCTACACAGTTGCCTGTGTAGAATTGCTGGTCGCCTGTGGCCACCAGGATATTGGTCATAAATTTGCCACTAAGAAGCTGCTTACAAATCAGATGCTTACTTGTAAGAGGAAAGCACTTTGACACTTATAAATGAGAGCTGCTTCGGCAGCGGGAAGAAATCTGTGAAGCTTGGCATAACAGCCAGCTATTATCTTAACTGCTAGGACTTCAGTTTTAATGTTGCATTCATTTAGAACTTTAATGTGGCTATTACATTTATTTATTATAGTAAATGCAAACTGGTTTTACTCCAGCATTTTCAAGCATCCAGAAAAGAAAATGTGGACTTGCATCTTAGTAGAATTTAGTCACACTGAAGTTTTCCATTCATCATAATTAAGCCTGGCTTCTTGTAGTAGGGCAATTTTCTAGAGGTTTCCCCCAGCTGCAGTGGACTTGTTTTTCTTTTCAGTTTGCACACCAAAGTATCAGTACACACAGAGAAGTAGCAAGCTACGTAGCTCTCGAATTAATTAAATTCCTATTTCTCATTCAGCTCTAACATTTTATGTTTAAGAGTTCGACAGCAGTGTTAATGACCATAGTGCATTATGGGAAAATAATTTACACATGAGGAATCTGGAGCTGCAGATAATATGAGACATTGGCAGTCTCCCACAAGCAACTTCAGAACATCAAATTGTTAGGGAAGTGTTAACAGACTTTTCCTTGACCTTCTCTAAGAAGAATGGTTTTGATGGGCTACCCATGAGTCAGTTTTAGGATGATCTGAATACTTGCACTAAGTACAAAAGGGCTATGTTTTGAGTCCCTGTAGATCAGTAGAAAATTGTTTTCTCTTTTTACATAAGAGGACTTCCGAGGCTAAGAAGCTGCAGATTCTTCAGTGTATCTAGTGGCCTCCTTCTAAGGCATGCAGAGCTGACGAAAACGCTTGAGTTGAGGCATGCTGGCTATACTGCCACCACATCACAAAACATGGCATTATTCCAGCATTGCAGGTAGGTTAGTTCAGAATTTTAGGCAGACGCAGCAGCATGTTCATTTAGAACTGGCTGTTTCGGTTTCCATGTAAATCAGCATGCAGCATCCTTGGATATTAGAACTGATTGAAAAGTAACATACCGTATTTTTCCATGTATAAGACTAGGTTTCCCCCCCAAAAAATAATGTCAAAAATCAGTGGACGTCTTATACACAGATAGTGCCAAGGGTGGACTGGTAATTGGTTGTTGTCCCAAAAACATGTGTCTTGTAGAAGGAAAAATACAGTAATTTCTGTGTTTGACTGCTATTTTTTTTTTTTAAAAAATGGGGTTATTCTTATTTTTATTTTAATTATTATTTATTCTGTGTTTTTATATCGTGATTTTATCCTGTACCACCCTGAGACCTGCAGGTATAGGGTGGTATACAATTGTTGCTGCTGCTGCTGCTGCTGTTATTAACAACAATGATAATAATAGGGTGCCCGATGATTTTTATAGTTATTGGATTTTTGTTGTTGTTCTCCTTCTGAATGATGCCATGGCCTATGGCTAGTGCAATAAAAAGTTTAATTGATAATTGATAATAATAGTCCAATGAGCTTTTGTTTGACTTCATAATAAGCTACCCAGAAAGCAAAGCAAATTTACATTATACTGGTTCCACTTGTAAGACTGGATGAGTTGGTAGGTGCAACTCAATATAAATATGCAAAGTTGGATTTCACATTCCAACATAGTAGTTTGGGATTTCATCATGTATTGGTACATGTTTGCACAGTACATTAATTTATTGATTATCAAAAATTACTTGGTATGTTTATATTTTGTTCTTTAAGCTGTTGCTAAAAATAATAAAGTTGTTTCCATTTTGCTTAGGTCTGTATATTCCTAGTATACATTATTATGGCAGATACTTTAACAGCAGTGTTAGTAACTAACTGTCATGGGGACTGAGTCTGAACTAGGGTAGTGCATTATCCTTTAGATTTGGACCATGGGGAGGCATTTTAATGTACAGGTGCTAAAATAGTCTACATTTGTTGCTGCCAGAAGTTCATCTATTAGTATGCCTGGCACCATCATTGCCTGCATTTAGGTGCTAAGCTAAAATGTTTGTTTACTCTGGTCTTTGACTTGGAGGGAGGCGAGTTGTGGGTGGTGAGGAGTTGGCCAGTTTTAGTGCTCGTATTCTAGCTGGGTGGCTGGGATTTGTCCTTTTACAAATATTCTTGGATTAGCAAGTTCAGGTATGGTGCTTTACAATTGATTTATATATGGTTTTAATTCCACTTTGAGACACCCATTTGTGTATGAAAAGTGATGACTAAATACAATAAATAAATAAAATTTAGAAGAAATATGGGGACTTTGACAATTTTACATTCTCGGTCATTTCTGAGCCTAGAAAAACTGGTTTCTCTGTTGTTCCTTGAGACCTGAAGCTGTTCAGCATCTCAGACTACCTTCTAGCTCCTATAAAGCCACTTGGCAGCATAAAGACCAGTAGCCTTTTAAGACTTTACTGTGGGGACCTTGTTTTGGCCACAGCAGATATGTGAAGTGTGAACAAGAGACATATATGTACTTAAAAACTTGTGTGTACCCAGCTGGGAGACCTGATTTGTATGCTATTCTCTGAGAAGTATACATGGGTGTTGAGGGATATGCATCTGTAAACAAGTTTGCTGTGTGATGTGATCTTTATGAGAGATGTTGAACACACAGCGGGCTATTTAACAATGGGTCAGAAATCCTTAAATTATTTATTGATTTATTAAATCAATGTCCAAGCCTTAAAGGATGATGTTCACAGTTGTTGTTTTAAAAAAGAACAACCTAGTATTTTTTTTTCCAGACAAGTGAGACCCATTATTAAAATACAAAAAAATCCTATCTGCAGTATGGATGAAGACCTCTTGCCTTGGCACTAGTAGCCATTTTCAGCTGCCACGTACTTCATGAGTTTAATGTTAGTCAGATCTATTATATGGGGAAATGAGGCGAATACTCCATTTTGGAATGCAGCATCCCCGATCATGGCACCCTAGTAGTAAATTCGATCTGCGGGCTGCTATAATTAGGCCTGAATAAATGAGCCTTTATTTATAACCTATCATGAATATTATGCAATAAACTAGCTTCCCCCTTTCTGGCAGTTGTTTGCTACAGAAAGGAATGTGACACAGCACTTTGTGTAGTATTTTTTTATTTATTTGTCAACATTTATTTGTAAAATGTTACTTAAATGTTGACCATGAAAATACACTTTCACTAGCCAGAAACTCACAAATACAAAAACAAAAAAAATATACACTGTGTGAAAGTGAATCTTGTGCATAAGAGGCATGTTGAGGAGCTTGAATGAAGAGCTGAGTATCTTTAATATGTTTTTGCTTGGGGGTTTTTTTATAGAAATATGAAGGTGAGAAATTAATGAAAAGAATGTAAATGAGAATGAATTTATGTCAGGAGGAGGCGGTTCTACAGTCAAACCTTGGTTGTCGAATGTAGTCCATTCCAGAAGCCCATTCAGCTTCCGAAATGTTTGACAACTGAGGCGCGGCTTCTGATTGGTTGCAAGAGCTTCCTTCACTCAAGCGGAAGCCGCTTCGGACGTTCGGCTTCTGAAAAACATTTGAAAACCAAAGCATTTACTTTCGGATTTTCAGCGTTCAGGAGCTGAAACATTCCAAAACAGAGGCGTCCAGGAGTTGAGGTTTGACTGTACAGTAGTCAACCTTTTAATACCTACTGCCCACTAATGCATTTTTTGTTTAGAACCAGCTTTTCTAAAGAAGACAATGAACACATTGGGAGTCGGTGTAAAGACTCCACGCATACACTTACAGTCATAGGGCGGTGTCTGAAAGATGAGACGGGCGGGCATTGTGCGCATGCGTGGGAGAGCCATCTCGGGCAGCCTTTCATTGTGGGAGCAACCTTATTTCCAGAGGAGCTGGGAGGGCCCTTGCGAGCGCGCATATACAAGTTTTTCTTCCAGAGCCTGTGCGCGCTCCTGTTGCTAGAGTGCGCGCTCCTGTTGCTAGATAGGTGTGTTCTCTTTCTGTCTGTCTCTCCCTCTTTCCTGTCACTCCCCCTCTTGGCTTTGGTGAGTGAGACTTTCCAGAGAGCTCTCCCTGCAAGCGGCACGAGATCAGTCGTGTCAAAGGTGCCACTGACCCCGCTGCCACATAGCAGCTCAATACAATACACTTAGGCAGCTTCAGCATTAGGCACTTGGCACCCCCAGAATTCGGTCCTGGGTGCCCCACACCCCTTACACCATTGGGTGAAGACGGCCCTGCCCAGATACATCTTAGGCCCAGCTCATCACCTGCTAAGCCTTTGCTTAAGCATCAGAGTAGATAATGGGCCAGACTTTTGTTTCAGGAGAGAAATAGAATGAATGAGCGCAGTATTGCTGGGGCATGTCCAGTGGAATCTTTTTACTTTACCATCCCATTTCACAAACTGCTTATGAAACTTAGCTCAGTTTGCAACCTGCGAGGTCAGGCCCAGTGTTGGAACTTAGCATGGTGGCGTGAAAGACCATGTAGATCAGCAGGGCCAAGCAGACTCTTGCGGGCATGCCTTTCATGTATATCTGCATGGGTGGTGGTTGTTTTTTAAGTTTGCCCTTTTAGTTTTACTGCCCAGCACTGATAGAGGTGATCAACTGGGTGCCTGCATCCACAGCCATTTTTTAAGTTTCCCACAGTGCCTCTGAGCCCAGCCCTCAACATAGAAACACAACAGCAGGACCAGAGGAATTGTGGGAAAATAAAGATGCTGGCAGCTGCGTACACCCAGCTAAGCCATTTTTCTAACCGTGCTGGGCCATAAGTACTAGTGTTGTTTTAAACACTGCTTTCCATTGCTGTAGGGACGCAGGTGGCGCTGTGGGTTAAAGCCTCAGCGCCTAGGACTTGCCGATCGAAAGGTCGGCGGTTCGAATCCCTGCGGCGGGGTGCGCTCCCGCTGCTCGGTCCCAGCGCCTGCCAACCTAGCAGTTCGAAAGCACCTCCAGGTGCAAGTAGATAAATAGGGACCGCTTACCAGCGGGAAGGTAAACGGCGTTTCCGTGTGCGGCTCTGGCTCGCCAGAGCAGCGATGTCACGCTGGCCACGTGACCCGGAAGTGTCTCTGGACAGCGCTGGCCCCTGGCCTCTTAAGTGAGATGGGCGCACAACCCCAGGGTCTGTCAAGACTGGCCCGTACGGGCAGGGGTACCTTTACCTTTACCTTCCATTGCTGTAGCAATTGCTAGGGTAGTGCTGGGGCAGTCATGGTGGGGAGAGTCCACTAGGCCACTTTCCCCGAGGATGCTTTAAACTTCTGCCAGTCCTAAGGGTGGGGGTTTCTGTGAGAAAAAACAAGTTCAAATCTTCATTCAGTGTGCTAAACTAATTGCAGTTATTTGGATATAGGCCAATAAAAATAACCTGCTGTGATCTTCTCGGATTTTATTTTTCTGACTTTAAAAAAACCTGATTCTGATTCTTTGCCACCAGCAAGATTACATGCTACTGCTACATCCTATAGTCAATAGACATTTCTTGGCAGCAGGTACAGGCTGCCTTGTCAGGGTTGTTGTTAAAAAACCACTATCCATTTCAGTAAACTGTGATTAGTGATTCGGGAATACAGGACAAGCAGTGGCTCCCTCCAGACTGCTACCATTCATTCCCACCCTTGGGAAAGAGAGGCTGCAAAGAACACCTGTGCCCTTAGGCGAGAACACATAGCTGTCTGCCCTTGTGCAGACATGCATTTTGGTAAGTGGTGGGAAACTGTTGGACCAGAATTCACCTCATCTTCTAGGAATTTGTTCCCACGTGGGCTTTGGGCTTATGCCTTATCTCAGTCTTCTGAGTCATCAATACCAGGAAACTTTATTTATTTATTTAACAATCTTTAGTATATTATTACTTGAACATAGTAGCTTTGGGCGCATGTGGAGTGTGGCAGTCCTTCACATTAACTGGTCCCAAGCTGTTGAGGACTTTATATACATTAAGAGTATCAACTTGAATATGGCCCAGTAATCAATCGACAGCCAGTTTGTATCTCTGAGTGAGGGTACAGTATTTTATGCTTACAAGGTATTGCTTCTGTCATTAATTGTACTGCAGCATTCTGCACTAACTACCAAAGGCCAGGAGAGATCTGTGTTCTGTTGTCTTCATCTGGTTTCATTCAAAGCCCATAGTATTCTGAAGTACAAAAGAGCCACCCTGGCCCTACAATGCTAGAGAGAATAATCAGGGACAATTGTGTCAACCGCCTGTCTCATCTAGACTAGGGCTTTGACAGGATTGCAAGATGTTTAGTTTTTGCTTACGGTTGCTTGTTCTCCAGGTGTCTTTGTGTCACAAATATCCAAAAATACTCATACTCCTTCGCTTCTGTACTACATCCAAGTGTTTGTGTTTGTGTGTGTATTAATCAGTTAAAGGCAGACTGTCAAGTATTCTGGGCAGCAAAATGTGGGTTATCATCAAAAACTGTTGCCTTATGACAATTTTCCACCAAGTATAATGCTGACATAAAACAGATTTTCTTTTAATTGTATCTCATCTTGAATTGTTCCCAGTGGCAGATAGGTAGCCGTGTTGGTCTGCCATAGTCAAAACAAAAAAAAATCCTTCCAGTAGCACCTTAAAGACCAACTAAGTCAGTTCTTGGTATGAGCTTTCGTGTGCATGCACACTTCTTCAGATACACTGAAGAAGTGTGTATCTGAAGAAGTGTGCATGCATACGAAAGCTCATACCAAGAACTGACTTAGTTGGTCTTTAAGGTGCTACTGGAAGGAATTTTCTTTGTTCCCAGTGGCAGAAACAACCTCCCACTTCCATCTGGCAGTCTCACTTCTTCAGACTTTTCTGAACCCTCATCTACAGAATCATTTCTGAACTTTACTTTTTTCTAATTTTTGCCATTGGTTAACCAGTCACTACTTTATCCTCTCATATATTTTTCCCATTTTTAATTTTTAATCCTTGTTACTTTTTAAAATCAGGATTTATAACATAGATATTGCCCAGAGTCATGTCATTTATCACACAAAATGAAATCTTAATAGCAGCATTGTGGTGCAACGGGATCGGTGAACATGTTCAGTACCAATATTTGGAAATGCTTGCATTGCAGCTGGGAAAGGGCTGTAGCTCACTGGAGGAGCATGTGCTTTGTATGCAAAAAGGTCCCAGATTCAATCCTTGGCATCTCCAGGTAAGTATGGGAGAGATCCTTGCCTGAAACCCAGGAGAGCAGCTGCCAGGCTGTGTCAGCAATAGTGAGTTAGATGGACCAATGGTCTGAGTTGATACACAGCAGCTACTTAGGTTATATCACTGGGATAAAGATGAAAATACAAGGCAGAACAAATAGGTTTTGAAGCAGCAACAGGGGTTTTGAGCCATGGAGTCCAAAGTAGTAGGGGTACAGTTCTATAGATGAAGGCAGATCACCAGCTTGTTTTAATAAGCCCTTGACCATTCTTTAGCACTACATAACACTTATGCTTATCACTGGTAAGAAGTTTTAGTTGAATTGAGTTCCTATTGTCATTTATGCTATTTTAAGGGAAAACCATTCTTTGATACTGTTGCAGCAAAGCAGGCCTGTGCCCAGTTTCCTTTTTCCTTTTATTGAACAGGGAGGCACTCATTGCATACACATCTCTGTGTGTTATAGATTAGATTGGTTCTAGAGCTGGGCAGCGGGCAAGGATAAATGGTGCTGGGCAAGGAAATTTTATAAATATTTGTAGAGCAATTGGAGTAGTCTAATGTTTAAGCAAGTGGTTGATATAACTGAGTTCTAACTGAATTTGGATTCCCTACTGTATGTTTTGATGTTGCAGTTGTGCATTTACTGTCTATACTGTGAACCATTTTGAGGGTGTCTGTTGGGCCAATAGTAGTTGGTATGGCTTTTATTTTTAACAAAATTATAATTACTTAGTGGATTTTAAAAATGTTGCACAGGTTGTTGATATTGACCAAATCATATATCCTTACAAACAAAAAATGCGCACCAAAACAAGGAATAAACGCAAACAATGAGAAACGAGGCTGAATCTTGCACTGGTTGTTTTTTAAATGTAGAATTACTGTTGTTAATTCCATCTTGTAGCTTTCTTATTCATTTTTATTTTGCATGTGGTGTTTGATTTGTAAGCTTTCCTAAGTGCGAGCTTAAAAGCTTCGCCATTGTGATTATATGAAGAATTGAGTGTATATGTATTGGAAACAGGAAAAGCATTACTTTTTAGTGCTTCTATTTCAGGTGACCAGACTTTAAGAATTTGGGATGCAAAATCGCCAAGACCCCCAGTGATCATTCCTGCTCACCAGGCAGAAATTTTAAGTTGTGATTGGTGCAAGTATGATCAGGTATGATAGCTGGAAACAATATATTTCTAAACTTTCAGTGGTCATGTTTCTGGCTGGCTTGGTAATGTATAGACAAGGAACTTGCTAAAGTTAAGTACTTTGGACAGATTTCACTGGGAGAGACATAAGCACTTTTGCTTAACTCTTACTTTAAAATTGCTCTCCCCTTTTAAAATGCCACTATCAATATTAGTTTACAAAAAATGAATATTTAACTTCTCTATTGTTATCCTTAATTTGCTACTTGTTTAATTAATACCCCTATGAGAGAACCAGAAGAACACCATTGTCAGGGTGAGGAACCTTTTTTGGCCTAGTGGGCCAGATCTATATCTGCCCCACACTGCAGGCCAACTTTGACAACTGCGCAACTTTGACAACCTGTCAATCATATGATGTTGTAATGACATCATTATGGTAGGAGGAGATTGAACTCCTTATGCATAAGTGTTGATCATTGCCCTTCCAAAGAGGTGTCCTTGTATTGATTCTAGAATTAAGAGGTTGTGCGATTGACATCTTGGTTTCATTGGCATTCCTGTTGGTTGTTGTTCATTGTCTGAACATGTGCATCCAAGTAGCATCCAATAGGCTACTATTTAGAAAAATTCTACCTGGATGCATAAGTCTTATTTTAATCATATATACGTTCAGTGTTACTTAGACAATAGACTAAACATTACCTGTTGCCTACCTATTTGTAATGCTATATAAAGTTCATAAACCTTCTCAAATTTTTCAGCAGTGTTAGCTGTTAGTAATGACAAAATAGACACATATTCCATGAAGGGAGTCCACAAATAGAATTGCACATTTACATTAAAAGTAATGGGGATATAGAGGCAGAATGAATAAAGGCAAGGAAAACAGAATATGGATATTGATTTAAACTAACTGACTTCAACTTTAGCTGTGGATTGATCTTTTAATTTTTTACTTATCTTACACATATTTTTGGAAACACTGACAAACACACCCCCTTGGTGTGTACGCCTGGTTGAAGAACACTGCTCTAGTATTTAAAGCATTTCTCTCAATCACGTATACTGTCTGTCAACTCTAGATTGATACCAGTATTTGTCTGAGGCTGTACTCCTATACACATTTTCCTGGAAGTCCCACTGATTAGGATTAGTATTGTTAATTTCTGTCCCAGCTAACATTGTGCCTGAGTGAATCTTGGTTTATATTGTTCTGTGACATTATATTGCTTTTATTTGATCTATTTTCCCATTTTTGTACAACACCTTGGTGTAGTAAATTGTAAGCCTCTAAGAATTATGCAGTATATAAAAAAAATGAACTCAATAGGGCTTACTTCTGAGGAGACATTATAGGATTGTACTGTTAACAACTGTTCTTTAAGTTTAGCATTTGAAAGCTACACATATATTTACTTTAACCCATTCTACATTTTATTAAATTACCAGAACTTGCTGGTATCAGGTGCTGTTGACTGCAGTTTGAAAGGCTGGGATTTGAGGAACATCCGACAGCCAGTATTCAAGCTCTTTGGGCATACATATGCTATAAGAAGACTCAAAGTAAGTTTTTTTTTAAATATATTATTAGATTTCTAGTTTGCTGTACATATGTCACTAACATAGGCAGTCTGTGTAATGGAGTTAATGAATGCACAGACACCCGTTAAACATTTGTTTTGGAATCACTTTTATGATTAAAGTCTGGCAGTAACCTGGCTCCATTTTTGTGCCTAGTTCTGCACTGGGGAGCACATTCCATAGACAGGGCACCTTAGCCCAGGAGGTCCCCTCTGAATCTGCTCTTCAGAAGAAAAACCACACCACTCCCATTGGGCTTGCCTACCCTTTGGGTATTCCTAAGTAACTCTTTGGACCACAGCCACTTCAGTGGATGATTGTGCAAAGAAGTCCCTGTGCAAGTACCTTGCTTCCATCTTGTGGATAAAGTGCTCTTTTTTGTTGATACTTTCAGATAGTATGCTGAAGTGGTTGCTATGATGAAATATAGAACTTATTTCAGATATCTTTTGGAAGTTCTTGCTACTTGTTTAAAACAAGAGAGAGAGATGAAAGGATATTAGGACTATAAACTTTGCTGGGTGAGGAGAATGAAAATTATTATTTTTCACCATTGAAGTGCTTGAAAATGATGAGTTACAGTTTTAATTGTGTAAGAGCCAGAAATGAGGTTGACAGAGTTTGGCTCTTGGCTCCTATCTTTGCCGCAGCCTTTGTTTCATCCCCACTGTGTCTGCCAAGGACTATAATAATATATCTACTCTCCCTTATGGGTGAAATTATGAGACTCTTGTGCTGTTGCCAGATTTCAAGCTTGAATCCAGTTTTCTTAATAATAGTAATTAAATTAAAAGAGGGTATTGGAAGAAAATATGGCCTTGTATAGAGTAGCAGTATAGAGTATATCTCTCTCTTAAATGTTCTGTGAAATGATACAGAAGAGAAAAGGATACTGCTGCTGAATTGGGATGAGCATTTAAACACTTTGACCATTCATAGGTTGAGAACTCATGCTCATTCTGCAGCCCAAGGGAAAATGTAATAGCCACCTTGGGTGACTGTCATGTAAGGGATTTTAAATGGAGTTGAGAACTTAATTTATGGTAGAGCTGTTGGGTGCTTCTACTGTATAATAAAATAGAAGCTGGTAACTTTAAAGCAGCCTTTGTACTGAGTAATATACTTTATAATGACCCTTTACAAAATTCTCTTCTTAGTTAACTTATATCTCACTCTCCTATATTTGTGCTGTTAATATATGTATCTTTATCTCTTTGTAGTTTTCACCATTTCATGCTACTGTATTAGCTTCCTGTTCCTATGATTTTACTGTGAGGTACTGTAATTTTTAAATTATTTTTATTATTGTTGTTGTTGTCATATACGCAAAATGTCTTGCACTTTATGAATCATGTGCTAATTTTTGCTTCTAGTCTGGGGAAACAGAATTTCCAGGGGAAGGTGCTATATTCTGTGTCTTTGGCCTTGAAAAGGTGTTGTGGGAGATAATTTGGTTATAACTATGGCAATGAGAGAAGATTGGGTTCCAGGATAAGGCTTTATACTTCTGTTGCAGAAACTGGAGATGTTACCTTGCCATCCAGTTATATACTGGCAGCATTACAGTTTCTTTCTTAATCCACTTTAATCAGCTTGATACCTTTTGAGTTTGACAGATGGTTTTATAATTTGCCCTCTCTGTATCCTGGCATCTTTATGCCTTTATATTTGGATCTGTAAACTGCATATGTCATACTCAAATAATGGAAAGACAAAACAGATACAGATATTGTTTGCAGTCATTATACATATGTACAGAGAAAGTCTGCAGGGTATGACATGAATCCTGCTCTTATGAGTAATATGAAAGGCGCTTCTATGTGGAGGCTTTTGTGACTGACTGTCATGTTCAATCAGTGCACCTGCCGCTTATAATTCACGCAGGGACTTTGCCAGTGCCTATAGCAATTGCTGCTAAATCAGCATGGGTAACAAACCCAGCCACCAACACTGTAGTAGCTGGTACTGAAGTATTTCTTTCCCCTGTTCTTAATGTTTATAATGCTCTTTTTCCACCTTGAAGCTTCTCAGGCCCAGTTTTCACCAGCAAATGCAGTGGGAGGCACGTGTCTCCTCTGTATCACTTTAGTTTATTTCACTTCTTCATATTGTCTTCCACACAACACCCAAATAGAGCATGATAGAGTGCATGCTTTGTTTGGAAATGGCCTGTCCTTTACATCTACAAGGTAGGACTGGGACTTCATAACATTAGTGCAGAGGGTTCCAAACTAGTCTCCTCCCTGATCTTCTGGCTTTCTAAGCATATGAATGTATATATTTTGCAGGGGAGCCAGCACATGTAGCCTGAAGCAGTACCACTTAGACACAGGTTTACCATCTCATCAGTTATTTTTTGAAGAGTAGGTTTAAGAGGAAAAATGCATTTGTTACACTTGTAGACAGTGTTTTCTAATTGGGGAACACAAGTACTTGTTTATAGGTTTAGACTTGCAAATTTATATTTTCAAGTGCTAGCTAAAAATGTGTGGCTTCTTGCTGTTTAAAGACTGATTTGGCGAGGTGGGGGTGGGGGGGAATTGGCCATCTGCCATGACAGATGCTCTTGATGAAATAGCTGTTTCAGCTAACCAGTATCCTGGACAATGCGGTGGCTTTTTTCATACATGGAACATACCAGAAATAACTTGGTTCGAACTCTTCGAATAGCAACATACCATTTGTTATTATTAAATGGTTTGTGAGAGATAACTTGATCTGTTTCTTCTCATTTTGGAAGATAACCTTCTGTCTCTCCACGCCCACCCCTTTTTGGTACTAATACCAGCATTGTGTTGTTGATACTGTTGGATTTCTTTGTAGCTTGTTTAGAACCTGTTTCAGAACTGAGCATATCAGTGTTTTACAATTTGATGAGTAGTGAATTAGCTGTAAGGATACTAAGAAACCGACCCATAGTACTTTAAAAATAAAATAAAGTATGTCTTTTAGCTCCACCAATAATGAAGGCATGGTGACCCCCCCCAATGCCTTTACTATGCCTGCTCTTGTGCTTTGAACAGAAGTTTGATATGTATAAAGTAGGGGAGGATTTTCATGGAATGATGGGCAAATGAGGCTTTCCCCATCACTTGAATTTCTACATGTCAAGTTATTAATGATCCAGAGGCAGAATCCATACCAAAGTTGGCAATCAGAAAATACCATTTAGGACTGCCATAGACATCCATATGTAAAGAGCAGCATTTGATTCTCTAAATCACACCAAAGACTCAGATACCATGCAAAGTTATATGCACACGGGAGTATTTACCCGAAAATGGTACTAAAGCTAAAGAACAAATGTTCTCTAAATCCATTTAAATATCTATAATTCAAAAAGAGAGGTAAGCTCTTGGGGACTTGAAGACAGTATCTTTCTATAATGAATTGGCATACATTATAGCCAAGAAAAAAAATCGTGTGTGTGTGTTAATGTAGATAGGAAAACTGTAAATTCATTCTGTGGAACATATACTTGCCTTAGCATAAATGCTTTACCTGGTGCGACTTGCCAAGCTAGGAAGGGACTACTGCACAGGAGGGAACATTCTCCTTCCCAGGTCACTGACATATGTCCAGCTAAGTCCGGCATTTGCCAGCTCATTCAAGCAGCATTTCCCTGCAAGCTCATCAGGAACGAACTTCTAGTTGGACACACTAGGCATCAGGAGTAAGTCTAAAACTGGATTGTTAATGCCCCTCTCCCAGTTTGCACATAATGGCAAGCCATGTTCTGAAAGAAATGTTTGTTCTTGGCTTACCGTATGTGGCGTGCTTAGAATAAAGAAAGCGTAAACACTGGCTTGCAGCTGCTCTGCGATTCGCTTCCCAGCTCCAGAAAGGGAGCAGCAAAGTAGACCCAGCTGAGCAGTGTGCACCAGCTATGCCGCTCATTCGCAGTAAGCCGCCCTTTCTTTCTCACCTTGCACGTGAGTTAGACCACTGACTGAAGCTAGTTGGTGGTGTTTGCCTGCATATTGGGTACCTGCACATTTCACAGTTGAGAACAGGTGACATGACTAAGAATGGAAGAAGAGTCCTGCATGTAGTTCCACCATCCTGTTCTCACAGTGGCCAACCAGATGCTTATGGGAAGCCCACAAACAGGACAGGGATGCAACAGTCACCGGTATTGAGTATCTGATATCCAGCAGTTTAAACACTCCATTTTGTAAAAACTTTCCCCCTAAACAGATGGTGAGCTCTTTAAAAGAAACAGTGCTGTCACCAGGAGGTTTGGTGCAGTGTCATACTTTGACTGCAATTCCATTTTACTAGTTTCCCCCTCCCCTCCCCCAAAGTACCATATTCTCCTCTGTTCCAAATAGAATTACATTGCCATTACAATGACAATATAAGGTTATTAATTCTCTGCAGTTGTACGCAGATGCTTTCTATCGTAATGGCTATTACGGTTTGCAGTTTTACCTGGTATTGTTCTGCAAATAAAAAATACCCTATGAACATCCCAGATAGAGTCTGTAATGCATGCAATTAAAAAACAAACAAACTATGAATGTTATGCAATGGAAGGGAAATGCCAAACTGCAGCAGCTTGTAGGATCTGGCAGATGGCAAGATCTGCAATAACGTAATTGCTAGGTGAGGGATTCTGAAGAAGTCTGGTGCCTCTAGAAGATAATGGAAGATGCCATTTAAACTGCGGTGATAAAAAAAATAAAAACCATAAATCCACAAATGGAAAATTATGAAAAGGCAATCTTCCTTTAAAGGCATTAATATAGAAGTTTTCCATAGACTATCATTCCACCAATATGTTTTCTTGGAAGATATAATGCAGCAAGTTTTCACAGCTCTTAAAGCAGCATAGCCTGTGCTCACAATTCTAACCCTTTTGAGGTGCTGTTGCCTAAAATCTTATAGGTATTTGTATTGATGGAGCATGTCAACATTTCCAGTTGACACATGATTAAAGATAAAAATAAGGCACTGATACTTCAGTGATAAAACAACGTTTGTAACATCCTTCGTGTACATAGTTCTTCTGAAGTAGATGATTGCATGTATTATTAAGATTTACATTTTCCCCCTTGTTTTTGCACCAAAGGCGCTCTGAGCAGCTTCCAGTAAAATGTAAACATACAAAATCAAAAAATAAAATAACAAAACCAATACATCTATTTCTAATAATACAATTTTTAAACTCTTGAAATGTTAGACTTCATTAAAGTAATTAAAATCAATAAATTCCATGGCCCTAAAAGGCTTTGCAATAAATAAAAGTTTTGATTTATAGCTTAAAGTGGTAATTTAGTGGGTCACATTAGGGAGGGCATTCCAAAGTATTGGTGCCACTATGGGAAAATAGCTCTCTGGCTGGTTTAATTACTGAATAACCTGTCATGGACTTGGCTGGATGCAGAGGAGGAATGGGAGGCACCAGCTGGGGAGCCCCCAAGGGAAGAAGGCTCAGAGCCAGGGGACTGATGGCAGGACAACAATGAGTGGTCATAGGGAGAAGAGGGGGCAGACTGGGAGGAGGAGGTGTTGGAAGCTGAAGAGGTAAGAAGAGCAGGAAGGGACTGTGGCAGAGATAAATCCAGAATCAGAGACAGGAGGAGGATGGAGAGACAGGAGACAGAGATGAGTCAGGCTGCTGAAGACGTCAGGGAATCTCCCCATCCTGCTGCAACCAACGAGGGCTGAAGACATGAAGAAGGCAGAGCAAAGAAAGACAGAACAAAGGAGCCAAAGGTTGCTGGGGGAGGAGGGAACTTAGAGAGCAGTGAGAACTGTCTCATTGAGGCAAGGCATGCTGGGAAGAGTTGTTGTGATCACTAGGCCTGAGCTGTTTTGTTTCTTTGAATAAAGAGTGAACTTCACTGACACCTTGTAAATTATTGCTGACTTGATCCCAACTCCCGCCTTGGCATAACCCCTGGTGAGGAAAGGGAAGTACCTCCCTTGGCTCCTTTGGAAGGAAGGTTGGAATATAAATTGAATAAATAAAAAGTATTTCCTGAGGTATGCTAACCACTTAGGTTCCAGAACTGCATAGAGAATAGTTACTTTTCAAAACACTCTAACATTAATATGTGTAGTCCCATGCATCATTATACAAGGGCCATGTAATGTTCATTCTGCAAATCTTTTAGTGGTTCATGTTTTGGAACTCATTGCCTATAGACATACTATACTGTTCTAGGTAGAAACAGGCTGAACACAGTTTTATTTCTGCAAGCTTACCCAGACATATAATTTAATTATCTATATTTAGAGTTTGGTGATTAAGAAGACTGTATATCTTTCTAAATAAAGACTTTTGGACCTCAGATTAGTATTTTATTAGGTCCAGTTTACAACAGTGCCTCATCACTACAGAACACTTAATCAGTACACCCTTTAGCCCAGCCAATAGCACCCATCCATGGTGTGGGGTATCCTGGTTTCCTGCTCCCCAATGGGAACTTTTGAGCAGCTCCTCTTAGCTACAGGAAGCAGGAAGTCCATGTAATTTCTTGACCACCACCCTGGAATTTGCGGTGGCTGGGGACTTGCTTGTACAGCAAGACAATGTTGTGGATTTGATCCCAAAATTCACATAAAGAGTTGACTTTAAAGGGGACTTTTCTTCTATAGAAATACTACCTAGTGAAGACTGTGTACAAAACAATAGCAGGGAAAGCAAGATGTGCATGGATTTCATAGGAAGTAACCATGAGCTGGAGTAAAGTGGCTTTTACATTCTGATGGTGTTTAGCTCAGGAAGTCACTTTTGTTCAAGATAATTTTGTAGTGGAATTAAGTTTCATGGTTTTGGCAAATGTTTATAGATTTGGGACACATGTCTTGCACATAAATGGGGAAGGGACTTTAAAATCAAACTTTGGGGACAGGTACTTTATCTCTTATCTTAACAATACCTTTCAGTATATTCTGGTTTCTTCTAATTCTTAAGAACATTTGTTCTTTAGCCTTAGTACCATTTTCAGGTAAATACTTCAGTGTGCATATAACTTTGCATAGTCTTTGATGTGATTTTTTTTTGTATTAGTAATTTAATCCAACATCTAGAGGCAAGGATAATTGATTGCAATCAGTTAATTAAAATTGACTATAGATATTTAATTAGGAGCCAAAATAAGATAGCATTATTTATGATGCTGTGATAAAACTTGTAAGATTTCTACACCAGAGAGAACTGCCCTGGTGTGATCTATAATTGTATGATGGTTCATCTATGATTGAAAGCTTGTATTGCTGATAGTGCTCATACACTACATTTTTCAGGTCATGACTTCTAGAAAAATGATTTTGTTAACATCTGTGCAATGAAGTGCCTCACATTCACTGGGATTGGGAATGCTAGGAAATGTATTTTTCTTGCAAAGTACTTTGATTTAATTTTAATTTTTTTGCTGGTTTATTTTTTATAATTTAAATTCAGTAGCAGCTCTCAACCATTTTTCATGGACCACATGATCATTGCTGGAGATCTCAGGAGATCTCTTTATAAACTTTTTGTTATTCAGTGCCATCATTACCATCATCAAAACAATGAAAATCATGGTCCCTAGGCTAGTTGTGATCTGCACCTCCCAAAATAATTCACCTTTCCAATTTTTGCAGTAGAATTCTTGACTGAAAAAAATGTACTGGTGTGTTAAAATGCATATTTTAAAATATATGTCAGCAATACATTTGGAAATACATGCATTTAGATAAAAGATATATTTTAATACAGTTTTGTGAGGGTTTTTTTTTTAAGGTTGCAGATTAATGTGGAAATGGGGTAGAATGGCTTTATGAAAGAACACATGAACAATAGAACCACAGGCTTGTAGAGCTGGAAGAGACCATGAGGGTCATTTAGTCCATATTCCTGTAATGCAGGAATATTTTTGCTCAACATGGGGCTTAAACCCACAACCCTGAGTGAGTCTCATGCTCTACCAATTGAGCTATTTTGATTGATCCATAAATCCCAGCCTAGGCCAGTTGTTAGCCTGTTTGACATATCTGGTCCTAATCAAAACACCTCTGTCTCCATTGTCAGAGCCAAGTACAGATATTCTCAGCTGTTCCCCAGTCTATCTTCTACCTGAATGAAGCCCACAGACCATAGTTTGAGAACCTCTACAATAGACAGTTCTAATTCAGGAGCAAGATTATTGACTTTTATCTGTGTAGCTTGTTAGCACAGACTTCAAGCTGATTCATGTTTACCTATCTATTGCTGCCTCAGTTTATTCAGTTCAGCCACACAGATAAGCACAAAAGTATATGTAGAAGACTTCCCATCTATAATGTATGTAATGAACCAACACTGTTAACTCTTGAAATGCTTAGCCTTTTGTTCATTCCCCATACCTGAAATTTCTTTACTGGATGCAGCTAAAGGGGTAAAGCTTTGCCAGCAATCTCTCTTCCCTCTCACCCCCTAGTTATGTGTGCCAATAATCTGAGTGCATAGTAAAACCAGCAGCATTACTCTTCCAGTCTGCTGAGTCAAGCGGTCTGCCTCATATCAATTACTTAATTTTATTTATAGCTAAAATATGTATCTTGCATAATACTGCACAAAACATAAGTGATGTTTTTATGTGATTTTGTTTTAGAGTACAATGCCACTTAATAATAACCAGAGCTTTGCTTGCTTTGTCTGCTACAAAATCAATGGGAATGCAGACCTGTATTAGGAAACGCTGGTGAGGAGGGGCCTTTAGGGGATGGAGAATCATTGCCGAACAGCCACAACATAAACGAGGGTAACCTAGCATGTTGATTACCGTATTTTTCACCCTATAGGACGCACTTTTTCCCCTCCAAAAATGAAGGGGAAATGTGTGTGCGTCCTATGGGGCGAATGCAGGCTTTCGCTGAAGCCTGGAGAGCGAGAGGGGTCGGTGCGCACCGACCCCTCTCGCCAATAATAATAATAATAATAATAATAATAATAATAAACGCCTAGTTTTTTCTCATAATTTCTATCAAATACTGCCTTCATGTTTTTCCCTATACAGTGGTACCTCGGTTTAAGAACAGCCCTGTTTACGAACTATTCAGTATATGAACCCCGCAAAACTGGAAGTAGTGTCCCAGTTTGAGAACTCTACCTCGGTCTAAGAACGGAATCCAAACGGTGGAAGGGCACTGGCAGCGGGAGGCCTCATTAGGGAAAGCGCACCTCGGTTTAAGAACGGTTTTGGTTTAAGAATGGACTTCCGGAACAGATTAAGTTCGTAAACCAAGGTACCACTGTATCAAAGTGAGAGAGACTTGCATTGCAGTCTTATTCATGCCTACTCAGAAGTAAACCCCATTGAGTTCAGTGGGACTTACTTGCAGGCAGAAGTGGATCACCTTGTGGGTGGAGCCACTGCTGCTTACTGGGAGGCAGAGGGGAAAGGAATGCGAATATCAGCAGGGTTCAGGCTCTCCCACTGGTGCACTTGCACTATGCTGACCTCCCTGCTGCCGCCCCGCACTTACAAGTGGTGTGTGGCAGTGATCCCAATGCTGGCAAGCCAGCATTGTTGCCCTGCCTCATCAGGCAAGCCACCTCTGCTCCCAGGTGCATGCATATAGGATTTCAATCTTACTTTATTTAAACAAAAGTTGAGTACTGAGAGAGGAACCCTACATGCCTTCTTTTGGCTGCAGGCTACAGCCCTTGGAGAATACAACAGACCTAGTCAAATATGTAGTATCAACAGAACATGAAGATAAAGCAATATCTTTGTTTTAGTTGTGAAAAAGATAATCTTATGGTTCCTGTTTTCATATAGAGTAGACTTGCAATCTGGGTTTATCTTAATGTATTTTGCTTCCCAGATACTCTTGAGTATTTGCCGCTTGACATTTTATTGCTGAACTTCTCCTGCTGTTAAAGAAGCAATATTTAGTTTATATGCCACATACCTGGAAATGAGAAGCATAGACCTTTGCATGAAATGCCGTATTTTGCCATAAGCACTTCTTCACGTCAAAATATATTCCTCAGTCTTATTAGGGGCTAAAAGATCAGGATTGAAGGGGTGAATCCTAGTTTTATTGTAATCTCTTGAAAGTAATAAATGGCTTTCTAAATTGTGACCAAAGAAATATTGGTGGCATTAAAGTATTATGTGTGATTCACTTCCCCTCATATAGACATTTGAGAAGAAAATCTGGCTGATTTCAAACACTTCTAAATAGATCTAATTCACAGGCAAGCTACTATATTCAGAGACCCTTTATAAATGGTCAAATTCAGCCCACAATAACTTTTATTTGAATTTATATAAATGATCTGAACATACATATATTTGGGTCTTCCCCAGTTTAATTGTATAAAAATTCCATAAATATAGATATATACAGTAGAACCTCCATTCCAGAAATCCATTCGATTTCCGAAATGTTCAAAAACCGAGGGTCAAAGGGCTGCCAGCAAGTTCAGTGGGGAAAATTGAGAAACACACCTCGGAAGCATTCCGAATCGTTTGGCAGCCAAGACGTTCAAAAACCAAGGTTTGACTGTATATATAAATAAAAATTCCATGCGCAAGGCTTGGAAGCTTTGCAAGCATGTATGCTTGGAGGTCCCTTCCAGAATACTCAAGTAATGTCACCTTCCTCTGTTCCTTTAAAGTCCACCTCTTCCAGGGGGGCTTGAATTTGGTGTAACCACACAATTCTCCAACCTTACTGAAATGACACCTAAATGCATGTGAAGGTTGTTGTTGTTGTATTTGTACTCCATCCATCTGACTGGGTTACTCCAGCCACTCCGGGTGGCTTCCAACAGATATGAAAACATAATAAAACATCAAAAACGTCCCTATACAAGGCTGCCTTGAGGTGTCTTCTAAAATTTGTATAATTATTTATCTCATTGACAGCTGATGGGAGGGCATTCCACAGAACAGCCTCTGCTTCCAAGAAAGCCCTCTGTCTGATCCTTGTAACTTCACTTCTCGCAGTGAGGCAGCCACCAGAAGGTCCTGGGAACTGGACCTCAGTGTACAGACTGAAAGATGGAGGTTGAGATTCTCCTTTAGATACATAGTCATATCCATCCCTTGGTTCCTGCTCCTTCACTAGAGTAAATTCAGCATAAATATCTGACTTTTTGTAGGTTACCTGTAGACAACCAGAAATCCTGATGGCCATATATAAGTAACATGTCTGCACTATATAAAGTACAAAATGTTGCAGTATATCCTCATCCTCTAACATTAAGGGCTCCTGTTCAGGGTTCCAGCTAACCATGCCTTCCTCCAGGATGCTAAAACTGTCAGGTGCTGAAGTAGGCCAATATATTCCCCCACATATAGTATTCAACATTTTGTGGTTTCTGGAATTTTAGTTTGTTGGGTTGGGGGTAGGCAGGCATTGTTTTGTAATTCTATATACCTGAAGGTTCACCAAGGTATGCAGATACCTATCCCCGTTGTTTCTCAGTGGCTTTGTTTTACTCCAGTCCAATAAGCATCCAACCACTTGAGTTCATCATTAAGAAGAGTTTGGATTTGATATCCCGCTTTATCACTACCCTAAGGAGTCTCAAAGCGGCTAACATTCTCCTTTCCCTTCGTCCCCCACAACAAACACTCTGTGAGGTGAGTGGGGCTGAGAGACTTCAAAGAAGTGTGACGGGCCCAAGGTCACCCAGCAGCTGCATGTGAAGGAATTATATTAATAACAACTCTAGGCCATGGCAAATGTGTCAAGAGCCCCCTGCTCAAGCATTTTGGATGTATTTTAAGAAACCAGGAGAGGTAATTCAGTTATCTTCTGTTGAAACTTTAGGTAAGCAGAGTTTGGAATATAGTGATTAAAACAACTTGAACTTACAGGTCATTTCACAAACTAGAAGTACTGGTTTATTTTGATGGAACAATGAATACTACAAAAAGCATTTGGCAGTACGATTGATTGATTGATTGATTGATTGATTGATTGATTGATATGTATGTGACACAGGCATGCATCAATAAATGCATTCTTATTTCTGGCCCAATACCAGCATAATAGCTTTCTTCTGATTTATTTGTTTACACATCTTAGGCTTCCTATGTGTGCTAATTACACCCAAATCCTCCTCCTTTTTTGAATGAACCAAAAAGAAAAAAACACATACAAAAAAACCAGTTTCCAGTTAAAGCTATAGTTTCCGACTATGTACAAACTCCCATATCCTCTGCATTCAGTGGTCTCCCACCACTGGTTTGGAAATATCAATCCTGTATGTAGTATCTTAAGAAATACTGCATTTTGATGCATTCCCCCCCCCCCCCAACTCACTTTGATCCACATTGGTAGAAAGAATGTGATTGTTTCTTAGTAAGACAAGCAATCATTTGCAGCAGGCAGCATTGATTTCTAATATTTATTTTTATGATATTACCTGTGCAAGAATCATTCACAGTTAACATTTTGACTTTGTATAGTGGTTTTAGGAATTCCATATGTAGTTGACTGGCAACATTTCTTTCTATACTTCGAAGATAAAGATTATGTGTAGCTCAGATTTGGGAAACTGTAGGAGTTACTGAACTGTTTTCATGAGGAATTGGCTCTCCACTTTTGTATATATAGAATATCTAGTCATCTGTGGAAATGAAATAACAGTTACAGTGAATGGCCACTAATATACTATAGAACAGTACAGCCCAGAACATTCTTCATACTGACTGCACTTATCAAGGGGGGAAATGCTTCTTCCTTAAGTCCTGTTCTTTGATATTCCATTAAAGTTTGACGGGGGGAGAGTGTTATATAAATGGGGCTAGTTCTGAAGTTTCAGTAACACCTGAAATAACCTTTCTTCAGAAAAGTGGATGAAAGTTCTTTATACAAGTTATGAAGTGTAAATAGGCAGCTGGTAACACATTCAAACAGATTCTTATTTGGGACATGTAGATACTGCAGCACCATGAATATTACAGTAATTCCATAGTAGTCCATGGAAGATTATATTGAACAAGAATGCATTCTTTTGAGTATTCAGGAACCTAATTAACCATCCCAGTTGTCTAGTAGTTTTGACTCTGCTTTCTCAAGTTGGGATATTTTCAAATATAGTATGCACATTTGTTTTTGTGGAGGGAGAATAATTTGCTGTAGATATATATTTCCTTCACATGGGAATAGTCAGATACAGACAATGACCACGTTGCGTGTGTTCAAAGCGTGTGCAATTGTGCACGTGCACATTACCGTGAACCCGGAAGTGGCAGGGAAAGGGGGTGGGGCTTGTACACACTCCTCTGTCATGTACAATGACCTGGAATGTGACCCCGTCACAAATCAGGGGTTGCCTGTAGTGTCACAATGTGCCTCTGTCTCAAGAAAATGTAGGTCTGTACAAATGTAAGGACCATCCGTACAGTATAGTTTTGGTAGCATAGCACCAAAGAAATCCCCTCAGATTGATTATCAGCTGTCATGGCACTTTGTTGTTCTATCTCCTTAAAAAGGTAAAGGACCCCTGACAGTTAAGTCCAGTCGCGGACGACTCTGGGGTTGCGGCGCTCATCTCGCTTTATTGGCCGAGGGAGCTGGCGTACAGCTTCCAGGTTATGTGGCCATCATGACAAAGCCTCTTCTGGTGAACCAGAGCAGCGCACTAAAGAGCCCCAAGTGTTATACCTTTCATCACTGGAGCATTTCCTGCTCTTAGGTTGCTTTGTTCACATTTTTCTGCAGCTTTTCTACCCTTGCGATATCTTGTTAGAACTGGTGGCCAGAATATATATGTGTATGTGTGTGTGTATTAGTGTAAAGGCTTGCTGATACTGGCAGTTTTATTTTTGACTGCTTTATTAATATGTTTAAATAGGTTTTAAATGTGTTGGGGTTTTTTTCTATTTTAAATTAATCTTTTCCAGTTATCCAATAATATAAATGTGTGACATCATGGGTAAATGTAAGGATGTTGATCTGCATATGTGTTTGCTCTTTGGAAATGAGCATGTTGGAAAATAACCTCTCGTTCTCCTGTTCCTCTAGTACTAGGAGAAGCGAAAGAGAGCTGTTGCCATAGTGCATCCATTGTGTAGCCACCATTCTGGTCAGGTGATTTGCAAAGAAATTAAATGAAGATAGATTAAGCAAACTAATTCAGTTGCCTCTAGTGTTTGCAGTGTCCCTAAACCACCCATGAATTGCATTTTCCATAATTTGGTTTTTTCCTCCTTTCTTGGTAACCACTCTAGTGGCAAAACCAGCTGTGTACATTATGAATTGCATATTGTTCTTCTTTTGTAAGCATAGCATGCATATATGTTGAGAGAGAAGGGGTGCTTGGGAGAGAAAAGAAGAAGAGACAAAATTGGTTGTAGTAGAAATCTATTGACTGTAGTGGGCAAAGTAAGGGCAAACATTGTATCTCAATGGAAATAGCGAAGAATTATATTTAGTGCACACTAGTTATTAGGCGGGACGCAGGTGGCGCTGTGGGTTAAAGCCTCAGCACCTAGGACTTGCCGTTCGAAAGGTCGGCGGTTTGAATCCCTGCAGCGGGGTGCGCTCCCGCTGCTCGGTCCCAGCGCCTGCCAACCTAGCAGTTCGAAAGCACCTCCGGGTGCAAGTAGATAAATAGGGACCGCTTACCAGCGGGAAGGTAAACGGCGTTTCCGTGTGCGGCTCTGGCTCGCCAGAGAAGCGATGTCACGCTGGCCACGTGACCCGGAAGTGTCTCCGGACAGCGCTGGCCCCTGGCCTCTTAAGTGAGATGGGCGCACAACCCCAGAGTCTGTCAAGACTGGCCCGTACGGGCAGGGGTACCTTTACCTTTACCTTTAGTTATTAGGCAATGTAGACGGCCGTGTGTGTGTGTGTGTCTATGTGTTGCAACTGCATGCGGTAAGTAAACAATGCAGAATGTGATACTAGGTGGAGGTTTCACTTTAAACAAAAGCCCTTATGGATGCAAAGAAATAATTGGAAGGATGTGAGTAATGCCTGGTAAGATCTCAGAATCTGTGCCACAGATGGGTTGCTGAATCAAAGGTCAGTAACTAGAAGAGGTTGGACTTCAGTGCCCTTCCTAATTCCTTGTCCTGCCTACAAGAACAGAAAAATCTACAGTATAGTTAAAATGAGGACCAAAGTGTGAACAAAGATGTCTGATTTTTATACCATCGTTCATTTATGGAATTGGAATTGTCACTCTACATCTTAATTTTTTAAGCGCAAGGATATACCAACAGCTCAGTACATAAAGCCGGGGTAGGTAACCTCAAGGCCCTGGATGACTGCTGATCCCTGATCATTGGCCATGCTGGCTGATGGGAGCTGTGGTCCAACAAGATCTGAAGCAGATTTTCCCAACCTGGTGGTCTCCAGATTTTGTTGAACTACAACTCCCATTATGTCTGACAATTGACCATGCTAGCCAGAACTGATAGGAGTTGTAGTCCAAAACATTTGGAGGGTACCAGGCTCAGGAAGGGCCCCTAACTTAAAGGAATGATTTGGCCTACATTTAATTTACCTAACGGCTCAAAGCAGGTAACAAAATCTTAAGTAATCTAAAAGAGGCCTGAATTTTGAGTACACATTCCAGAATGTAAATGAGAAATGTTTAAGCAGTTGAATTGTCACATAACTGAGAATTATTGATCTTTTGAGTAGTATCTACTTTACCTTATACACATACAGGCATGACTGTTAAACAAAATTAGAAAAGAAATTAGTTGTTTCAATTTTATTGTTGCCTATAAATATATTTTAAGCACTGGCTGTCCCACGTTTGTGTGTCTGTGTGTGCATGTGAACATAATAGCTTATTTTTAGTTACTATTTTGTTAATATCCTCTAGATTATAAATTTATTAATGTTTGTTAATCACATAATGCGACATGCTGTAATTGTGATGTTTAGCTTATTTTTTTGCTAATAGTATTTATAGATTGTAATTATTTTACTGATGGTTCATTAATATATTATTTCTGCTGTAGTTGTGATATTATGTTCTGTTATTGTTATTTATTACTTTGAGATTCATTTGAATGGAAAGCAGTATAGAAATACAGTTAACCATCCAATCACTGAAGATCCTGGTTAACAGGAAGGCAAGTTTAGTCCTTGAAGTTTTCATGTCAGGAAACAGCAAATGGAAGGTAGGGTGGAGTATGTGACAGTTTGTAGTCTCTCCCAACAGCCTTACTTAGCATAGTAAAGACTATTCTCTGCTCTGCTGTCTGCTGCCTGTCTAAACAGGTTTAAGATATTAGGGACGCCGTAAGCACCTAGGGCACATCTGAAAATAACACATTTGCCTGGTATTCTTGTGTGAATTCTGCAGAGCATCAAGTTTCAGACCATTGATAAAATATAGCTAAACGATGAATCAAATATTTCTGATGTAGAAAGTCTCCAGTTGCATCCTTGATATCTTCATTTTAAAAAAAGAAAAATGAGGTGTGAAACTGTGAAAGGTTTATTGCCCCATAGTCTGTAGAAGTAAATAGTTCCAGTCTAGATGTCCCAGTTATCTGACAGTAGAAGACAGACTTTATAGGTTCATATGTTATAAAGCTTTACTTACTGTTTAATAAAGATACTTCAGTTTACTGTTTTGCAGTTTATCCCAATGGGAGATCATTATGCCAGCTCTGGATCTAAATCTCCATACTGGGCTGAAGGAGATGTAGCCTTAATGAAGTACTTATTTATGCAGATGAGTCAAAAGACTTGTGCAATAGGATTAATTGCATTTCTAAAGTGGATGAGTTTGTTTTTTAAAAGCATTTGGCAGCTTCAAGCACATCAGCAGTCCAGCATTACATTTTTTTAAAATGGCCTTTCAATTACCATAATTACAATATTGTTTCCATCTATAGATTCTGGGATTTCTCCAAGCCTGATCCACTGCTTGAAACTGTGGAGCATCATACAGAGTTTACTTGTGGCCTGGATTTAAGCTTGCACCACCCGAGTCAGGTAAGAGAAAAGAGAGTGTCTTCTCCTTTTTCCTTATGTGGATGCAAGCATCAACTGTAGTTTATATAAATTAATCCTCACTTATAATGGCAATAGAAATTACTCTCTCTGACTAGAGTCTGAGTGGTAGGTTATCAAAATCACAGCTTTCTGCCCTAAGCACTGGGTGCACCTGTTCTACCTCTGGACCCTCAGAATGTGTGAACATGTGTATCGGCCCCAGGTCATGCAACTTGCAGGCATTATGCTTACACATGGAATACACACAAGTCCCAGTTACCAAACACAGTGCTTTCCCAGGAAATCGTCCATTAGGTGAGCTGATGGTTTCCATGATTTCCTATGGGAACATTTCTGATTTGTGATCTCTCTTCCATGGTTTCTTCCTAAAATGGCTGCAGACAGACAGTGAAGCGCAAACAAGTAAGGAAGTGGGCAGACTCTGGCTGTTCGGTTATCTGTATCAACTGTGCACGTAGCAAGGTTCGGGTAAAGATAAGTTTTAAAATAACAAGCAGGCAAATAGTGGGACCTGCTTGTATATGCATAGCATTTCCTTGGCGAGAACGGCATCCGAACAAATCCAATATTAGTATATGGATAGTGTAGAGTTAATTATTTATTTTCTCTAACAGCTGGGAAGGTTGGAAGGGATTACAGTGGTACCTCGGGTTAAGTACTTAATTCGTTCTGAAGGCCCGTTCTTAACCTGAAACCTGAAACTGTTCTTAACCTGAAGCTAATGGGGCCTCCTGCTGCTGCCGCGCCGCCAGAGCACGATTTCTGTTCTCATCCTGAAGCAAAGTTCTTAACCTGAAGCACTATTTCTGGGTTAGTGGAGTCTGTAACCTGAAGAGTATGTAACCAGAAGCGTATGTAACCTGAGGTACCACTGTATTATTTTTCTGGCACCTAATCAAAAGCCACACTCATCAAATTTATCCCAGTCTCCCCAAGCAGAATCAGCTTGAACCCATGGTCTTTGGGGAAATAGTGGTTTAAAATTAAAATTAAAATTAAAAATAAAAATAGAAGCAGTCCCTTTTGGAAGGGTCCATAAGAGAATCCAGTTATCCCATCTTGCACTGCAGCAATTCATCACTAGCAGTTACTGTGACTCTTAGTAGAAAAAAAAGTAACAAACCAAGTACAGTCGTACCTTGGTTGTCGAACAGAATCCATTCCGGAAGTACATTCGACTTCCGAAAACGTTCGACAACTGACGCACGGCTTCCGATTGACTGCAGGAGCTTCCTGCACACAATTGGAAGCCATGTAAGCCCTGTCGGACGTTCGGGTACCAAAGAACGTTCGCAAACCGGAACACTCACCTTTGAGCGGCGTTTGGAAGCCAAAACATTTGAGTTTCAAGGTGTTCGGGATCCAAGGTACGACTGTAAAAGCAGTTTATTTTATTAAACCACATTTTGTATATATCTCACCTGTCAGGATATAAATCCTTCCATGGCAGCTTATAAGTAACATTGAGTTATACATTTTTAAAATGCATCAGGATCCTTCCCACAAGGCAGTTTATGGTACATCATGCTCTGGGGAGAAATGCAACGGTTCACCTGGAGCAGGCCCTGAAGTAACATTTCTGGCCTCTCTCCTGGAACCCTTTCAACAGAGCTGTTAATGGTAGATGACCCTGCTTGAGCCAGTGTGTGTGTGTCCAGCTACAGCAGGCCCTGAGGTGGTCTTCACCTGTGTCCCTCTCTGTCCTGGAATCCTTGCCACCCTTTGAGAAATTGCATTTCCCCCTCAATTTTTTTGTGGAGACATCACTTTAACATTTGTATAGCATAAATAGTACCCATTTAAATAAAACGGATGAACTCCCCTGCTCTTGCTTCAGCGGCCAAATTCATCTTTTCTCGGCTGAATATGTTACTTTGAAGATACAATGAAATGAGGGAATGTTTCTTCGCTTATCATAAAGGGGTTGAGAAGATGGTATTTTAAGACTTCTAATGTAATAAGCCTGAATAACATTCAACCCCAACGTAAGGGAAATAAATGTAAGGCCTGGGAACTCTTTCTTTAATTCTGCACCTAGTTTTCATCAGGCCTTCTCTTATGCTACTGAGATAATTGGCTACCATACCTAAATGAATGCTTTCTGTTGAGCAAGGTTTTTTTCTATAGCTGTTGTCTGTCTGAAAGCAGGACTCGCGGTTTAAAGGAATATTCTCTTGTAAAAGTTCTGTGAAGTATGAACCATGATTCGGTTTTCTAAATTGCAGTTTTTAAATTTATTTCAAAAGCAGCTGTAGTAAAAAAGAATATACATATATTCTATCTTTGCACTGAAGAACAAGACACATGCAAATACGCAAGTGTTACATTCTGCAAAATAAATTGTTCAGAGCATCTCTGAGATTAAAATTAAATTCCAGGTTTGGACCCCCTAGAGTAATAAATTTATCCCTACATAAATCAGTGGCAAAACCTACATTGATTTTAATAGTGCAGGTTTTCAGGACCAAAAACAGCTACTGGCTTTCCTAGAGGCTCACTTTGTGAGGAACCACTAATATTTTTAAAAAGTTAATGTTAAGTGGTATATAAATCTATCTATCTATCTAGATAGATAGATAGATAGATAGATAGATGATAGATAGATAGATAGATAGATAGATAGATAGATAGATAGATAGATAGATAGATAGTAAAGTAAGTAAGTAAAGTAGCCCTACTTTACTGGCAAGACCTTCTTTACTGGCAAGACAATTACCACAGCTGCTGCTCTTTCTGCATCTTATGAGGAAACCACCCGCACACTTCTGTTGCCGTGTTAGTAGCTCTAGATGTTGAACAGAGCTGTTAAACTGAAGCAAGAGTTATTTCTACGTGGGTATTAAATATGCCATAATTTAAATGTGCAGGAGTTTTCTTTGTTGCCTGTACCAAGTACCCCCAGTCATTCTATAGTATTCATTTACTTCACCATTAATTTATTGTGTGTTGCACAGCACCTTTTCGTACATGAATGATTCTGCTGAACCACTGACAGTTGCAACCATGAAGTCTGATATATTTAGAATTGGAGACATGAATGCAAAATATGCAAGCCTGGGCTGCAACGTGCTGATAGAGAGACAAGGAAGCATATATACACTTAGATGGGCCTTTGTCAGTAAAACAGCCATCATGCTATTTTTGTGAACTGGTAATTGAAGCTTTCAAAAATTCTGAATGATTCCTGCCAGATCTTCTAATAATAATAATGTTGATATTGGCCTACAACATTCTTTCCAAGGATTTATTTCTCTTCGGGATAATAACGCTAAGTTTTATGTCATTAAAAATTGTTCATCTTAATTTTCCCCGTTGCTCAAGTCTGTTTGTTCACGAATAAGTGCAGTCCTAAACATGTCTACTCAGAATGAAGCTCCATTGAGTTGAAAGGGACTTAACACCCAGTTAAATGAGAATAGGGTTGCAGCTAGGAAGAGCAGTCTCCTAAGTTTAGGAAGCCAGTGGAATGTACACAGTCTTAAATTAAAGCCAGCACAAGCTATGCCTATTCCACACTCTATTTTGTTGCAAGACTACTGCTGGATGAGCCTGGTAGAAGGAAAACAATCCTTTAAAACAAAGTTTGACTTATACCACCCTTTTTGCTAGTGTGAGTTCCACCAGATTGCCCAGTCACATGACTGAGCTGGAAGAGGTTTGGAATAGTTTCTCTCCTTGCTCCACCATGCCCCCAGAATGGTGACTTATGCTGATGTATGTTCTGCCATCTTAAGTTCCACCAGCTGAGCTCCAACTGAACCATCATTGCCCCAGTTGAGCTGCATTGAGGTTATGCCACTATGACAGCATAGCCCTGGTTCAGCCAGCCAGCCCAAGGTCTGACTAATCCAAACTTGCTTATCCTGCTGGAGCTTGGATTTGGGTTGCACTGTGAGTGTGTTTCCTGGGCCACAGTCTCCAGTTATTGGCCCAAGTGTATCAGCTATTCTTGAGGGATATATTTCCTTTTTCCTTAAGCACTGAGAAGACAGTGTGTCATTCAGGTAATTTCAAAAGGCTGGACAGATTACCTTAGGTACCAGAAAAGAACTGAGCAGCAAAATAAGACTGTAATGATAAATGGCTAATTGGGGACCTGTCAGAGAAGTAAATCAGCTGGCGGGTCAGTGAAAACTAGTGCTAATTAATGAATGGCAACTGGATTCTACACTGTTGGTAGGAAATGGTGTGGCAAAGAGAGAATTTTAAAAAATGGGATGCCTTTCACTTCAGTAAATTGAATTTTGAAGTTTGTCAGCCTACATTTATTCAGAATTCGTATTCTTTGGCTTTGGAGGGAAGGAAAGGCTTGATTTATGTGCTGCATAATTCCAAATTCCCTACCAGCAGTATGGTTGGCATGAGAGTAGGAACACTGCACCATGCTAGTAAGCCAGTGTTCCTTTAGCTATTTGCTAGCACTAGCAAATAGCCCCTCACTTTAAATGGGAATGTCAGGCACAAATTACTGGTTAGATTCTACAGTATTTATTGCCAGGTGTGGGAAGGGGGGAAAACACAATTCCAAAGGGGGTTGTTCTTTGTTTAAGTAGGAGGATGTTACTTATTTAGTATAATAATAATAATAATAATAATAATAATAATAATAATAATAATTTATTATTTGTACCCCGCCCATCTGGTTTGGTTTCCCCAGCCACTCTGGGCGGCTTCCAACAAAGATGAAAGATACACTAAAATGTCACATATTAAAAACTTCCCTGAACAGGGCTGCCTTCAGATGTCTTCTGAATGTCAAGTAGATGTTTATCGCTTTGACATCTGATGGGAGGGTGTTCCACAGGGCGGGCGCCACTACCGAGAAGGCCCTCTGCCTGGTTCCCTGTAACCTCACTTCTCACAGTGAGGGAACTACCAGAAGGCCCTCGGAGCTGGACCTCAGTGTCCGGGCAGAACGATGGGGGAGGAGACGCTCCTTCAGATATACTGGACCGAGGCCAGCATAACTATTCCTGTTTTATACAGAACTCAGGGGAAGGAAAAAGAGAAAAGAGAGGGGTGGCCCTGAAAATATATATTTGTCCTTTCTGCTACAGTCTGCAATACTGTAGAGCTTTCTGGCTGCTGCACTTATGATTGTCACGTGAAGGAAATGCAAGAGATAACAGCACACCTATCATCCATGTGTTCTTTTCCTTTCTTGCTTCCACTTTTATCATCCCCTCCACTGGGGATGTTTGGAAGTAAGTGTTAATCCTTCCACCTCAATCCAAGTTGAAATACTCTCCGCAGATCCTTGACTCAGATTACTAGTAGTACTTATATAGCCAAAATGCAGCCACAAAGAGCAGCAGACTTTGGAAACCCCCAAGGTTTGCAGAAGTACAAAGAAAAAGCAAATAAAGGAGTAAAACAACCCCAAAGTAGTCTAGTGAATACTGAGCATACTCAGTGGGCCTAGGAGATGGCATCTGGCCGGACAGAGCCATGAATGCTACACATTGCAACGTTATGTTGCTGGTACATTTAAATTGCCACTCCTTCTGAAAGATACGTAGAAGCAACTACTAAGGGCGTGCAATTCTGCATGTTTTATTGCAGACAGTGGCAATTTTAGCATGCCATTCACAACTGAAATAAGAAACAAGTATTTTGTACTCTGGTATTGATATCTACCTCCAAAAAGTATTGCGAAGAAGTACTCCTGAGACAAAACAAACGACATAAGGCAGCTGTCCCTTGTGTATTTCTCAAAGGAATAGTAATTAGTAGAACTACGTGGGATTACGGCACAACAGAAGATTCCTTAGGAGTGGGGAGAGTCTCTAAAAAGTCTAACTCATTTTAGCAATATTGATTTTTTAAAATCCCCAGAATAATTAATCACAGGGAAAATAATTTACTACAATTCTGTTTGTTTATAATATTATAATTTTCCTTAATGAGTCTGTACTTAGTTAATTTATGATAAATCATTGAGCAAATGAAGAACCGTTAATTTTCTGAGTCAATTAGCTCTAATCCTTATTCAGTTCTTACCTTTAATACTCGGTATTACGGATAAACTCTTAATACTGCAATTCAGAATTTATCGTAATTAATTCACACAACCGTTTCCCTAATCATCCTCTTCATTCCGACTGCTCTGTTTAATCAATTTCATTCTCCTTTCATGAAGGGCTAAAGAGCTATAGCAACCCTTGCTCTCAGGTAAAAATTATTTAAAGGTCTTCTCTGTAGTCCAGCTAAAGTTAGTCATGAGCAAGATCCGTTCCCAATGAAAGATCACCTCCAGGAAGGATGATGCAACGAAAGGTTCCCTGTGATTGGCAAAACTAGCCAGTTAGGAACATAAGCCCACATTAATTCATATACAAGTGGGGGTTTCATAACAATCCACACTCATTCTGCCTTCAGCCGTGTCTTCCATTCTTTGGCTCTTGGCCCATTGTGTGGCTGCACACTTCGATTCTGCCACTTGTATAAAAGGTTTCTGCCTCTTCTGCATCATATTGGGTGTCACGTGTTGCTTTAGCTTGGGTGGTACCAGCTCCTAAATCACTCGTGTGCAGGTTGGACACTACCTGAGAAACCATGGTTTGCACTTCAGCACATCTGTGCTCATACTGGGTTACCTTCAGCAAGTTACAACCATAACAATGGGGATGAGCTATCACCAAAACTTGTGCAAATGGATGATATGTTTATGATTGCTAGTCCTGAGCTTTAGGAGTTCAGTGGGTTTCAAATCCTAAAATGCAAATACTGATCAAACATTCATGAGCCGTTAATTGTAATTTCCCCTTTGTGCCTTCTTAAGTGATGCAGCGCCAAGCAACAAGCTTTCTCTTCTCAATCCCATGTGTTGCTCCTTTTATAGCATAAAGATTTTTAATGACATAAAACTGTGCTACCTCTGGAGGACTGGTTTCTGTTTGTCAGCCTTCCAAGAGCACACAATTATTTATCAGAATGATTTGCTATTGACGTTCTGTTTGCTCTCATTGCTTAGCTACCCTTAAGTTTTCCCTTGTAGAGTCAGAAACAAGAGCTGGACTGAATTGTACAATTTGCTTCTCTGAAGTCAAAATTTTGCAGAAATCCTGTTTGCTCTCCCTATGTTTTGATGAAATTATTGTCACTGTATTTGCGTTCAGGAGCTACTGCATGATGCTAATTAAGTTGATCACAGGTGGGAATTCCCCAATGATTTTGCAGATGGTGTTTTATGTATTGTTTCCTCTTGGCAATTGAACATGCCAGAAGAGACTTATTTGCTTTCTCGTATCTGAATATGATGCTTATGAAACCGGGGGAGGGGGGGAGTTGTCAGTGATTGACAAAGCTGTCATTTTAAATGGAGAAGAAAAATCATGAATGATGGGGAGGGTGGGTTGTTAATTACACAATACATTTGTTTCATATACAGATAATCTTTTTCATCAAAACTATGCTTCCTAAATAATCAATTCTTTCTTTCACAATTGGGACATATAGCAACATAATTTATGGCTACAGCTTTTGTGGTTCAAACTGCTGTCTGCAGTACATTATAGATTGTAAACTATTTTGAGGGTTGTTGTTTTAACAAGCAAGCAGTGTATAAATCTGATGAAGTAAATAAAAATATTTCTGTGTTTTAAAGTGTTTTAATGCCATTTTACATTGTACATTTTAATGCACATTTTACATTGCTTTGAGGAGCAAGGGTCAGCTATTATGTTGAAATGATGGGTAGATAACTAAAGGTGACTTTTTTATAAAAAAAAAAAGCATATGATGGTATTCAACTAAATAATTGTGCTCAGAAGGGTTAGTGCAATGAAACACAAATTTCTCCCCTTGCATGAAACTCACACTATCCCTATTCTAGCTCCAGAGGGTTGGGAGAAGCCAAAAACAGATTTTGGGGTGCAGAGGAAGAATATTCTATTGTGCAAGTAAAAATCATTCCATTGAGAGAACATTTGCCTTGGCTGTATGTTGAAACAATTGTTTTGGATGTATCTGAAATTATCTTTTTAAAATTTATTTTTTATCTATTTCAGTGTCTGTTGGCTAGCATTGTAGGGACGCTGCATTCAAGTTGGCAAGGAGAATTGCTGCTGCAACCATTAAAAATCTGTGTGCCAACTAGTAACTCCTATCTAAAATGGACTGTGTTTTCTCTCCATAGGTGGCAGATTGTGCTTGGGATGAAACGGTGAAAGTCTATAGTCCATCTTCATTGATAATTCCATCATAGAAAGAGATTCTCCATGGAGGACAGCTGATTTGGAAGAAATTGCTTCTCCTTTCTCAGGGCAAGGCAGAACTTTCATGGAATGCATTGTTACAACCTTATTTTAAAATATGTCCTTTGATGTTTTAAATCAGGGGAAAGAAATCTCCAGATGTTGTATGATTCTAACTCCTGTAATCCAGCAGGCCAATGACCAGGGACAAGTTGATTGAGATATACAGCTAACATATGACTTCTTTCACAAAAACTGTGTTGGACCAGTAAAATAATAATAAATTAGCTGGACAGACCAAAAACAGAGAGAACTCCTAGATATGTGTAGAGCATCTTGCAAGCATTCATGTAAAGACTGGGTGATCGGAACTGTATCTTTATCTCTACTGAGGGGGGAAATGCAAATCATTGGTGTTCAAATTAGAATTTATTGTACAACAATGTAGCATCTACCTGATGCCTATAGCATTCAATTAATTTTGTTAGAGATACATTTTACAATTGATGTTGCATTATAATATTCTACAATGTTGATGTACAGTAAATTACATTATCTAACTCGGCTTTGTTGAACTTTTGTCATTTTCAACTAACTATTATTTAATCTGAAAATAATTTGTTTCACTTTGTTTGTGGGTTCTATGAGGGTTGTGCTACAGTCATTTTCCTGAGTCAATAAATTTGGGTTCGAGGTTCAGAGACAGTTGTGCCTGAAATAGGGTTGCCAACACCAGAAAGATAAAATACCTATTGCTCCCTTTCCAACACCAGCCAGGTGTTTCTCAGGGAAGCATGCAGAGGGTCTTCCGTGCAGGTATGTGTAGGCAACCTCCTGATGCATATAAATATTTATGTTTTTTGGTGCTAATCCCAATACCGACAAAATATGAAAATGAGTATGCCTTCCTCCTACAACATGTACAAGGTTAAAGCAGTAGCTTTTTCTATGATCACTTTGAAAAATCCATACCCACAAAGATGAATTGGTTCTCTGCCAGAGGCATTCAGCCTACTCACATTTGGGCTGTTGGAACTTTGCACCCTTTCAAATACAGTACCGCAAACACTCCAAGAGAGGCCTTGGCTTCCACTGCAATAAAGGTTTGCAAACTGGACTGAAACACTGGAACAATTTTGTTTGTGTCTTGGCCATGGTAATCTGTCACATTACATATCAGTGATCACTGACGAATAGCTCTGTGTTACTGTGTCCTAATCCTAGTTTTAGATTAATGTACTAGATAGGGAACAGCTAAGATACAGGAAGTCTCCATGTAATTGGGAGAAGATCAATAAATGTGATGATATTATAGGAAAAGAATATTTATTAAAACTTTTAATAATAACACTTATAGGTCAGACACACAGCTGTTATCCTTTTGCTGCCAGACATCTGCTATATATAGTTTTTAATCTGTTAATTGCATTTTAAACTGTAAAAACTTTAGCAAACCATAGTTTTGGGTTTTTTAAAAAAAAATATCGTATGGAGTACAGTGTCTTCATACCTAAAATCATCTTACGTTATACAACAGTATTGACTATGGGACGGACTACCTTCTTTCAGTTGTGGACACAGACCAGTCCAGAAATATTTTCAGGTGGCTGGGCAAAGCAATCACAGGCCAGAACGCCAAAGTGACCACCTGCAATGTAATAGCCAATATAATCCCAAAGATCATTTGCTGAAAATCCTGGACCTTTGGACAACTCCACCAAAAATGAATTCTCTACTTTCTTGAGATGTGGCTTGAACACTGGTAAGCTGTATACTAAGTGGTATCGTGCAATCCAGTAACATAATAGCAGCTTTTCTGTAATGGTGCTTCTGGGCTTTTTTATGTATACTTTAAAATATGTATCTGTATGTATGTACATGCAACCTTTGACACTTAAATATTTTCTGATTCTGTTTGGTTTCAGCAGAAATTCTGAAACAATGATTCAACTTGGTTTCCAACAAGGGAGAGAAAAAATAAGGTTTTCCATTTAGGTATGTTAGGGTTGCCTCCTGGCTCATTTTTTATTCCCAGAAATATCTGGTATTTTGTGATGGTGATTATTATTACTATATAGAGGTCTATTATTTTGGGAAGAGCAGAGATTGCTGTATTTTAATTCTCTCACCAGGAGGCAGTGGAACAGATGAAATCCATAATAGCTGTTGCTTTTTCATTTTTGCTATTTTAGCTATGCCTACAAGCTGAATACTGTGTCTGGGTGTGCAGGAGGCACCACTGTTGTCAAATGAAATAGGGATCTGTGTATACCTTTTATGCGTACCTGTGCCAATTAATCTTTCCCCCTCCATGGCAATGAATGGATATGTCTATTGAGAAGAGCTTCATGCAAATTTTACATTTGCTGAACTGGAACAAATTTCAGAATTTGTTTACTATTTAACAAGTCTTTCTTCACTGTATTAAAAGCAAAAGTTCCATTTTCTGTTTTTATTCATTGGATCTTGCAGGAGACTGAAGTGTCACAAACACTTGCAAATTTATCAACCGAGAAATTGCAGAGAACCATAAAATGACTGCATATAGCTTTTCGTAATATTCAAGGTAATAAATGCTAGTCCTTTGCAATAAAACTGATCATTTCAAGCCTTAGCAGTTATTCCTTTTATCTCATCTTCCTGGTCACTATGCAAGCAATGTAGTAGTGAAAATTGAGGTAATGGAATATTTTGCAAACTAGGTGTGCATGATTGAGAGATACCAGGGGGGAAAACCTCAACAAGCTAGACTTAAAACTAGACAATAGTCAAGTATGAGGCCAGAAATATCGGGCTTTTATATGCAAATTTCTCACTTTGATGAGAGGGGTTCTGCTGCCTGATCTCTACGTCCAATGGATAAATCAAACTCTTCTGTCAGCCATGCCATTTGCTAATGTTTCTGTCACAAGTTTCTAAGTCTAGATATCCTTTTTAAATACTGAGTATATATAGCCCTGAATATGTACATTAAATAAATGTAGTTTGGCTTTTAACCTTTAACAACTAATTTCTAAACCTGGAAGGATATAAACATCCTGCAGAACAGTGAAAAATGTTTCATCAGCAGTAATTGAAAGCCAACTTTTAATTTTTCAAACATAATCATTTTTAAAAGCAGTGGCTTTTAAGGTTCACAGCAGTATCTTTGGGTTCTCCAGTAGCTATATTCACAAGTGGCCTTTTAAGTAGAAATGTCATTAGTATTTAATCCTTATTTTAAAGGGCACATTAAAGTTCTTTCATATTTATCCCTTTGCATGGCTTTGCACATGCCGTGAAAATGCGAGATTCCTGTGAAACTGCTCTGAATGTTTTATCACAGTAAGCTTTTTAAATTATTGTAATTCCACATTAAAATTAGTAGACTAATTCACAGTCTGTACTTAGCTGGAGTAGACCCTTTGAGACAAATGAGATTTTGCCTATGTAAATGTTAAGTGAATCACCTCTAGGAAAGATTTAAGAGATGTTTCCATTTGCCATTTTGCTGTTCCAGCAAATAGTGAATTATTTATTTGTTTATTTAACACACACACAAACACACACGTGTGTGTGTGTGTGTGTGTTTTCATTGGTTGGGGGGGGCAATCAAAGCGGATTACTAGTAAAAATGGCCAAACTAGTTCTGGGAGGCCCCTTAGGAAGTGCAGAGTGCTTGGTTGCCCACTGAGATACATTTACTCAATGCTTTGTGGGTAAAATCTATTGTTCATATTGATGTAGATTCCTCTGGGGTATCTGTACCTGAGTATATAGGCAATGGACTGAATCAAACATTGGTTCTCTTCAGAGTAAACCCATTAAAAATAATGACTCGAGTACATTTATTTCAATAGGCATACTCTGAGGAGGACTAACATTCAATCCAGCTGGCTAGCAGATGCTAGCTTGTCATGCGGTTGTTAGGCTGGTAGAGAACATAGATATTGTGTTTATCTTGCCATCCCTACAGAAAGGACTCTGTATATTCTGCAATAGTGTTATCAGATTGTACCAGCTCAGAACTTGGTGCAAACAAAAGCAAAGCACAGACTAGGCCAGGTCTATGAAACCTTTGGCCCACCCGATGATGTGGGTCTCCAGTTCCCATCAGCCTCAAGCAGCATAGCCAATAGTCAGGCATGGTGGGAATTGTCCATCCAAATCTTGATGGCTGGAGGTTCCCTATCTCTGTAGTTCTTAAACTTGAGAAGACTGGCTGGGGGGGTAATGCTTAGCCAGCTTTTAGAAGCAAAGGTTAACCTGGAGAGTGGTACCCAGCAGTCCTATAAAATGTGAATGAATGATACAAAAGTCACATTTTCTTAGTGCAAAATTTGGAATATGTACGTAGTATTGTTGTACCCCACTCCTTAGGAAACTGCTCTGAAGTCCTTCAGTCTAAACCACCACCCACTCTTTCTTGACTGGTTCATGCAATAACAGCAAGAAAATCTCGCAGTGGAATGTGATTGAAGGATCTGTGTGAATGTGGATGAAAAAAATCTTGCCACAGGAACAGAAAATTTGGTGAAGTTTTGGCAGGAAATACCTGTGAACATGAACCTGAAGGAATGTGATGCCTTCACACTTTCCCCCTTGTGAAACTTCCATTCCAAAAGATTCTTTGTCATGTGTATGACCTGTGGGGTAGGTCCTTAAAAGACTGACAACAGGCCTATGACACACATGCTTAAAATCTACATATGCTAATTTATATGTATGGATGCCACCTTAGGCCAACTTCCAGAGGGGAAACTGACCTGTAAGCAAAACTTTGAAATATTAAAAGTTTTTTAAAGGCGCTGAGGGGGGTATCCAGGGCCCAGTGTGAAAGACTTGGGGCTCAGACCACACTCTAACAATATCCTTGTGCCTTGATTCCTTCAATTTATGCAGCATATGTCCCTAAGCAGTAGCTAATTTTCCTGGAGATCTGCTTGGAAGTGAGACATGGTGAGCCAGTGTTGCAGCCACCGCCACTTAATTTTTTTCCTCTCAGAAATTTTGGCCAGTTTTTGCTCAGGAATCTTCAGTGGCACAGGTTTTATTGTATCTGTCCTTGTCTGGGGACAAGAATAAACATCCCAAACGGTCTCATTTACTGTGCCAAATTCCACAGCTAATAGCAAACGTTTTCTCCGAAGTGCTGGTCCTTAAGTAGCCAAAATGGCATCATCCAGGCACAAGAGGGAGACAGCAGCAGGCTTGGAGGTTTGTGGTGGTGGAGGGGAAAGGAACAACCCCTCCTGCATAAGGTTGGTGGTAGAAAATCCCCAAAACAGGCCATTGAAGATTTAGCATGCTCAATGACCATGGAATGCTGACTGATGGGTTGAAGGGGAATGGAAACCAAAGGAAAGGGAGGAAAGAATGGAATATCCTGGGAAATTGTATGACTCCATGCACCAGCAAACTACAGGTCCCAATTTGAATGTACATTATTTACTTCATGGGATGGGGCAGGGGCTCATAAAATAATAAACTGTTAAAGCAACCCAGCACCATCAAAATCCATCACAAAGCAAAATTTGTGGGAAATGTCAGGGCCAAACCTGTGTGTGTGTGTGTGTGTGTGTGTGTGTGTGTCCCCAATCTTCAGTTGTTGTTGTTGTTGTTGTTGTTGTTGTTGTTGTTGTTGTTGTTATGTGTGTGTGTGTGTGTTTCATGTTACTTTCTGTTACATTATATTTGTTGTTGGAAGCTCAGCAAACTTTTATTTTCCTGCAAACGGATTGATCAAATAAGGGTGATTAATGTCAATGATTACATTATAAAGAAGTGTAGAAATAGAGCCCTTTTTTGGCCTCCTTGCTGCGTGTGTGCGTGTCCATGCGTATGCCTGGGTCTTCTTCCACCAGCATCACCATGAAATTGAGATTTCAGAGGAAAAGAGATTATCAGCCCCTCCACTGGGTCCCTTAATGCAATTTAATGGTAACTGGCAGCAGTGTGTCCTGTTTTCATTCAAGATCTTATCTAGAATTGGTGTGCTGGTGCTCTTCATTCTGTTCTACATTTAACACGCTTGTCCATCCCATAATCCCCAGCATGGTCACAAAAGCGTGAAATCATAGTGAGGACATTCAGAACGTGCATTAAGGTTATGCTAACAATATTTAAAACAAATCATATCAAGAGAGGCATGATGTAGCAGACAGAATGTTGGATTTGGAGAAAGGGAAATGAATTCAAATCTCCATTTAGCCATGAGAACCACAAGGTGACTCTGAACCAAGTTGCTATCTCTTAGAGTGGGGGCGACGGGACCTCTTTTCAGCCAGAAGCTCAGAATTCCCCAGAGGCCAGTGATGTGTGGGACCAGAGGCAGAAGTAGTGGGTGTGACTCTTGCCTCAGTACAGTTGGCTAAATTCCAGCCATGGAAAAATAATAATTTTCTATACACATGGACACAAGTCTCCATCTGGGCAAGCAAGGGGCATTCACAAGGACATATTCTGGTCAGGAAAATAAAATAATGGAGGACATGGAGTAAGGCTGGTAAGGGATACGACTTGGGGAGGAAAGATAATGGTTGGGATAGGGAACCTACAGGCGTCCAGATGTTGCTAGACTACAACTCCCATCATCCTTGATCATTGGTAATGCTGGCTGGAGTTGGAGTCCAACAGCATCTGCAGGGCCACCGGTTCCCCATCCTTGGCCCAGGGAGAGTCTTGAGAGACAGGCAAGCCTGGAGGGCTGTATTTGGTCCCTGGGTCACAAAGGAAAAAAACCCCTCCCCCATATCTCATGGTGACTAGCAGCTCTTGCTGAATCAATGGGGGCTGCAAACTATTATATGTTTGCTGCATCATTTGTTTAAAGGGGATGGGTGGTATTGCTAGGAAACATTCTACCTTATAAATTTAAACATTATCATCACAACTTTTTAAAACTGTACTAGGTTTTGGGCATGAGTTAATGGAATTTTGTAGCTGGTCATTAAGGATGTCCCCAGCTCTGCTGTCAGGCCTGTAGCTAGACTTGTAAGTCCTAAGGATGAAATAGTAAATTAGTGAAATTTAAAAGCAATTTGTTTAACATGCTTAGAGTAGTTGTTTTATTTTAAATTTATGTAACTGCCCATCAGTAAAATTATCCAGGCAGCATACAAAATAGGTACAAGATCCCAACAGGCATCTAGCTAGCTAGCTGGCAGCTGCGAAGAACAGGCTGCTGGACCAGATTAGAAGTCAGAACTGCTCTTGTGTTCTTCACAGAAAACAGCACAATGATATTAATAAATGTAGTAATGCATCAATACAGTAATTCAATTATTTGTATTTTCATATTTTTGCCCTGGTGGTGTCTACCACATTTTTCTCAGGCCAGGGTTTGTGATTCACCCACAACTAGCGTGCAACAAGCAAGAGGAGGGGAGTTCAGTGTAGAGGCTGCTCCTCTCCCCGCTCAAGGTGTGGCCCTATCCTGACTGACGAAGAGGGTTGGGGGAATGACCGGCGTTCCTGCCCAATGCTTTATTAGCGACTAAGGCTTAGACCGCTTGGAAAAGGTCTAATAGAACCCAGGTCTATCTGAGGCTGTTAGCCATGCGCAGACCCAACGGAGCCCTCAGTATCAGTTGCTAGGGGACTAAAACTAGACACAGGATCCTGGATCTAGGAGGATATTCAGTTTCACCTTCTTATCTAAGTAAAGCCCACGGAACAAAGCGAGAAAAGATGCACATGATTGGGCAGAACATCACCGAAGAAAGTCCTAGACGCTGACTGTCCACCGTATTCGCATAATTAGAAAATATACAAATCTGTGCAGGGGGTTGTTTGTTCAAGTAATCGCGTAGAAGTAGCTCAAAATTAACCTCTTGGTCTTACCCCATGCGCTTGGAAAATGGATCTTTTAATATCCGTGCGTAATCTTCTCGCTTCTTGTTTCCGTTTCAAAGTCCTTTGCAAACAAAAAAGAAAAAAAGCGGGGAAGAGAGTAGAGAGATCGCGATAAGTTTTCCACATCCTCCTCCAGTTCTTCTTCCTCTTCTTCTTCTTCTTCTTCTTCTTCTTCTTCTTCTTCTTCTTCTTCTTCTTCTTCTTCTTCTTCTTCTTCTTCTTCTTCTTGCAGTCCTTTGGGTGATGGCAGGTGTCAGGTGGAGTCATTTCCCAGACGCGCTTAGGTGGCTTGCTGAGTTGTTATGGCTGCGCGCTTGTGGATGTTTGGGCTGGGAGTTCCACGTAGGGTTTGCCGGGATCATCCTGGAGGCGGTGTATGTAGTAGTTGCAGCTCAGGGCATCTCCAGTCGGCTGCTTCCTTTAAGATCCTTCCCAACCCCAAAGTTCCCATTGGGCACTTTCCCTTCTCCCTGCTCATACATTGGCAATTGGTTTTCTTTTGTGGTGAAATTTCAAAGCGTGATTTTTTTAAAACAGAGATAATATGCTATTCAGAAATCGCCGCATTATTTAATTACCTTAAGCTTTGTGGCGCATTCATTGATAATTTGCCGAAGCACTGAGACTCCAAACACGCGCGCACCTCCGCGTGAAGGGTTAACTTTTTGCTGCTGCTTTCGAGGCACCTGTTTCTTTCTGTCGATTGCAGAAAAGCGACCAGGCACAAGACTGGATCAATATTTGTACTGCCTTATAAAGGATCCTACCCACATTCATTCAATAAGGATGGATGCCTATTCCATTAGCGTAAGTGAACTGCACGGAAAAGCCTAACCTATAAATTGGAAGTTGTGTTTTGGGCTTTGTGTGTGGGTTGCTTGACATATTCGACGAGGCACGCCAAGACTGGTTTGTTTGTTTTCGCTTGGAAGGAGAGACAAAACTTAATGAGGATTCCTCTCTCTCCTTTTTAAAGATAAAGGTTGGGGGGGTGGCAGTTGGAAGGGTGTGGAGGGGGGATTCCACCTACCCCTCGATCTTTTGATTCAGCCCCGCTCCTCCTCCTCCCTTTTTCTTCCAGGAACAAAGCGAATCCATGATTCACGCGGGTCAAGAAGGAAGCGCGGCCAATGCACTCCAATTGTTCCCATTTAATTAAGGTAATGGGAAGCGCCCGGGCAGCCAGCCCCCCTCTGCGTCAGCAAGAGGAGCTGCTGGGCGATGGTGTAGGCAGCAGGTTCCCGAGCCTGCAGAGGCATTTCCCCGCGGATCCCGTCCCCCCTCCCGCCCGCCCCTATTGATCACTGTCCCCGTCCAGTCCGTCCTCCGCGCGCGCTCTTGGCGCACAGCAAAGTTGCCCTTTCCAGCCTCGCAGCTGCTTCGGCGCGGAGCCCTCCAGCAGCGCCAGGCGAGGGGCGGGCGGGCGATCGCGGCGTCCTCAGCAGCAGCAGCAGCAGCAGCCGGGAAGGTAGCACCGGCTCCGGCGGGAGGGAAGGAGGACGCAGGACGCACCATGCAGCTGTGCCGGGGCCGCGCGTTGGGCATCTCGGTGGCGGTGGCGCACGGGGTGTTCTCGGGCTCGCTCAACATCCTGCTGAAGTTTCTCATCACCCGCTACCACTTCGCCTTCCTGACGCTGCTGCAGTGCCTGACCAGCTCCACGGCGGCGCTCAGCCTGGAGGTGCTGCGGCGACGGGGCGCCCTGGACATGCCGCCCTTCGGCTTCAGCCTGGCGCGCCTCTTCGCCGGGGTCACGCTGCTCTCCACGCTCCAGTCCAGCCTCACCCTCTGGTCCCTGCGCGGCCTCAGCCTGCCCATGTACGTGGTCTTCAAGCGCTGCCTGCCCCTCGTCACCCTCCTCATCGGCGTCCTGGTGCTCAAGAACGGCATCCCCTCCGTCGGGGTCTTGGTGGCCGTCCTCATCACCACCTGCGGGGCGGCTCTGGCAGGTGAGTGACGGAGAGAGAGGGAAGCCTCGCCACAGCTCCTCCTAGGTCCGCACGGCTCATTTCACCAGGATCCTGCGGGTTCTACCCTGTCCTGCCTCGTTCCTTTGATTAGTCCCCTCTCATCGCCCCCTCCCCCTTCATATCCAGCTCCTTGGCATGCCCAGCGCAGCCACATCACCTCCCACTGTCCTTTCCTCACCCCATCACTTCCCGACTCATCAGGCCCATCACCCACCACGTCCCTTTTCTCTCTCCACTCTGGTCTTTCGCTTGGATTCCCACTGACTCCTGCTGCGACCCTCATGCCACCTCTATCTTACCTCCTTCCACGCTTCCTTAGCTTTTATTATTACATCTCTGATCATCTCTAGAGCTCGCCTCAACCTACATCATGTTTCCACACCAACCTTCAACACAGCAGTTTTCCCACCCCTTAAATATATTTTTATGATAATATATTTTCAGCCTAATATCACTGTCCTGTCCTTAATAAAGTGACTATAAAGGTTGGAAGGTGGGTGAAAAGATAGAGATGTAAAAACATGTAATGTAGTTTCTTCCCATCCCCTCAAATACTTTATTCCACACTTACAAGCCTCAACCAATTCCCATTCCATCTCCACCCCTTAAAACACCCCAGTAAAGTCATCAGTATCTTCTCAGCCAATATTATATGAAGATTAGTAGTACCTCGCCAAAGTTCATAGCTCCACACTCTTACCACTGCTCCTTCTCCCATGACTCCTTGTCCCATCATCCTCCCAGTGACAGGGTCTTGTCTCATCCTTCCTCTTCTACACTCAAGCATACAGTTCTGCTCATTAGCAGAGGCTGCCTCAGGGCTGCTTCACACAGTATGAGCTCCCTGACATGGCTAGTTTTATGTCAGGGTACACATCTGTCTGCCATTCTCACATGTATGTGCACTGTTTGCATAAATGCAAACTATGTCCGAAGCTGCCAAGGTTCTAACCCAAACTTGCCCCCCCTTCCATCACAATTTACCACCCCCTTCCCCTATGTCATGGGTTTTCTAATTTTTTTAAATACTCATTTTCTCTATAATAAAGAGTTCAGTGAAGGCTCTTTCTAACTAAAAACACACAGGTAGATCACCTCCATGTAAGAAGCAAAATATGTACACTTCAGTACACCTGCAGTACATCTGTCGTCAGTCAAATTTGCACTCCTGTGTTTTCTATGCATGACCCATGGACGTGATTTTTCCTTTATGGGGATTACCGTATCTCCATGCAGGAGAAATGTCATGTCTGAAGTGGCCCAGCTGATTTCCCCCAAGCCCTCTTCTTCCGCTAGCCCCATTTTATTTGCAGCTGCCTGGCTTGTCTGTCACATGGCAGCTGTTGTTAAGGATGAGGAAAAACTCTCGAGAAAATCCACATTATGGATCCGTCAGGCAGTGCCACTGTCTCTACAGTCTATAATTAAAGTCTATTACCAGTGCCATTAATAGACAGGGGTAAATTCTATTTAGGAATAACTGGATTGCCAGAATTCATGTATACATGTATGCATGTTCAGAAGTGAGAACTAGTTCTGAATCCTCAAGGATAGTTAAGCTGGGATGAATATGACTGAGTTAAAAAAAATAATGCTTTAGCTATTGCAAGAACTGTGCAGATAGAATAATTAACCAGCAATTCCCAATGTCTTTTTATCTGGTTATTAAACAAAGTGGGGTGTCATATTTTCCCTCACCTTGGAAATAAACTCTTGCTTAGTTTAAAAGGATGTGAAAGAATGAAGCACACAAATGAAGAAATATTTGCCCTACAAAGAGATCTGGATATTATTTTATTTCATTTATTAGTTAAGAGCATTTATGTACCACTTAATCATCAAGCCCTGTAAGCAGATTACATAAAATCACTATGAGACAATGACAGTCAGTAACTTAACTTCTATATTTTTCCCCTATATAAATATTTGTGCCATTTTCCCCTAATTGTTTGTTCATGAGAGGGTGTTATCTAGAGACAGATTGCTCAAGTTGTGTCTGCTTTCCATAGAAGGCAGTAGTGCAGTTGGCCAAAGTTGGATTCTGGACTTAGTGCTTTTAAGGGGGCAGCGCTCTTTAGATGGTAATGTGGACCTTTATTCACCTCACAATCTGGAAATGCAGCCCTGCTGCATCTGAGTACCCTCCTGCTCATTCTGCTAGACCAGGCGCTGGACTTCCTCCCCACTCACTTCGAGAAGGATTCAGTCACAGACAGCTAACTAACATGGGCTGCTGGGCTATATTCTGTATTAATTGGATGACCCAGAGTGTGTTCAGGTGCTCTTATCTGTGGAGGAAAAGGAACAGCTTCCTCTCTTATGGCATAAGTACCTAGATCACTGTACAATCACAGGGGAAGGAGATGGGGAGAGAGAAACCTTGTTGCAGGGAGAGGAAGAAGCTTGTTCACTATGTTTTCTTACTTCTTTGCCACACTTCTTTGCTCAAGTTCATACAAATTGAGGGAGTGTTAAAATTTACCAGAGGAGATGCCAAGCATCTTCTGGCACAGGTGACAGGTGATTTGGTTTAACTTCAAAGGATAATTTTAAAAACAAATCTACAGGAGTGTATTTGTGAATAGGTTACCATCACAATCTATTTATAATATTTAAAAACAGCTTTAAGGGTGCTTTGGGAGTTGGAAGGGGTGCAGTGTATTCATCCGAGACCATATCCAGCAGGTGTACCCTATAATCTTAAAAAAAGAGGTGCGTATATCTTTTGCAGCGGTAGCCAAATCACCTGCTACCCTTGGCTTTTCTGGGCTACACAAATATGCAAAACTGTTTTGACTGGTGAAACTCAGAACAAAAACCCTAAGCACGTGTAAAAACAAGCAATGACTGCTCTGTCATGGTGCCTCAAACTAAGCTATTGTCAAACACCGCACCGTCAATCCTTTTGTTTCCCTCAAAGGGAATGCAAGCAGATATTGGCTCTACAATATTACATATCCAGCTGAGTAAATTCAAGCTCTTTCTATTCAAAGCATTATAGGAATGAACGTAACAAGTGGGCTTCTGCATGTATTTGTGGATAGTTACTTACTAAAAATTAATTTAAATGAGGGCTGAATATGAACATTAGAGACCCCTGTGAAATCTTGCATTTGTGCTCAAGGCAAACGGCCTGAGATTCAAAGTCTTACTCATTGCTACTGCTGCAATTGCTCTGGCACTGACCTTATCGTCTGCTGTAGGAAAAGAGGGATGATCCTGCAGAACTAGACTCGTGATCTCTCTGAAATGTTGCTATAGGCAGAGTCCCTACATCCTGGCATGTAAATGCATGTTTCTTTCTCTTTCTTTCAAAATCGGCAGGTGCGGGTGACCTGACTGGTGATCCTATTGGGTATCTGACTGGAGTGCTGGCTGTGCTGGTGCACGCAGCCTATTTGGTACTCATTCAAAAGACGAGTGCAGATAGTGACTATGGGCCCCTTACGGCCCAGTATGCCATTGCTGTTTCTGCCACACCTTTTCTCATCATCCTCTCCTTTGCCAGCATGGATGCCATCAATGTCTGGTCCTTCCCAGGATGGAAAGATCCTGCCATGACCTGCACCTTTATTGTGTGTGTCGTGATTGGCTGTGCCATGAATTTTACCACTCTCCACTGCACCTACATCAACTCGGCTGTAACCACCAGTTTCGTTGGGGTCGTGAAGAGCATCGCAACCATCACGGTCGGGATGGTGGCTTTTAGCGACGTGGAGCCTACAAAGCTGTTTATAGCTGGTGTGGTGGTAAATACCATAGGCTCCATCATTTATTGTGTGGCCAAGTACATGGAAACGAGAAAGCAGAGTCATTACGAAGACTTGGAGAAGGAAATGAGGGAAGAGGAGAAGAAAGAATGTGATGGAGAGCAGCCACCTTTTGTAATGGAGGAGATCTCCAAGGACACAGAGCATGGGGAGACACCAATGGAGGAGTCAGCAAATGGAAGCGACCTGCAAAGCACAGAGGAGAAGGACAGCATAGTGGGACAAGGAAATGCGCCCATTGTCACTGATGGTGGCAACTCTGAAGCAGTTACCAACAGCTCATTAAAGGATGCCTACCTTGGAGTATGGAGGTTGGTTAGGGGGGCTAATTATATGAAAAAAGATTACCTAGTAGAGAATGAGGAGCTACCAAGTCCTTGAAGAATAATTTATTATCAAATAATCAAGGATATGTGCATTGTTTTCCTTGTGGTGGGAGTACAGAAGGACTTTCATATGTTCACAGACAAATCTTAATTGTTTATTAGCAAGATTTTACCTCATTCTCAAGGAACAAAGGCACCATGGTCATGCTTCGATTCAGTGAAATCCCATTTTTTGTGGACTTTCACTGAAATCAAAATCTCTGAGATCAAAACCAGGCCTGGACCACCAAGCAGGTGCCCCCACCACACACCACAGCTTGCTTTTATAGTCACATAAGTCAACTTGATTGAATTAATAGTGTGTCCCTCTGTAAGTACTCCCTGAAGTACTAATGGAATTACTCTCAGCAGTTAAAAGCATGAGACCCAAAAGCAAAAGCTAAAAAGATTTGTCCAAAAGGTAATTCAAAAGGAAGTATCACTGGATTCTCTGTGGTTTGAAAGCTAAATGAATGGGAAGTGCAAAAACCATGAGTCATCTCACTGATCCCACTTGCCATCTTCCAGATATACTGCAAGTCCCACCCCTATGTGGACAGCCCTTGCAGTGAATGAATGGAAGTAAGATAATAAGATCTTCCTGATAATTGGGCACCATCCCACTTTCTCTCTGCCTATTCTGCCTTTGCTGACAAGATGAGAGAGGTGTGGGAGGTGGACTGAGGCTTCTGTATCCCAGCTGGCCTCAACTTTCTCAACTAGTCTATTTTTAGTTAATATTCATGGCAACAGGCAAACTCAGTGTGTTCAAAAATACTTTGTGCACTGGAAAGTTCGGAAGTCATGTATTATTTTAAAATGTATTTCCAATGCAGGATTATTGAAAGAATAAACCACTCTGAGGGTTTCCCCCTCCTTACGATCTACAGGTATATAAATTTTATGAAATAAATGAATAAATGTAAGCCATCTGTCCCCAAACTGGTGCCCATGTAGTTGGACTCTAATTCCCATCAATTCCCATTAGCATGGCCAATGAACAGGGATGATGGGAAATGTAGACCAAAATATATGGAGGACACCAGGTTGAGGGAATGTGGACATAAAAAGTCCACCTAGTACATCATCCAACCAGATGCATTCAGGAAGTGTACAAGAAGGTCTTGAAGGGAACAGCCTCTTCCACAGTTGCTGTCAGGTGATATTCAACAGCACACTGTTGCTGAAAATTGAGGCTGTTGTACAGCCATTGGCAAAACAATCCTCCATTAATCTGCTGAATTCCCCTTTCAAAGCCCTCTGTGCTAGCAGCCATCAACAAACGTTGTGATAGTGAATGTTATACTTTAATGGTGTGTGGTATGAAAAAGTACTTTCTTTTGTCTTATAACAGAAGCATTATAAGGTGACTTGGGGCTGCATTCAAAAGGAAAGTTTGTAGAAAGGAGTTGATGAGGTCAGGTGTGAGGGGCAGGGATGAGGTGGGGTGAGGCAGCGGCAGTGAGACCACCACCACCACAAACCCAGAGCTTCCCTCAACCTTCCCCAAGCAGCAAGTTATAAATCGAGGCAATCGTCTCACACGTCCAAGTCCCAGCAGGCTTAAGCTGGATTGAGTTCCTCTTATCCACCTGAATGCTACTCAAGAGCTGAATGGGTAACAAGAAAATATTGATATGGTCTGGGTCCTCTTAACATATGTATCTACTAGAAATTATTTACACACACACACACACACTTGCCTCAACACATCAGCCTTGTTTGCACTAAACAAAATGTGTTTCTAACTCATAGCAGGGCCGGGGTTGCATGTGTAAGCCTTGAGTTCATGGACAGTGGCTGCAGGAAACTGAAGTATCTGGAAGCACATTTTACTGCTTCTGGCATTGGCCTGGTTTGCACAACATGGTAAGCCAAACGATGGCTTATTGGGGCTGTGTGAACATGTAGGCTCCTGCAAAAGAGCTCACAAGTCCACTTTGCTCCTCAATTATTATTATTTCTTTACTCCTGCACTAAGCTAAGCCAAGGTTTATCATCATCATCATCATCATCATCATCATCATCATCTATTATTTATTATTTATACCCTGCCCACCTGTCTGGGTTTCCCCAGCCACTCTGGGCAGCTTCCAACAGAATATTAAAAACACGATAAAACATCAAACATTAAAAACTTCCCTAAACGGGGTTGCTTCATGGTTAAGCTCTAATCACATTCTGTAGCACGAATGAACCTTGGCTGCAGCTCATAGTTAGTGAGAGAGCTTAACCACAACCCTGTGTTTGGACAACACAGTAAGCTAAACTTTGGTTTACTCTAGTTCAGCATGGGGTGGGGGTAAAAAAGACTAAGGAGGAACAAAGTGGCTGCAAGCTCTTCTCTGAGCCCCCACATATTGACATGGTCCCAGTAAATCATAGTTTGGCTTGACTATGCAAATCAGCCAATATCTGAAGCAGTAAACTGTGCTTCCATATCCTGAAGTTTGTTACAAACAATGTCTGTGAACCCAAAGCTTGCCCACGCAATGCCACTCCTGCTACAAACTAGGAGCATGCCACAAATCGTAGATGGCAAAAGGCAAGCACATGTATGCCCTTTTTATTTCAAAGATGATAGGCCTGACCTCTACATGAAAGCCTCTTCCACTCCTGCTGCTGTGTTCCCCATGCCCCACTCCCAATTTCATTTGCAGACTACTTCTCATGATTTGGGTATTGTGAAGAAGGGAAGAATGAGAAAGCAAGGTGCTGAAGTAGGGAAATTGGCCTTCCATCCAACATTCCCCAATGAAACCCTTTTTCCTTGAGATGCTACTGAGAACAATCAAAAGGACAAAGACAGAGACTATAGGCAAAATTCACCAGTTAACCATGCTTTTTCACTGCAGGCACAATTTTCAGTCCTATATAGGCATAATTCAGTCAACTCCCACCATGCCTATTTCTTTCACTGGGCTTTTATGCTCACTAAAGCCTTGTTGAAGCAAGTGGAGGTTAGGTCATATCTGTGCTTGGTGGGCTTTAGCCCATAATTGTTAAATGGCTTCAGACTGGACCACACTGTGGCTGCATTTAAAATTTGACTGACATCAATAGAGTACTTGGCTGTGATTTAAATGATCCAAACTGATCACATACTTTGTGTGCAGAAGGTCCCAGTTTCAATTCTGGGCATCCTCCCATTGAAAGATCTCAGATTGCAGGATTGAGGAATACTCACCAGAGACTTTGGAGAGCTGACAGCAGTCAGAGTAACAAGTGGCTTTCAAATCCTAATCCAGAGAACCTTGTAGTTCCTCTGCTTAGGTGTCCCAGGTATCCTGCAATGAGAAGACCAGTGCAGTGCTACCTCGGGTTACATACACTTCAGGTTACAGACGCTTCAGGTTACAGACTCTGCTAACCCAGAAATAGTACCTCGGGTTAAGAACTTTGCTTCAGGATGAGAACAGAAATCGCGCAGCAGCAGTAGCGAGAGGCCCCATTAGCTAAAGTGGTGCTTCAGGTTAAGAACAGTTTCAGGTTAAGAACGGACCTCTGGAATGAATTAAGTTCTTAACCTGAGGTACCACTGCATTGGTGGTCTAATTTCACTGAAAGTTCGATTGCCCACCAATCTTCCATAACCAGCCATGTCCAAACACAAGAGAGCATTGACTGTGCTGGTGAAATGACAATGAAGCCCAGAAGACCTAACCAGTGCACATGAACCCAGTATTTTCTCCAAGACAATCCCCCAGAATTCCCTTCAACATACAAGGGTTCCATGGGAAAGAAGCTCCCCAGATAACAAGGATTCTTGGAAATGAGGAAGTATGAATCACTGGTGTCGCTTGTGCGCACACACACACATATGAATTTATGGCCTGATTTGACATACTTTAGTTTCATATATTCATATGTTTTCCTTCTAGGAAATTCATTGCTTTATCATTCATTTAAACATGTAGTTATTTAATAACATTGTCTACCCTTGAATATTAAAATAGGTTCATTCTATTATATGCAGGCAGGTGTGGTTCAGTAAATTAGAAGGCTTAATTACTTTGTAAATTAGTTGGCCAAGGCACAGAATAGTGATTCCAGATCCCTTTTTAAATATGTTCAACAAGCCATGGAGAATAACTTGATTTTTGACCACACAACTCTTTTGGTACCTGGAGGCTATGAAGTGCTGACTTACCACCAAATATGGTGCCTTTTCCACATGCTTTGTGGGAAAGTCCTGGTTTGCTGCTTTTAAAAGTGCTAGTAGAAATATCTGAAAATACCAACAGTATTGGACACTTTTAAAGTGTGCTGGTGAAACTTGTACAGTGTAAAAAAGAGAGACAGAGGAGAATGCGTGGTTATGCTCTATCTCTGTTCATAGCTTAACATGGGTGTTTAAGAATTCCCAGCTTTTAAAAAATGGGGATTTGGTAAATGCAGCCCAGAGGAGGTTTTTTTTGTCAATGAAAGAGACTGTCGTAATGTAAAATGATATAACTATTGCCTCGTGCTGAGGCATTTTAATTGCATAAATAGAAGACTTCAATTAATCTGGAGAATGAGACATGGTAATAAAATGCATTGCTTTACAGATGCCTTAAGAAGTTTTTATTCTTGTTGGGGTGATGAGGAGACGAGTAAGTGGACTTAAACTTTAAATTTACTTATCTGAAGTATTTGTGATCCTGTGTGTGTGTAAGAACAAGACAGAGCGCATGACATGCCTTTCGTAGATTTAGGTGTATGTTTTAGGGCATTATACACCACTGCTTGTGGGTGGTGCTGTGGGTTAAACCACAGTTTATATATACAGTGGTACCTCAGGTTACAGGTTCAGGTTCAGGTTACAGACTCTGCTAACCCAGAAATAGTACCTTGGTTAAGAACTTTGCATCAGGATGAGAACAGAAATTGCTTGGCGGCGGCACAGTGGCAGCAGGAGGCCCCATTAGCTGAAGTGGTAGCTTAGGTTAAGAACAGTTTCAGGTTAAGAACGGACCTCCAGAACAAATTAGGTAAGTACTTAACCCGAGGTACCACTGTATAAGGAAAAGGATTTCTGAAGGTGTGAGGGAGGGTGAGTTTGGATTGGTTCATAAAATCTTTCTCCTGGGAAAATCAGAGAACGGACCTCTAGAACGAATTAAGTTCTTTACCAGAGGTACCATGGTATGCATTTTGTGTACAACTAATTGCATGTGACTTGATGCTGGATGGGCTCCCACATCTATATATAGCATAATCTAGGTAAAGGAAAAGGGACCCCTGACCGTTAGGTCCAGTCGTGGATGACTCTGGGGTTGCAGCGCTCATCTCGCTTTATAGGCCAAGGGAGCCAGCGTACAGCTTCCGGGTCATGTGGCCAGCATGACTAAACCGCTTCTGGCAAACCAGAGCAGCACATGGAAATGCTGTTTACCTTCCTGCCAGAGCGGTACCTATTTATCTGCTTGCACTTTGATGTGCTTTCGAACTGCTTGGTTGGCAGGAGCAGGGACCGAGCAACAGGAGCTCACCCCATCGCGGGGATTCGAACCGCCAACCTTCTGATTGGCAAGCCCTAGGCCCTGTGGTTTAAACTACAGTGCCACTCGTGTCCCTGCATAATCTAGGGCTTCTCAAACTGTGGTCCATGTACGGCTGAGCTTCATTCAGGTGATTCATGGTGTGTTTGTGGATTTATAGTTGAAAATGGCACATCCATCGCATTAAATATTCTCATTGATTTTTAATTTTCATTTCTTACATTGTATTTTATTGTGTTGCTGAATTCTATAGAATTCAAATTGTAATGCAATAGAATGCAAAATGTAAGAAATAAAAGAAGCAATTAAAATACAATGAAAAATCATACAACATCTAGCATGGCACAGGCTGCAAAATCATTAAATGGCCCACCAAGATCCTCCGTAATTTTCAAGTGGCCTGTAGGAGGAAGAAAGCATAGGAATTGCTGACATAATCAATGGTGAAGCAATTAGTTAATGGGGGGGTGTCAGAACCGCCCCTAGGTCCCAGCTCACAGAGGACCAACGCCCGGCTGTAGTTATGTACAAAAGTCTTTATTGAAGTTCAGTTTCCATTTCAAAGCCGCAGCGTGCAACTCTACGTCTTAAAGCCTAGACCGGCGAAGTTCCGTCTGACTCTCCTCCCCTTCCACACCAGTTTAAGACTCTAGCCTTGCTCCACCTCTTCCTTAGCTCCTTCCTCCTCTAGGCCCTCCTGCCCGCTGGGGTTTCATCCTTTCTGGACTCTTCTGACGCTGACCCCCCTGATTCTTTCCCCTCCTTCCGGCGGGCTTTAGGACCTGGTTCCCTATCCGGGCTACCTGCTGTGCCGCTCGCCTGTACATTTGAACTTGGCACGCGCGCCCAGTCGGCAACCTTCCTCTTGACCGTTCCCTCGCTCTCCGATGGAGGCGTGGCCAACCCTGACTCATCTTCTCTCGCTGGTGGTGAATACACTGGCCCTGATACCTGGGACTCCTCCCCCCCACTACGCTCTGGTGGGGAAGCTGGTCCTGATTTCCAACTGCTGCTCTGGGAGTCCCCGCTGGCCCCTTGCTTCTGGGGTGTCCCCCTTGGGGCCCCCCTTGCCCTGGCCACCGGCGCCCCCTTCTGTGAATCTTCCGATTCGCTGGAGAGGCTCATGGAATCTCTCGGGCTACTGTCATCTTCTCCTACGCTCCCCTCGGATTGCTCCCCCTCGCTCTCCATCTCCTCCCCTCCCTGCGCTCTCGCTGCGTCCCTGACAGAGGGAAAGTACTGTACTACAATTCCAGAACTGATGGAATCAAGAGGATAGTCATAGGTTGAAAATCAAGCCCAGATTGGTTTGGCATGGGACTGTTGCCCTGCTGAGACCAATTCATGCCGCATGGCGTTCAGTCATATGGTAAACATAAGGCAGGATGCCAGTCAGGAGGGTGGCTAGGAGTAAATGATCACTTTGTAAAATATAGGTGCAACTTCCTACATCTATCTCCCATTAATTGGTCACTATCTGCATTTCCTGTATGATTACTGAAAGCTCTTGGCATGAAATTGGCCTCAAAGTCAGCTAATCTCAGTCATGTGAAAACATACTGCGCTGTACTGTAGGCATTGCTTACTTGGAATGATTTTACTTGGTGCTGTTTGGCAAAAGAACTGTCAATCATTGGCCATTGAGACATTCATTTCTATTAATAACAGTGCCTGCAGACCCACACTGCTTAGTACTGTTTAATATGTATCAAAGAGTCAGCACTCTCCTCTGGGAACAGCAGTTGCCATTCTTCAGACTAAAGACATGGGTGAGCAATTTAACATGAGAATATTTTGAAGGGCGCACAACATTTGGTCTGGCAGTTATAATAGGTGATTGAGAATTGAGGGAAACACTTATTGTTAACAGAAGTAGGCACGTCAGAGAGAAACTGAAGAAAGAAAGACAAATTCTCATTTTGCTGCCATAATAAATGAGTGGTTGTGGTGCACAATGGCATTCTCCAAAATAAACATTAATTTTTGTGTCAATATGGCATATTGAATATGCTATTGAGCAGCACCTGCTGTAGCTCTACAAAGCGGGGCACTATAAGAACTCAGGCAAGGAAACCAGCCTAGCTATTGCTTTGGGGTTTTTTTGTTTTTGTTTTGGAAAAGACATTTTACAAAAGGCATACAGATGTCCGTGTGCTTTTGGCTGCGATGTCCATGTATCTGGTTTAGTCCCTAGCAATCATTGTAAGATTTTGGAGAGAGAGAAGAGGGTAGGGAGAGAGAAACAGTGTCACCAAATGACTTTGGAACAAAAAACAGTTTGGGAGTGAAAGCTTCAGTTATCACAATCCAACACAGAATTAAACATGCTTAAACCCATTGAAATAAAGTTTTGGTTGGACTGTGGCATCTGCCTAATTTCGTTTAGAAAAAAATCTACCAGAAATAAAGGAACTGACTTTAATATGCATTAACAAACCTACAATTATGGCGTAATTTTCTTGGTTACAGGTAGGTAGCCGTGTTAATTTTCTTGGGTCTTTTTTATGGTCATCGGTCTAGCATCCACATCCCTTGCCTTGCCTTCTCCTCCTTGCTCCTTTATTTTGCCCTTAGTATCTTCCACTACCAATTTAAAGTAGCTTTAAAATCATAAGGAAGGGAGATAACACCTTTCATAATGCACTAATGCCATTTTCGTTGCATCTCTCAGTCCTGGAAAGCTGGGGACAGGCATAAGAGTGGGGCTGAGGAGAGTGTATCCTAGACACACTACAGCACCATCTAGTCTCTTTATGTACCTAGCTATAACAAGTAAAGTGCGCAAGTAAATTAAGAAGAAAAAACATTTTGCTGGTATAACCTCTGGATTATTTGTTTTTTTATAATGTAGAATCTATCATATTAAATATTCCGAGCAGTTGTAATACTCTTGAATGCAGCTTGTCTACTTAGTTCTGCTTTCCCCATTGCTGCCTCTGGTTTTTAACCATAGGCCTGTTCAAGTGCAGAAGAGGAGGAAGCAATCAACTCTGCCCATCAATTAGTTCTGTGTTCATGCTTGATGAGTTTGCTGGAGGTCATCTCAAAGCTGTTCATTCAGAGCAGTCATTGTTGTAATCAACGCGTGCCGTCTTGTTTCCCTTTCACCCTCTGGAAGGATGTCAGGAGAGACATCTCTCAGCAGAGAGTGGGGTGAAGGAGTGTGGTACTCACCCATGCAAACATAGTTCATATTGCTGGGCTAATGGAGCCAATAGATTATGAAGATTTAAGTCAGGGATGGGGAACTTCTGGTCCTCCAAATCTTGTTGAATTCCAGCTCCCATCAGCTCCAGCCAGCATGGCCAAAGGTCAGGGATGATGGGAGATGGAGGGCAACAACATCTGGACAGGTTCCTCATCCTTGAGTCAAGCCAGCATGCCAGAACGCCTCCCTCTTGGCAGTGAGAGGAGGGTGTTCTGGTGGCGGCGGCAGCAGTGGGGCAGAAGGAGTGCCACCTCTTGCACTTTTGCCACCTGAAGCGGGAACTTCACCCCACCCCATGGGCAGGCCAGCTCTGTTTCTTGTGCTGTTCCATATTCAGAAGATAACTTACAAAATGGATTAAACTTGGTTCAGGTTTAAAAAAACAACAACACCACAGTGATATAAAATGTTTTAAGGGTTTAGCTTTTTACTAAATAGCACCTGATAATTTTAACTCAGATTACTTGATACATGTGTGCTGAAATCAGAAACACCTGCTCCAATCAATGACAGTCCTGTATTGAATATGAGATACCATCTTTGAAGGAATGTCTGGTGGAATAATAAATAAATAAATGCCAGTACACTTTGGGGAAAAGGAGGGCGCAGCTTTGCTGTTCTTCACTGCAAGGCTACCTCCTTCTGTATCTTACATTTAGATGATATGTCTGTCTATTGTGATCGTATAATTTGAAAGGAAACTAAGTGATTATGTCATAATACTACCTCCTCTCACATATCATGTAGAAAGGGCCAAATCAGGATTGGACAAAGGTCAAGGGCAGAGATTCAATGCTTACTGATAAAAGGCACCAGACCCACACAAAAGTTTGCAAAGGAGGTACTCCTCCTACTGTGGAACATGACAACAAGCAGTGTTGTAAATGAATTGTGCAACTGCCTGACCCTGAAACTCCAATCAAGTAGAGATTTTTTTTCCAGGAGTGAACCCCCCCCCCCAGAGCACCTGTCTAGTGAATTAATTAAAAGAAATGAAAAAGCTGAGTCTTAGATATTGCAGCACTTACAATTTAATTAATATGGTTTTAGGTCTGAGATTTGAATATGAAATTTGAAAGTGAAATTGAGTAATGTCCATTAAAAAAATACTTACAACATAATATATTAAATATAGAATAGGAATTATATCAATCAATGGCTTGAGCTGAAACCACAAAATGACGCCACAGCATAGTTCTAATGCATCTTTTATGCAATTGTTTATGCATTCAGCTAAACGAATAGAAAAATAATATATATATTTCACAAAATTTGAAACCTATTATAAAATAATCACCTCTAAATACTGTGGCTGTTCATTATCTAGCTCCTTTTAGTCTCTCATGCAAAAATTACAATACCTAATAAGCTCCCTGTGGAAATAAAGCCACAACCATAAGAAAGCAAGTGTGTCAATGCAATTTATCACAAGGAAGATAAGCATCATAATCTCCACGGGAAAAGAATGTTCTCTGTACGGATCAATTGCTTCATAAGTCTGAATGCAAAGCTGTTATCAGGAAGGGGGAAATGGTGCAATACATTGACATGGTTCTTTCTTCATGAACAACCGATACCAAAGAGGCATCTGTTCATAAACTTGTGCACATAATAAAATTGGGGAAATGTGCACATTGCCTTGTACTGGATGCATCTTCTGGACTGCAGTCATAAAATTGAGGGTTCAATAATAACATGAGGTTGACACCTTTTTGAGGGTCCGTGGGCACATATGCGAACTGAAGAAATTGTCTTGATCACCATGCAATATCACAAAAGCACAGCCATGCGGGCACACACTACAACCAGACGCACATATATGCATGGCAACCTTACACGCCACAAGCACATGTCTGCACACTCATTCTCCCTGCCAGCCAACAGACTTGATAAAATCCCGCTAGAGAGTATAAAACAAGGCTTTTTTTCATTTAATTTCAGCAGCGATTAGTGGGAAGGGACACGTCAGGTGCTATGAAAGGCCTCAGCGGGCACAGTGCTGCATTAGCAACCCATCACATCAGGACTTAAGAATGGCCTTGATGGATGAGACCAAAGTGGCAGAGTCCAGAGTTAAGCTTCTGATAGCAGTCATAAAGACACTTAGATGATCACAAACAAGTCTGCAATTCTAACCCCACCTATCTGGGAGTAAGGACCAATTATTTCCCTTGTACTTACTTGGCTAGGCTTTCAGCCAGTAGCCTCAAGGTGATGGCCATCCCTTCTTGATTTTTCAGCATCAAGCACACTGAGGTATATTGGCTTAGAGGACAGAAGCTCCATTACAGCTATCATGGATACAGCCATTCATTCACCCATCTTCCATTAGTCTGTATAATCCCTATTAAAGCCATCTACACAAGTGGCCATCACCACTTTCCTACAAACACATCTGTTCAGTGCTTCTGGGCTTTTCCATTCACTTGAATGGAAGAGCTGACTTCATGCTTGTAAAGGTTGTGTTGGTACTGCTGGTTCTAATCCTGACATGCAGCACTCCAAACCACTGCCTTAAGCACCTGAACAGCAAAAGTCAACTACTTGTTTTAAAAAATCTTCATTCAAAACTGAAGCTGGTGCAGTAGTTGAAATCCGAGGCTCTGCCAGCTGGACACAAATGGGGTTCAAGCACAGGGAATCAGCCTACGGTAAGTCCAAACATGATCCAGGAGCAAGGTGAGGAAACAGTCTAAGGTGAACAGAACAGGGAGGTTCTGTGGGCTTGCAGGCAAAGAGGTGCCTCTTGCTTTGCTGTCTCTGAAGAAAGGTGTTGGAACTTAAAGGCTCCATGTCCCGATTTGTCAAGCACTGGGGATTTTCCTGTTTGGTTGTTGGGCAGTAGTAGTGGGTTTACTGACTGTGGAGAGTTCCAAGGAGAAATTATCCTCATAGTCAGAGAAGAAGGAAGAGCTACTACTTCCAGAGAGGTAGATACTGGTAGTGCGGGTTCTGGGGTTCCTGCCCCAGAAGTAATTCTAGGACACACCCTATTTGGGATTCCTACCCCAGTTCCCTCCATCTTCTGTACTACCAAGGTATGTGCCCATGGCACTGATCTTCCTACGCCACCATTCTCACCCAAATATGTACTACGCAAAAGCTTTGTGCAACGCTGCTACACCAGTTATTGTGGCAATGGCTGAAGTTGATGTAATAGTGGCAGAGTCCAGAGTTAAGCCAGGGTGATGTCAGTAGGCTCATAAAGTGTATCGGTTTGATGCAGAAGATACTGACAATCCATTGGTTTGTTTGCACGTGTTTTTGCTTTCCCTCCTTATTGCATCTGATAGTGAGTTTCTGGGGTGTAGGAACTTGAGAACTTAACCCAATTCTCACAAGTTAAATAACATTAGGGGCCATTTTTAAAGGTATTGCCATGCCTGGTTTCTACTAGGAGAGCTGATCTGCGAATCTTTTAAACATCAGCTTCAAGAGGCTGGTTGGGCAAATGAAGATCTAATGGCAAGCAGTGTAATAAAGCAGGCGCTCAGTGACCCTACTTGACCACACTTAACGTTAAAAGCCATTTGGGAACTCGGCTTAAGGAATATATTGCTTTTCAGCTGACTTGACAATTTAATTTGGCTTCTTTACAATGCGCAGCCTTCTGAATATAAAATGCCATAAATTGAATCTTTTTACTGGATAAGCAATAACCAGCTAAGCCCAGTGGAGGGAAGACTGGTATTCATGCAATACTGGAGCAGTCTGCTAGGATGAGGGATATCTAATTTGGGTGAGTGCATTTGCAGCGACTTGGCATCCGCAGGATGTCTGTGGGTAATTGCCAGCAGATCCATATGCAATCAATTCTATATATTCACCTAGAAAACTGTTTTTGAAAAGGGGAAAAAAAACTCATCTCACTGTGAGTCCTGCAAGACCTGATCTCTCCTTATTTGGTCCATGTCCAACTGGCCTGAGAGGGTGGGGCCTCCTTGACTGCCACCAGCAGCAAAGGTTGCTTCTGCTGTTCAGGATGCCTGGAGACCATCAGGGTGGAGAATTGTTTAGGGGTATTTGCTGTGGTCAATATTTAGTATTGGAAATGCATTATTTTTGCTGTTTACATAGCTTATGATTTATTATTATTATTATTATTATTATTATTATTATTATTTGTTTGACCGTATTCTGAATTATCAATTTTTTTATTCTACATTTATTAACATAATAGGTTTTCATTCGTTTGTTGTTTATATTGCTATTGGATTTTGTTATGTCTTGTAGCTGTTAGTGAACGATGCAAAATGTTTTGATGTTGTGAGCAGCCATGAGCATGGTTTACTATGGAAAGGCAGCATGATAATGATGCCATTATAACTCGGCAAGACAGCAGATAAATTATATGAGCTCAATCTACACCAACGATCTCATCTTTTCTTACCAAACTAAAATATTTCATATATATCAGGGTTGCACATTTTAGTGCAGGGATGGGGAATCTGTGGCTCACCAGGTATTTGATAGACTACAACTCCCAACACCCCAGCCATTGGCCTTGCTGGGGCTGATTAGACTTGGATCCCAGCATCATCTGAACGGCCAGATGTTCCCATCTCTGCTTTAGGGCAAAGAAGAAACTCTTGATATGGATACTTTATACGGTCATCTAATCATAAAAAACATAAGATCCCTGCTGGACTAGACCAAAGGTCTATCTAGTCCAATATTCTGTTTTCACAGTTGCTGACCAGATGTCTATGAAAAGACATGAGTGCAACAGCAATCTCTTGCTTATTATCTCAAGTAACTAGAATACAGAGAGGAAAATGCCTCTAACATTGGAGATAATACATAGCCATTAATAATGATAACCACTGATAACCTTTTCCTTCATAAATTTTTCTAATGCCATCCAAGATGGTGGCAGTCATCGTAAAGATAGTCAGAGACAAATGAGATACCTGAAATATGGTCAGAAGGAGTTGGCTATTGCAGAATTGATTGCATGTGGGAAGTAGGGCTTGATATATGGCTGACAAAAAGAATTTGGCTCAGTCCCTGGTCTGATGGAATCCTTCTAGACCGAAGACTGGAGACATTATTACAGAGGACAGTAGTAACTGTTTATCTTCCCAAAGCTGTTTCTTTTCCTATGCTTGGCAGTAAATCTAAAAGAAATTGCCAGGATTTACTTCTGATAGGGCTGCCCTACTCGTAACAATAATGTAGCAACAAACACAAGCCAACATACGCCCCTTGCAAATTTGTGCCTGGAGCACTTCATAAAATGCAGCAAAATTCAATAAACTCATAAAAATGTTAAAACATTAGGAAAATAAAGGAAGGGGAAATGCAATGGGATGTAAGCAACAGATGATGTAAAACAGGGATGGTGGACCTATGGCTTCCAGATGTCGTTGGCACCAACTCCCACTTGGCCCACCCAGCACGGCTAGGGGTCAGGGATGATGGGAGTTGGAGTATAATAACACTCAAAGGGTCCCTGCTTCCCCATCCTTAGCCTAAAAGCAGCTGAAATATAGAAACCTTTTGCAGGTGGTTTGTAACAGTGGCTTTTTAAAGGTGAGAAGGACAGGCATTTAGAGCAGGGGTGGAGAACCTGAAGCTCAGGGGCCTTGCTATCTGACCTTCAGGACTCTTCCCACCTTCCTGAGCCACAACCCTTACCAGCTTTGCTCTCACCTTAAGCGTTTTTGCCTGACTGGAGTGTGATCTTGAACTCTGATTGTAGGTACTTGGTTGGCCACACTGAGAAGAGGATGCCAGGCTAGATAGGTCTTTTGTTTCCTCCAGCAAGGGTTCTTCTTAGGTACCAACTGCTGTGTTTCAACTGCTTCTATAAATGCAGTTGAATTACAAAGTGCAATGCAAGGAGTCCAGAAGAAGAAGCCCACAGGTATTACCAAGTCACATACACTTCCTCTCCAATTGTATTCTAGCATTTGCAATATTTCATCCTTTCAGTATCTTCAGCAACATTAAGATACCGATTTCAAATCACCACTTACCCAAGATATAGAAATAAAGCTAATGGAAAAGCTAACAGCTGTATCAGTGAGATAAACAAACAACCTTACAAAGTTCTATAGAGAATAAAGCAGTGCTCAGAAGCTCTTTAAATTGTAAAGCGAATGCTTTTTAAATCTGTTTTGTGATGTTTACAGTGACTCTCACATGGGGTTAGAGGTCCTGGAATGTGTACCACAACCAAATGGATTTATGTAAACTACCCCATTGAACCAATCTGCCCCTGCCCAACTCATCCGATGGAAAAATCATATTCTCATATACAGAAAATATGAACAAAAATGGCACAGTTTCCTATGTCTCCCCAACTGCTTAATAGGGACACAATCGTCCAATCTCTAATCTTTTGCAGGGTTGCTCTTTTAAAGATTTGTCTCTGAAATGCTTTTTAACACACTTGGGAGGCCCCAAGGCCTACAGCCTCAGAAAAACTATGTGGTACAAGGAGTGTTCTTAAGTTATTCAAAAGTCACAATGCTCCCCATGTAAATTAAATTAGTAGATTATATCAAGTGTAGAAACAAGGCATGGAACTTAATGCAGCCTTTGAAAGAGAAAGTGCAAGAGGTATTTTTTCCGAATATATTGCCATTCTTTTGAGAAATACTAAAAAAAGACAGTTCTGAATACAGTACTAAGGTGAGTTTGAAAATAATAATCTAGAGAGGGAAAATACCGAATCCACAACAATATGGCATTTCTGTACTGCAACTGGAATTGGTTTCTCCAAAGCTTTCCTTTCCTTTGAAGACCAGAAACTGTAGGGTGAGGATATGCTGCTGTGATCTGATCTCTTCCACATCATAAAATTGCTCTACCAAGATGATAAGTTCAACGTTGCATTAGATAGGAGTGATTGAAGTTGGCTTTCCTGCTCTCATGGAAGCCTTTTGAGTGGTTTTGAAATTTAATGGCACCTTTCATCTGCTGAGAGGATAGGCTTGGGAGAGTGAAGTGTACAAACATGTACCAAAACAACATGTGTTTCAGGCGGAAAGCCTCTTCTCCTCTAGCTCTGCCATATATTTAATCAGTTAAAATTGTTTAAGCTAATTTTAATCGTTTTTGTTTTATATTGTTGTAGCTCTGGTATAAGGTGGAAAAGAAATCTAAATAATAATGATAGTGATAGTAAAAACAAATAAACAAACAAATATATTTCACATATCTGAGTGCTGATGTTTATGTAGCCAAAATGGTACCTTTCACACAGAAGAAGGCTTGAAAATGTTTCAAGGTCTGAAGTCTGAGCATGCTCAATGTGCACAAGTTAACAGGGGAGTTCAGGGGAGAACTGGGAGGGAGGTGGGGATGAAATGGACTGTCCTGAACAGGAGTACCCTACACTGCAACATTTTGTGGCAGGATAGGAGAGGTATGTTCATGTAGTTGTACACAGAAGTGCTTGTGGAGTTTGTAATATAGTAATGGGAATTGATGTTGGAGTAAATGACTCATGGGTTCTCCTCCAACTCTGCAATCCTATAGCTGTAAGACGGGCCTGGAGCAGAGGAAGATTGGGGAAATAGTCAAGCCAATTTATTTTGCTAGGTAGGGCCAGGTCTGTTTAGTATCTCCTTTGTCATGTACGTTGGGGGCAATATGTTGCAACAGAAACTAAACTGAGGTCCAGCTCTGAGGGCCTTCTGGAGGTTCCCTCACTGTGAGAAGTGAAGCTACAGGGAACCAGGCAGAGGGCCTTCTCGGTAGTGGCGCCCGGCCTGTGGAATGTCCTCTCATCAGATGTTAAGGAAATAAACAACTATCTGACTTTTAAAAGACATATGAAGGCGTTTTTTTAAAGTTTGATGTTTTATCGCTTTATTATTATTATTATTATTATTATTATTATTATTATTATTATTATTATTATTATTATTATTAAAACAGCTGGAGACACTTCAAGAAGGTGATACCAATACAGCAAAAGGGATATATAGTTTTCTCTGCAACCCCTCCTCCTAGTTGGAGGTGATGTCATCCAGGTGTATGTGTGAAAGAGAAAAGACCCACTGTTTTGGGAGTGACACAAAGTCAGAGACAGAGGCTGAGTTTTAGACTCTGGAAGCTACCTCTCATAAAAGCAGATGGGGAAGCAGTTGACTTTGGGGCATCTGTCAGAATTACATCCATCTCTTCCTATGTTCAGTGTGTGTGTGTGTGTGTGTGTGTGTGTGTGTGTGTGTATAAAACCATGTACCACAAAAATACCATAAGTTTCCAGTGACCTAATTCCAAGAAAACAGAAACATGCTGCAGCACAGGAGTTATTGGAGAACTGGGTTGTGTGTAACAATGTTCATTTTGTGTGCGTGGTTGATTGACACCTGTCTATCCACCCTTGCTGCCCTCTGTTTAACTGGGTCGAGGCGTCTGTTTCTCAACTAAAAAGTGATGCTTGAATATAATGAAAAGATCAGGGATATATATTGTAATCCAAGAAGCGTATAAAACATATCAAACATAATTTATCACAAGAATGGAAGTATTTTAAAATTCACTTTAATATGTCATGCAGTTGAGCTTTATGTCTCTGCTCATCAAAGTACAGTATTCCAAAACTTCTTTGATTTTCCTCTACATTCCCCAGACTCTTTTATCATCCTTCTATTGAGATCCACTAGGGGGCACCATTAGTATAGGCTGGTTTTTTTGTTTTGTTTTTTGTTTTGTTATTCCCCCACTGACAAAATTCGTTTGTCAAGTAAGCTCAAAAAGGACTGCACAACCTTCCACCCACATAACGTAGTCCCAAACAAGAGGGAAACATGAAGCTAGCAGTGGCAGTAACACATTTCGGTTGCTTTGCGTGACTGGGGTTGTGTGAATTTAGGATCGATAATTTTTGGACCAGGCTGGGTCTTACTATCTTATTAAAAACAAACACTTGCGATTACCTAATTGTAAGGATTACGTTATGAAAACCTTCACCCCTGATTTCATCACTTGTGTAACAGAAACAGGCCTTGCTAGTGGGTTGTCTATTATTTGTTTTTCTTGCCTAGCCAGTTGGCAACCCTGTGTGGGTGTCACACTGGTTATTATTTTTTCATCATTTATTACCTGCCATTCACCCTAAGGTCCCAGGGCAGGTTACAACAATAGAAAACATATATATATATATATATGCAGGTTTTGGTGTCCTCGGGTGTCTTCCCGTGTAAAAGTTGGGGTGTCTAGGCGACGTTTCGACGAGGTCTCACTCGTCATCTTCAGGCTGGTGCTTTCGGCTTCTTGTTACTGGAACAGAGCGGGATCTCAATGTTTGAGTTCCTATAAATACTGTAGAGGGGGTGTGGTGTCTAGCCTCCAATGTTCTGGGCAGAGAGGAAGTTCCCAGGCTAGTGTGCCTTTTCTTCTTTTGTTCCTTAATTACTTGAGAGATACCTTGAGTGATTTCTTGAGTGATATCCTGAGTACCACTTAGGTGGGTCATTAGGTGTGGATTAGTTGCTAAAGTCTTTGTGTCTTGACCTCTTGAACTTTGTGAAGAGTTTTCCTGAGAAGATGGCTGTATTGCACTTAGTTGTGCTTTGGCTTGGCTTCGTGTATAGGGGCGAGCTGTGGTTTTGTGGCTTGTGTCAGCCAGATCTGTGTAGGGATTGCAGGGGGGTGCAGCATCCGGAGGTGCCACCATGGATTGGCTACTGGATGGTGTCAGTAATTCATCTGTGGAGAGGGTCTGGGTTTGGGTCTGGTGTGGTTGATTGGTGTTGGCGTTCTGTGTGCCTCTGGATCTGGTGTCAGTTTTTGTGGGGAGGGCTAATTTCCAGATGTCTGGCAAGCGGGATGTGTCGTCACGCTTGTTCATGTTGTGAGGGTGTTTCTCTATCTCGATGGCTTCCATGATTATTCTCTTGTGGTGATGTTCCGTGTTAAAGAGCAATTTGGAATCTGCAAAATTAATTTCGTGTCCTGTTTCTTTCATGTGTTGGAAAAGAGAGGAAGTTTTTTCTTCTTTTTTGACGGCATTCTTGTGTTCTGCGATACGTGCATTTATTCGTCTGTTTGTTTGTCCAATGTACGTGGCTGGGCAGACTTTGCAGGGTATTTCATAGATCCCTTGGTTTTCCAACTGGATTTTATCCTTGGGGTTTCTGAGGATATTGGCTATTTTTTGGTTGGTGCAAAAGGCTGTTTTGATATTGTGTTTATGGAGGATTTTGCTAATTTTATGTGATCTCTTGTTCCTACGCAACTGCCGAGACAACAAATTAATTCCCACATGCTTCCAACTTAAATTCCATTCTAAAACCCCAGCCACCGAAAGGATCCTGAAACGAACTGAACTATCCCTAATCAGAAACGAACTACACAAGAAAAGATACCTACTAGACCAAACCAACAAAGATCTACTCACTCTTCACCTCAAACTCTGTAACAAAATCCACCCTGCACTCTGGGACAAATGCAAACAACTAGCCGTCTGGAGAGCTGAAACGGAGACCTCACATAAGACAGACACACACACCAACAAACTCCACAAACTAGAGAAACGCCAGAAGCCCGGCCACCCTCCACAGCAACCCATGAAACAAACAGTACATAACATATCAGACAGGATCCTCACCACAACTGAAACCAAAGTACTCTCCAAAGGTTTCAACTTTGCAGTCGCCCCGAGACGCATCCCCACGGAAAACATCATATGCGGAGTCGAAGCTAGCCTAACCAAATTCAACCCAGATGAAGCCAATAAAATCAGACTTGAAGTCACCAACATCCTCTGCTCCAGCAAACCACCCAGAAGCAATTTACACAAAGAAGAACAGAAAGCACTCACCAACCTGAGGAAAGACAACAACATAATCATTCTCCCAGCAGACAAAGGTAATGCCACAGTGGTGATGAACACATCGGACTACCAAGCAAAACTATCAAAGCTACTCCAAGATCCTGCCTACAAACCTATAAAAACAGATCCCACCACCTATCTGGAAAAAACCACCAAATCCAAAATAAAAGCCTCTCCTATCAGTGAAGAAATCCAGCTAAGAATCATCCCCAGAGAAAAATCATCCAGATGCCCCAAACTCTACGGCCTCCCCAAGATACACAAAGAAGGAACACCACTCAGACCAATAGTCAGCTCCATAGGCTCACCTCTACAAAATCTCGCTAAATTTCTCGCCAAGCAACTTCAGCCCTATGCAGAATCCATCTCTTCACACGTACCAAACTCCTTCCAGTTCATAGAAACAATAAAGAAGCAAAACCTACATCCTAATGACCTACTTGTGAGCTTCGATGTTGTATCTCTCTTCACACAAGTGCCCATTAATGAAGCCTTGACAGCTATTCAAAACAAATACAATCCCCCCGAATACATCTTGGACCTGACCAACCACTGCCTAACCAACACGTACTTCATCCACAATGGACAAAGATACAAACAGATAGAAGGAGCACCTATGGGATCACCCCTCTCACCGGTCATCGCAAACCTGTACATGGAACACTTTGAAACCAATGCTTTAGACAAGTCAGAACACAAACCCAAACTTTGGCTCAGATATGTTGACGACACCTTTGTAATTTGGCCACACGGGAAGGAAAAACTGGATAGCTTCCTCACACATCTCAACAACTTACACCCCAAAATACAATTCACTATGGAAATAGAAGCCAACAACCAACTTCCCTTCCTTGACGTCCTAATCTACAAAAAACCTGATGGCTCCCTAGGACACACTATCTACCAGAAAAAAACACACACCAACCGCTACTTACATGCACAATCACACCACCACCCTGCACAAATAAACTCCGTAGCCAAGACTCTCATCTCCAGAACCAAACGCCTGGCTGACAAAGACCACTTGACAACTGAGTTACAGAATCTCTCAAATGTGTTAATTGCCAATGGATACCAGCAAAACAGGATTACGAAGCTAATCCAAAAGGAAACACCCCCCAAAAACCAAGACACAGAAGAAAACAATGGCATGGCCCTCCTTCCTTATATCAAGGGCACTACAGATAAAATTAGCAAAATCCTCCATAAACACAATATCAAAACAGCCTTTTGCACCAACCAAAAAATAGCCAATATCCTCAGAAACCCCAAGGATAAAATCCAGTTGGAAAACCAAGGGATCTATGAAATACCCTGCAAAGTCTGCCCAGCCACGTACATTGGACAAACAAACAGACGAATAAATGCACGTATCGCAGAACACAAGAATGCCGTCAAAAAAGAAGAAAAAACTTCCTCTCTTTTCCAACACATGAAAGAAACAGGACACGAAATTAATTTTGCAGATTCCAAATTGCTCTTTAACACGGAACATCACCACAAGAGAATAATCATGGAAGCCATCGAGATAGAGAAACACCCTCACAACATGAACAAGCGTGACGACACATCCCGCTTGCCAGACATCTGGAAATTAGCCCTCCCCACAAAAACTGACACCAGATCCAGAGGCACACAGAACGCCAACACCAATCAACCACACCAGACCCAAACCCAGACCCTCTCCACAGATGAATTACTGACACCATCCAGTAGCCAATCCATGGTGGCACCTCCGGATGCTGCACCCCCCTGCAATCCCTACACAGATCTGGCTGACACAAGCCACAAAACCACAGCTCGCCCCTATACACGAAGCCAAGCCAAAGCACAACTAAGTGCAATACAGCCATCTTCTCAGGAAAACTCTTCACAAAGTTCAAGAGGTCAAGACACAAAGACTTTAGCAACTAATCCACACCTAATGACCCACCTAAGTGGTACTCAGGATATCACTCAAGAAATCACTCAAGGTATCTCTCAAGTAATTAAGGAACAAAAGAAGAAAAGGCACACTAGCCTGGGAACTTCCTCTCTGCCCAGAACATTGGAGGCTAGACACCACACCCCCTCTACAGTATTTATAGGAACTCAAACATTGAGATCCCGCTCTGTTCCAGTAACAAGAAGCCGAAAGCACCAGCCTGAAGATGACGAGTGAGACCTCGTCGAAACGTCGCCTAGACACCCCAACTTTTACACGGGAAGACACCCGAGGACACCAAAACCTGCATATATATATATATATATATATATATATATAAACAACTTTAAATAAATAAATAAATAAATAAGGTGTGTGTCCTAAAAATATGCATCTCAGATGTCAAAAGCCAAGGTAAAAAGGTGTATCTTCAGCATTCGGGTGATTCCTGCACACATCATCACTAGGCCTTCTTGACCTAGCTGTGTCATTTAGAGTTTCTTCATTTCTCCCTGGGCTACTTTCTGTTGGGCTCCAGCATTTCTCCCCACCCAACACATTAAAAACAAAACAGTCTGGTAATCTTCCACCAGTAAGGCTCCTTCCTCTCCTCATCCCATCATAGCCTACCTGTCCATGACATTGATACAGGCATGGCATTGCAGGGGGCTAGTGAGTCTCCAGTACAGCACTAGCTGGCTACAGCGAAGGCTCCATTAATATATATATTTTTTGCACTTTAAATGGAAATGAAATTTGGAAAACATGGTGCAAGAAAGAGTTCCCAGGTGCAATTTATTTCTCATTCCACCTCCTTTAATAAAGTCCCTTTATTTCAGAGCACCCGCAATCCAAAGGACCCCACAGATTGGACTATGTGTGCCTTAAGTGTTATCTTGTTAGTGAAAAATTGAACTGGCATTGATCCTCCTCTCTCCCCCCCCCCCCCGAGTTAGTGCCATGATTAAAATATTTCCTTTAGCGGCTGGCAGAGGAAGAGAAGGAAAGTGGGAAGCTATTTTTGTAATCAAAATCTGGAAAACAAAAATACACTTGACGATAGCCTCTCAGCTTGCATATTAAACACATGTGCCCTGTCTAATTTACAACCCAATCCAATGCATATTAACTCAGAAGTAAGTGCCAGTGTATTCAGTGGTAGAAGTGTATACAATTACAGCCTTATTTAGTTTACTGAAGGCATTTGCATAGCACCTATTTAATAAATTGTATTTTAATACTTTTAAAACTTTGTTGGAAGCTGCCCAGAGTGGCTGGGGAAACCCAGCCAGATGGGCGGGGTATAAATAAATAAATAAATAAATAAATAAATAAATAAATAAATAAATAAACCATAACATAAACCATTGTTATTTCAGCTTTCACCACAATTTAGATAATGAAAGGGATTTTTAAAAAATAGAATAATAGTCTTGTGGACAGAAATGGGCTTAGGCCAGTAGCTCTCAAATAGCCAGGCAGGACCCCATAGGGTCGGACTGCGGAACTTGTAGCCTTCTAGGTGCTGTTGAACTCAGTTTCCCATCAGCTTCAGCCAGTGTGACCAGAGGCCAAGAATAACAATGGTTAGAGTCCAACAACATCTGGAGGGGCATAGATTCCTCATGCTTGTGTAGGGGAAAATGCCAGAGAGAAACAGAATCCAGGGGACATTTCCCTGCCATTGAAGAGGCCTAGCATGGTAGTCATCAAAAACCCTGTGCTGACCGTGGAAATTGCACAGCGATATGAAAGGCTTATGGGAGCTTTTGGCTGCAGAGTGACTTCTCACCACCTCCTTGAGATTTCCAGTTCAAGTACTTCTGCAGTACTAGAGTTAGATTAGTACCCCACTTGACAGGTCCTTATACATATAACAGTGGGCGGCAAACATGCACTTCTCTGCAAGGATTCTTTGTGCTTGCCAGTCACACTAGGTAGACAAAGTTTAGAAGGGGGAGGGAGCAAGTTCAAAAGTTATGGGAAACAATGGCTTTAGGCAGACCTATGGCTCAGGCCTGAAGCCAGCGTTTGGCCTGGTCAGGCACTGGCCAAAGTGCCTCATGACTCATCACCATCTTAACCTCACTTGGTCATCAACAGGCTCCCTTTCACCTTCTATCTCTACCTCACGGCTTGCCTGGGCTCTGATAATGGGCCTTGCATTCTGGGTGAAGTAGCCAGGCATTGCCTGCTCCACTGTCATGATTTGCCACAGAGGCAAGAAAGGCATTTAAAACTTAGGTGGTTTTTTTAAGCAACCACCACCACCATCTGTAAGCTTAATAAGTTTTTCCAGCTGCCATGGCCACCTTGCGCAGAATGCCTGGCTCTGAGGAGAATGACAAGCTTGGCCATTTCTTGGAGTCCAAGTGGCAGGGAAACTGCCATTTGTGCTGAAGTTATTGCATAGGTAAACAATGTGTTTTAGGAAGTAAGCAAAGGGGTGGAGAAGAGGTGGAGCAGTGGTCACACCCTGCTAGGCCCCCCTGAAGTACAGTGTCAGCCCTGATGTGACCGAGTAGAAATGTGGAGAAAATGGACTAGCAGAGGCATGCTTTGAATTATTAGGCTTTGCATTTAATTCTGTGGCTTTATGTTTCTGTTTATTCCTCCTAAAAAAACAGCACCAGGGAGTTTTTGCTCACAAGTGTGCTACAGCTCACAATTTGACTGTGTTCTAAGAAAACAATTTTGGTTAGAAGCCTAATAGCCGGTTTAAACATGGCCTTTTCTACATCACACTGTGTAATATCCCAACATATAATAATTCGTTCTGACTCTTCTACAGCACAGTCCTATGGGCTACATATCCTGCATCACCAACCGCATCACCAAGAAGCAAATCTTTTATTGTAAAATTAATAATAAGTAAAATACCAATGAACAATGAATAAACATTTTTTTTAATAAATGCTCTGGGACTGCAGAGCTGAAGGAGTGCTCACTTTGGCTTCAGCCAGGGCACCAAGGACCACTGGGATGCAGCAGCTGCTGCCTCCTAGGAAGAACATCAAGGCAAAGGAAAGACTAGCCTGGCTCCATCCCAATGAACTTGGTTCTGCCAGAAAGCAGGCTCGCCCAGCTGCCCAGCTGAAGAGAAGCAGGCTCTGGCCTCAGCCACCACACCTAAGAAAAGGTGCTGGTTGGGTTGGTTGCAGTGTCTCTGTCCATGGTGGCTAAGTTATGTCTCCGAATACCAGTTGTTGGGAGTCACTAGTACAGAGAGTGCTGATGCCCTCAGGTTCTCCTTTGGGGCTTCCCATAGGCAGCTGGCTTGACACTGTGAAAATAGGCTGTAGCCTAGGTGTGCTTCTGGTCTGATCCAGCAGGTCTTCGTCCCCAGCAGATCAGCCTGCCAACAACTGGATATGAATGTCATGCCTGTCCACAACTCAACATGCTGTTCTGGCATTGTCAAGCTCTTTCTCCACCACTACCTTCCCCTTCCCCTTATGTGTCTTGTCTGTTTACCTTGAAAATTTCAGAACCGGTCATCTTTTTTTAAAGAAGAAGAAGAAGAAGAAGAAGAAGAAGAAGAAGAAGAAGAAGAAGAAGAAGAAGAAGAAGAAGAGTTAGAGTTATTTGGATTTGATATCCCACTTTATCACTACCCGAAGGAGTCTCAAAGCGGCTAACATTCTCCTTTCCCTTCCTCCCCCACAACAAACACTCTGTGAGGTGAGTGGGGCTGAGAGACTTCAAAGAAGTGTGACTAGCCCAAGGTCACCCAACAGCTGCATGTGGAGGAGCGGAGACGCGAACCCGGTTCCCCAGATTACGAGTCTACAGTTCTTAACCACTACACCATGCTGGCTCCATTGATGTGAGTCCTTTGGGAGACAATATTTTTCTGAAAAGCAGGATAAAAATTAAAATAAAATAGGCATCTAGAATTGGCCAATGCAATGCCTTCCACCCAGTCTTTTTTGGTGTCCTTTGCAACCCTAAAGCAAAAAGAGCTTGAATGTTCGGGTGACCACAGGAAGTCTGCAGGGGCACTTTGAACAACCACAAGAGAAAGGGGAACTGAGAAGTACAATGTGTTAGTCTCCTTTTGTTAAAGTGAAATAAAGCGGGAGTCCCTGTCAGCAGTTACTGGAAGCCCTGGTCTAGTTGTGGAAGAATATGTCCTAAAAAAGGGGGTAACTCTGTGGTGGATGAGTAATCTCAGGAAGCCAGAAGGACCAAAAGAGAAAGCTGAAACCAAGGCCCACATTATCCAGCTTTCAAATCAGAGGGGCTGGAGCACATGTATTTCAGACCTGTGCTTCCATGCAAGGGGCAGGTAGAAACCAGCCACACATAAGGGCAAAGAGACTGAGGCGGTGATGGGGAAAGCTGCACTCGCTGCTTTTGCTGTCAGTCATGCAGCTTGCAAAAGTGCAGGAGTCTTGCAAGGACGCAGAGAAGCTTGGCCAACCCCACTCCTCTTTGTGGCTTTCAGAATTCACCTCACAATGTATGCATTTTAAGGGAAATGTTGATGGCTTGAACTGACTTTTTAAATGAGGAATAGTAGGTAAGGAGCCTGGCTACCTATTTCTTACTCAGCTCAGCTTTCTTCAGGATGGGGCAGGCATTGGGGGGGGGGGGGAGAGACACAGGATACTGAGGCAGTATATTACCAGAGGTGTGTGGGTGTGAGTTTTGTCATGGCAATCTGCAACCTGGGATTACACCTGAAGTCTCTCATCTGCTAACCCTGAACTGTTCCACTGAGCTACAGCCCCACGAGGTATCAGTCTATATGTGTGTTTGGGGAAATCCTACACATAGGGTGGAGAAGGACAGAAGATGGTTGTTTTCATGGAGGGTGCTAATGTTGTGCAAAGGTAAATTTATCAATGCAGAGTCTTGTTCATAAACAGAATAAAACTTTTACTTGAGAAAATAATGTTGTTCACAAACAGCATAGTTAAAGAGCATACACAGAGTGCTCATAGCAGCTACAGTGGTACCTCTGGATACGAATGGGATCCGTTCTGGAGCCCTGTTCACATCCAGAAGCAAACGTAACTAGCAACGGCACATCTGTGCATGCGCGTGTCGCTTTTCGCTGCTTCTGTGCATGCGCGTGACATCATTTTGAGAATCTGCACATGCGCAAGCGGCAAAATCCGGAAGTAACGCACTCCGTTACTTCCAGGTTGCCGCCGAGCGCAACTCGAACACGCTCAACCCGAGGTCTGACTGTATCTGACTCTTCACAGATGCACAGTCTTATTTACTGATTTACTAGAGTCCTGGAGCCACTCTGTAACAACACACACAGAGGCTGAGACACACACCGAGATACATTGACTCTGAGGCCCACAGAGAGGCTGGCTACTTTTATAGGGCGAATGAGTCATCACTCAAGATGAGTCACGAGTCACAGTGACTTAGCAGTTTGCTGTTAACAGTTAGCAGTTAGCAGGCTTGAATGATTGTGTAGGCCTTGTTGGCCTTACTGCTTCTGCTCTCAAGAACCTTTGTCTCATCACAGTTAAATGTTGGGAGACTAGAAAGGATGCATCAAGAGGTTCCATGCTGTCTGCTCCTCCCAGTGGGCTATGATGTGAGCTGTGCTGAAAGTGGCTCTGTAGGTTTCTCCTGCCAGCATACTTGTGTCACAAATGGCTTGTGTGAGTTAATCCTAGCATTCTTGCAACTGGTTCCTTCCATGCAGTAAACAATGTTGCAACTGGATAATAGCAAGGGAGTTGCCAGGGTGTTTGTAAGAGTAGCCTTCATTCTTGTGCCTTCTCTGCAAACACTCTCATATATCTCCAGGTGTTATTTTGTTTCTGACATTACTGGGGAATTGAGGGTGGGGTGAGGATATAGCAGCATAGCTGCAGCGTAGCAGTGGCTATCAATGATGTGCTGGGGAATTGCATTGGCTGTGGTTTTCATTTTATATAAGGTTGGGGAAGTGGATGTGGCCAGCGGTTTGGATTCAGACCTCCCCCAACCCCTGTAGCCCATTCTGACAGGTGTGTGGGGCTGGACACCTGGCAGTCAGCTGGCATCACAGTGACACCAGGTGAAGCATTTTCTTCTGCACAATCAAACCTCACAGGAAATGAACAAAGCTTTGCAAGTGCCATTGTGCCATCTGCAGAGCCCTATTACTCGGCTAGTGCCAAAGATCAGCTAATTGTCAATGTTTACAAAGGAGCGTGGTTCGCAGGTGCCACCAATTGGCCGATTGGCGGTGTCTGCAAAACCCTCTTTAGACTGGAAACAATGCCTTTATGTGTCCCACACCTGAAGTTATATGTAACAGGTGTAGGGCACATGGGTGCAGTTTGGGGAAAGCACCCTTGTGGGTCAAATTAGGACTGCTGCTGGAGTTTCTCATGGCTAGATGAGACTCATTTGCTTTCACATATGCAAAATTAACTGAAAAGGCTTCCATACTAACAGCTTGTTCTACTTAAGAGAAGTGTCCTCTCTCCTTATCTTACTTCATTCCCTTTCCAAAGTGGTAATGCTGTGTTACACTCTTATCAACTGAGTTTCTGTGGAGCTCTTAGAGTTTGCAAAAACATTGTTTAGTACTGCAGCTGGCAGTACTGCAGCCAGCCTCTGTGGCTTGGCTCCAGCAATTTATTAACACAGTTCCCATGGTTGCATCTTGGAAGAAACCAACCTGAGTGTTGGCAAAAGAAACACCACCTCTTAATTTGATTGCTGACACACACAACTATAAAAAGTTACTCTGTTGTCTCTGTGGGTTACATGTTGGCTTGTGACCAGCTTTTGCTATAGCGTTCTCACAGAAAATAGATTGTGAAAACAGAACACAAAATGTACTGGGAAATTAGCAGGTCTGAATGATTATGTAGTGGGAAGTATTTGGACTACAAAACCCATGAAGCAGTGAGATTTGGAACAGAACACACACAACACTTTTACTTTTGTAATTAGGGTGGATTATTTTTATTTCCTTATTTCCTATATTTTGTGTTGCTTTTCAGACAATTACTGTCCACCAAAGCAACTCCCTCCAATTTAAGAGAGAGAGCTTGAAACAGACAGCCAGAGCCAGACACTATCCTTACAGGCTTTCAAACAGGAAGGAAGGTGGAGGGAGAGACAGGTGAGCGGTGTGCCTTTGTATCCAGTTGTGGCCAGGCCAATTTTCCTTGAATAGCTGCTGTTGGTTCTTGCTTCTTTGACTGATGGATGTGGCCAAGAAGCCTTTCGACTTTGCTTCTGCAGTTCCAGGGCAACTGGCAGCCAGAGCTGATTATTTCCTCCAGCAGCGAGCGGGGAAGCAAAATCCCTGCAGCTGACTGGAGCCTGGCCCAAGAAGTTGGGTTGATGGATGGGGCCTGACTGACTTCCTTCCTGCTATGATATTTTACCTGGGAGGAAGTGAGGAAGCAGCTCCCCAGTGGCCCTGGGTCCCCTGTTTGACGACAGAGGTCAGACTGTGCTGCCTTCAACCCTGTAGACCCCAGAAACATAATGTTGTGTGCCACCCCTCCGAGTGGTGTGAAATTCCAAGGGTTCTACCCAGGATTTGGTGTCCTCAGAATGAGGGACAGCAGAGACTGTGGTGCTTTTCATATATATATATATATATATGAATAATATATGCAGGTTTTGGTGTCCTCGGGTGTCTTCCCGTGTAAAAGTTGGGGTGTCTAGGCGACGTTTCGACGAGGTCTCACTCGTCATCTTCAGGCTGGTGCTTTCGGCTTCTTGTTACTGGAACAGAGCGGGATCTCAATGTTTGAGTTCCTATAAATACTGTAGAGGGGGTGTGGTGTCTAGCCTCCAATGTTCTGGGCAGAGAGGAAGTTCCCAGGCTAGTGTGCCTTTTCTTCTTTTGTTCCTTAATTACTTGAGAGATACCTTGAGTGATTTCTTGAGTGATATCCTGAGTACCACTTAGGTGGGTCATTAGGTGTGGATTAGTTGCTAAAGTCTTTGTGTCTTGACCTCTTGAACTTTGTGAAGAGTTTTCCTGAGAAGATGGCTGTATTGCACTTAGTTGTGCTTTGGCTTGGCTTCGTGTATAGGGGCGAGCTGTGGTTTTGTGGCTTGTGTCAGCCAGATCTGTGTAGGGATTGCAGGGGGGTGCAGCATCCGGAGGTGCCACCATGGATTGGCTACTGGATGGTGTCAGTAATTCATCTGTGGAGAGGGTCTGGGTTTGGGTCTGGTGTGGTTGATTGGTGTTGGCGTTCTGTGTGCCTCTGGATCTGGTGTCAGTTTTTGTGGGGAGGGCTAATTTCCAGATGTCTGGCAAGCGGGATGTGTCGTCACGCTTGTTCATGTTGTGAGGGTGTTTCTCTATCTCGATGGCTTCCATGATTATTCTCTTGTGGTGATGTTCCGTGTTAAAGAGCAATTTGGAATCTGCAAAATTAATTTCGTGTCCTGTTTCTTTCATGTGTTGGAAAAGAGAGGAAGTTTTTTCTTCTTTTTTGACGGCATTCTTGTGTTCTGCGATACGTGCATTTATTCGTCTGTTTGTTTGTCCAATGTACGTGGCTGGGCAGACTTTGCAGGGTATTTCATAGATCCCTTGGTTTTCCAACTGGATTTTATCCTTGGGGTTTCTGAGGATATTGGCTATTTTTTGGTTGGTGCAAAAGGCTGTTTTGATATTGTGTTTATGGAGGATTTTGCTAATTTTATCTGTAGTGCCCTTGATATAAGGAAGGAGGGCCATGCCATTGTTTTCTTCTGTGTCTTGGTTTTTGGGGGGTGTTTTGGTTTTCGTGAAAATCTACGAAATCTACGAAAGCAAATGAATAATATATATATATATATATATATATATTATATATAATATATATATATATATATATGCTTTCGTAGATTTTCACGGGTACAGGAATGCAGGTTTTGGTGTCCTCGGGTGTCTTCCCGTGTAAAAGTTGGGGTGTCTAGGCGACGTTTCGACGAGGTCTCACTCGTCATCTTCAGGCTGGTGCTTTCGGCTTCTTGTTACTGGAACAGAGCGGGATCTCAATGTTTGAGTTCCTATAAATACTGTAGAGGGGGTGTGGTGTCTAGCCTCCAATGTTCTGGGCAGAGAGGAAGTTCCCAGGCTAGTGTGCCTTTTCTTCTTTTGTTCCTTAATTACTTGAGAGATACCTTGAGTGATTTCTTGAGTGATATCCTGAGTACCACTTAGGTGGGTCATTAGGTGTGGATTAGTTGCTAAAGTCTTTGTGTCTTGACCTCTTGAACTTTGTGAAGAGTTTTCCTGAGAAGATGGCTGTATTGCACTTAGTTGTGCTTTGGCTTGGCTTCGTGTATAGGGGCGAGCTGTGGTTTTGTGGCTTGTGTCAGCCAGATCTGTGTAGGGATTGCAGGGGGGTGCAGCATCCGGAGGTGCCACCATGGATTGGCTACTGGATGGTGTCAGTAATTCATCTGTGGAGAGGGTCTGGGTTTGGGTCTGGTGTGGTTGATTGGTGTTGGCGTTCTGTGTGCCTCTGGATCTGGTGTCAGTTTTTGTGGAGAGGGCTAATTTCCAAAAATCCTCCATAAACACAAAAATCCTCCATAAACACAATATCAAAACAGCCTTTTGCACCAACCAAAAAATAGCCAATATCCTCAGAAACCCCAAGGATAAAATCCAGTTGGAAAACCAAGGGATCTATGAAATACCCTGCAAAGTCTGCCCAGCCACGTACATTGGACAAACAAACAGACGAATAAATGCACGTATCGCAGAACACAAGAATGCCGTCAAAAAAGAAGAAAAAACTTCCTCTCTTTTCCAACACATGAAAGAAACAGGACACGAAATTAATTTTGCAGATTCCAAATTGCTCTTTAACACGGAACATCACCACAAGAGAATAATCATGGAAGCCATCGAGATAGAGAAACACCCTCACAACATGAACAAGCGTGACGACACATCCCGCTTGCCAGACATCTGGAAATTAGCCCTCTCCACAAAAACTGACACCAGATCCAGAGGCACACAGAACGCCAACACCAATCAACCACACCAGACCCAAACCCAGACCCTCTCCACAGATGAATTACTGACACCATCCAGTAGCCAATCCATGGTGGCACCTCCGGATGCTGCACCCCCCTGCAATCCCTACACAGATCTGGCTGACACAAGCCACAAAACCACAGCTCGCCCCTATACACGAAGCCAAGCCAAAGCACAACTAAGTGCAATACAGCCATCTTCTCAGGAAAACTCTTCACAAAGTTCAAGAGGTCAAGACACAAAGACTTTAGCAACTAATCCACACCTAATGACCCACCTAAGTGGTACTCAGGATATCACTCAAGAAATCACTCAAGGTATCTCTCAAGTAATTAAGGAACAAAAGAAGAAAAGGCACACTAGCCTGGGAACTTCCTCTCTGCCCAGAACATTGGAGGCTAGACACCACACCCCCTCTACAGTATTTATAGGAACTCAAACATTGAGATCCCGCTCTGTTCCAGTAACAAGAAGCCGAAAGCACCAGCCTGAAGATGACGGGTGAGACCTCGTCGAAACGTCGCCTAGACACCCCAACTTTTACACGGGAAGACACCCGAGGACACCAAAACCTGCATATATATATATATATATATATGTATATATATGTATATATGTATATATATTCTGTGCATATATAGAACATGAGCCTACAATGGAGGGCCCCACAGCATTAACACTCCAAGAAGGTCTTGCTTCTTCCAAAGCCTTGGATTCTAACAGAAATCTGGCATAGCTCTGTCTCCTAGCTGCCCAGCCTGCAACCTTGCACTTTCCATTGCTATTTAATCCTGCAGTTCTTAGTTTTGCTGCTTGTTTTTAGTAAACTCACTGCCATTTGCTACAATATTGTTGTTTTCTTTATTGCGTGTAAGCCATCTTTGGCTCTTTTCTGAGAAATGGCAGGCTAAAAAAAAAAAAAGTTTTAGAATCAATAAGGCTAGAAAACTTTCTGTAGGAAGAAAGCACACTGTCCAAATTGAATGTCAGCCATTCTCTAAAAGACAAAACCTTTCCAGCGTGCCTGTCTAAGATTTCAATTCTTCTTCCCTGCTGCCTTTGGAATGGTTTGATAGTTAAAAAAAACAACCAACCAACCAACCAACAGCAACAATCCTATGATGCCCTCTTCTTGAAAATGCAGGGTTCCCTGTCCAGAAATGAGGATTGGAGCTGGTGAAGCGGCAGAAGTTAAAATAAAAGGCAGGGAGCTATGTTGTTAGTGGCTCAAATGAGCATTGGCTGTGGAGCCTAATTTGTGCTCAGCCCTTACAGATAAGTAAATTCTGCAATTCCCAGTACATGGCCACTACAAAAGCAAGTGCATGTTGATGGGGGGAAAGCCCTTTTGTTCAAATCCACCCTCTGTAAAAGCTATAACGCTGATAATTTCTGGAGAGGCAGCAAGCACCACACACTCCTTTTAGTTCTTTTCAACACAATTGTAAGAGCAAAGTACCAGCAGCCAATGCATACATCACCTCATAATTCCACTCGTTAATTTCTTAGGGTATGATAAGCTTTCACTTTCAGCCGGACTTAATGGAAAATATTAGCAGTGCATTCCTAACATAGCTATTCAGTAGGTACCACAACATTTAATAGGGCTTGTTCCTAGGCAAATGGTATGTGATTGCAACACAAGTGACATCTGTGTCTTCCTTTTGGCCATCAAATGGGACCATATTGGCTATGAGTCCTGAAAGACCTGCTCCCTGCCTTGTGGGCCTTTTCCCACCTGGCCTGGGAGGGCTGGGCCCTGATTGACTTACTCCAGCTACAAAAACCAAGGCTGCTGAACAGACTCTTGGGCTGGAGTATTGTTTAGAAGTTTTTGTTGAGGTGTTGTTGCTGTTGTTTTTTTTATCTTTATCTCTTACAATGATTTATGTGGAAATTGTTCAGTTACATCTGTGTGCCTTTTGATGTGTTTTATTTATTGTCTATGGCTACATTTGTTACCCGTAAATCTTTTCATGTTCTAAGCCACTGGGAGTGTGGTTTTAACTATGGAAAGGCGGCTTACAAATCAAATGATGGGATGAAATGTGCTTTTCTGGAATGACAAGGACATTTCTGATGGTTAGCCTGCGGAAGTTGCTCCATTAGGGCAAGTGGGGCACAGCTTCACCAGCTTCACCAAGCTACTTACCTACAGCAACTGCAGTGGGTGGAGTCAGCATCCTTCTCCTTAGTCTCAACTTTTCCTGTAGAACTTAGCATCAAGGAGGATGGGGACAAAACTAGAATTAGTTGGTTCTACCTGTCTTTGACCCTGGCTCCACCTACCCTTAACCTCCCTGCATTCTGCCCACCCAGTCCCAATGAACACCAGCTGTTGTAAACCTATAATCAGTCCAAGAGACAACACAGCTGGGAGCTAGTGTTGATTTTCCCTTCACTTGGTTCTCACCCCTGGGATTTTTGATGGTTTCTTGGTATAGCTCGCATGTAGCTCCAACATCAGCTTTCAGTGCATTGACATCAACCTGGATCCCATGCTAGTCTGCCTGAAACCCAAGGGAATCTCTGCCAGAGAGTACTGAGATAGATGGACCAATGGTGTGGCTCAGTATGAAGCAGTTTCCTATGTCCAATTGCAACTAAATTTGGATAGGGGTTGAAGCAACACTTTGTTCTGGGACTGGTGCCAGTCTCTGGAGGGAGCTTGAAGATGTGCTCAAACGCAAGAGACTCCTGTGGACTCCTGTGAGGGTTGTGAGCTTTCTCCCAGCTCTACGCTGCTTCTCACGTACACTGTTGGAGGGCAGGCAGAGAAGTACCAAGTAATCAAATCAAGCCAAACACAACAGAGCCATCTGCTGCATTATCGCAGTGATCAGAAGTTAGAGAAGAAGCTAAATTTACAAAAGCAACATTAACGAGGCTGCTTCTTTGATTCCCTAAATAAATCTCTCCAGAACGCTGGTCTCAATGCAACAATGATGTGGAGATACATGCTAACCACATTAAGAAACCACATTTGCTTTGCCATATCGAAAATCCCAGTAGTGGGAATCCAAGTGAAAATAAAATGAAAAACTGCTCCTCATTACCATGCCATCTTATCAATTGATTTTGATTGTGAAACCTTGCTGTGCTTACAAGGATATTTGGCTTCCAATCCAAAATGTCATTGTAATGCTGGGAAAGAGCACTTGAGGGCCAGAATGAGGAGTCCACGTCACTCTGAAGAGGCCAGTCATTGCATCAACTGACCAAACCCTCAAGCTATAAGTCAGGGCGATTTCTCATGGGACTTAAACAAAAGTCATCCTCATAAGGTGTTAGTTTCTTGCAACAAAAACAACAAAACATCTCAAGGTGATTCAAGTCTCAAAACAAACAAATACATCATAGCATAAACTTTTGGACTCTAGTCCATGGAAGATTGTTCCATAAGAAACAATCTTTACAGTGCAATAAGACTCTTTATCATCCTTAAAGTACTGCAATCCTTGGCCTCCATCTAATTCATGTTTCTTTCTTGGACAGAAACATGGCTTGAAGAAGATAGTAGCACATGGGTTCCAAGGTAAAATAGCGCATTCCTGTTATGCCATGCACATATAGGAACATAACAGGTTACCGTATACTGAGTCAGACCACAGGGCTATTTTGCTCAGTATGTTTACACTGATTGGCAGTGGCTCTCCAGGATTTCAGAGAGTACATAATTCTAGCCCTATCTGGAGATATTTGGGATTGAACCCAGCGTCTTCCAGATGAAAAGTAGATGCTCAGCTGCAGAGCTATGGCTCTTGCTTAGTTTAACAGTGGATAGCTGTTAATGACCATCTTTATAGGCTGCTATATTGGAATATAATGGAATATATTTGTGCTGTGGTCTAAACCACTGAGCCTACCAGTTCGAAAGCACCCCAAAAAGTGCAAGTAGATTAATAGGTACCAGTCCGGCGGGAAGGTAAACGGTGTTTCCGTGCACTGCTCTTGTTTCACCAGAAGTGGCTCAGTCATGCTGGCCACATGAGCCGGAAAAACTGTCTGTGGACAAATGCTGGCTCCCTCGGCCTGTAAAGGGAGCACCGCAACCCCAGAGTTGTCTGTGACTGGACTTAACCGTCAGGGGTCCTGTACCTTTCTATTTTGGAATAAAGAAACATCTGTTGCAGATGCCTCTCTTGGCCATCCGTTTCAGTTCCTGTTCACTGGCTGGGAGAAGGTATTGCTACCTTCCAGCTGACCTCACCGAAGGGCTTTCACACAACACTACCACGCAAAACTGTCCTGCAACCAGGACCGACCCACCCATGAGGCAAAGTGAGGCGACCACCTCAGGTGGCACAATACTCAGGGGCAGCAGATGTGGTCTCCAAGGAATGCACCACCCATTGCTTCTGCTTCTGCCACAGTGGCAAAGTCAGCTGTGGCACGTTCCTTGGAGGCCAGATCTGCCTCCTCCTAGGCGACCCCCCCATGCCACCTCTACAGTGACCTCTTGGCAAATAGGAGGCACTCCCATCCCTAGGGAGGAAACCCTCTGAGATCTGCTGGGCTCTGCACCTGCCTGGCATGATTTAGAGTTGGCTGCTTTCCCGCCAGTGACGACCTTTGATTCCCACTCCAACTGTTGGGTAAGGTTGATTTGACTCCTCAGCCATTCCCAATGTTGATCACCACACACTGTTCCTGATGCAGATCTTCACTCACGCCTTCTTCCATGATGGTGTGTGTGTGTGTGTGCCATTTTGTGGATTACCTCAGGTTACAAAATGCCTCAGGCTGCCCCTGCCTGCCCCTAAGCATGCGTTAACAATCAATGCCAGGATTTATTTCCATAATAAATGATCCTGGGCCAAAATCCAAAGTACATATTCTGCCCCGAGCTGAAAATAAATCAAAACTGCTTTCCCAGTTTTTGAAGCGAAGCAGCGAAGATCTGAGCTGCAACAAGAACATTTAACATAGTTTGTGCACATGACATCAGCTTTTTTCCTTGGTACTGGAACTGGCAGCATTTGCCATAGGGTAGCATCATTTGCCACTGCACTTACTTTAATTAAAACAGAACCATTTATGTCCCTAATTATATTTATTGGATGAGTTGCCAATTTTGTCTTTGAAGGCAGCACATTATTAGAAAGGAAAGGACTGAAATGACATATCAGGAACTTTCTCCCCTCCCCCACATAAGCTGCAGATTAGCATTGATTAATGCTTGATTTCAACACTTGCAAAAAGCTTACAAGGTGTTTGCAAAATGCCAACCTCCCCCTCCAAACCCCCAGGAACTCACTTTGGGGCAGCAGAAGCGTCTGCTGCTTCCCTGGTCATAGCAGAGCCCCGGGGGGGGGGGTGGATGTCTTCTCCTTGGCAAAAATGGCATGTATAGCATTCGACTCACTCTGAGGATCCCAGGTCTGGTCATTCCAGTTTCTTCCCTGAAAGGAAAAGATAGCAGTGATGAATATGTCACTATTACATGACCCTTGGCGGCTACTCCCAACTCTACAATTCTCCCAACTCTACAATAGCTCTATAAACTTGCAATACCCATTCACTACACAAATTTTTCTGTCTTTCTTTTGTTTATCTTCAAGCTCAAGTTAAGCGTACAAAGTATCTTTTTCACCTTAGCTGTTAGGAATCTTTGGAACCCCACAAAGAGGCCTCACTCATCTATCTATCTCTATCTATCTATCTATCTATCTATCTATCTATCTATCTATCTATCTATCTATCATCTATCTATCTATCTATCTATCTATCTATCTATCTATCTATCTATCTATATCTATCTATTATCTATCTATCTATCTATCATCTATCTATCTATCTATCTATCTATCTATCTATCTATCTATCTATCATCTATCTATCATCTATCTATCTATCTATCTATCTATCTATCTATCTATCTATCATCTATCTATCTATCATCTATCTATCTATCATCTATCATCTATCTATCTATCTATCTATCTATCTATCTATCTATCTATCTATCTATCTATCTATCTATCTATCATCTATCTATATCTATATCTATCTATCTATCTATCTATCTATCTATCTATCTATCTATCTATCTATCATCTATCTATCTATCTATCTATCTATCTATCTATCTATCTATCTATCATCTATCTATATCTATCTATCTATCATCTATCATCTGTCTGTCTGTCTGTCTGTCTGTCTGTCTGTCTGTCTGTTTGTTTATTTATTTCCCACCCATCTGGTTGGGTTTCCCTAGCTACTCTGCACGGCTTCCAACACAATATTAAAAATACAATAAAACATCAAACATTAAAAAAACTTCCCTAAACAGGGCTGCTTTCAGATGTCTTCTAAAACTCAGATAGCTGTTTATTTCCTTGACATCTGATGGGAGGGTGTTCCACAGGGCTGGCCCCACTACTGAGAAGGCCCTCTGCCTGATTCCCTGTAGCCTCACTTCCTGCAGTGAGGGAACCACCAGAAGGCTCTCAGAGCTGGACCTCAATGTCTGGGCTGAATGATGGGGGTGGGGGTGGGGGTGGAGACACTCCTTCAGGTATACACATTCCTCACAAGAACATATCTGGTGGACTCCCCCCTTCCTGTTCTTCTTTTCCTCTCTGTATTAATTTCTGCTGCTGAAGTACTTTCAGCTCTACCAAGCCCCAGCCTCACAGAAAAAGGAAACACATTAAACTCTTGCTCAGGCCCATCAGCTAGCCAAACTATCATTCTCTCTTCCCTTTCCCAATCAACCTGATGAGGTACCTTTTTTTTTTTTTTTGAAGACCTATTCCATGTTTTCTCTTTGCTCTTCCATGTGTGGCTGTCTCATTCTCAAATCTCAAAAATTGGGCTCCAAACTGCTCTGCTTGGGGTTGCAAATGATTTGTTACTGTGATCTATTGCTACTCTCTTTCCTTTTCTTTTTTTAAATAAGATTTTATTTAAAAATGTTCATAATACAATAAGATAAAATAAACTAATCTAAATAAAAACAAAAACATAGAAAGAGAAAACAAAGGGAAACTAAATAAATAAATAAACTAAAAAAGATAAAAGAGAAGAGGAAAAATTAAAAGGTCTTCCCATTTTCCATTTGTCCATTACATAAAACAAATTCTTCCAAATATGTGGTCTACTGCAATTACAGTGGTACCCCGAGTTACAAATGCCTCAGGTTACAAACACTGCTAACCTGGAAGAGTTACCTCAAGTTGAGAACTTTGCCCCAGGATGAGAACCGAAATCGTGTGACAGCGGCACAGTGGCAGCAAGAGGCCCTATTAGCGAAAGCACGCCTCTAGTTAAGAACAATTTCAGGTTAAGAACGAACCTCTGGAACGAATTAAGTTCACAACTAGAGGTACCACTGTACTCTCCTTTCCATACCCACTACTTCCCCAAGTAGGGAGCGGGTGGTGCTGTAGTGTAAACCACTGAGCCTTTTGGGCTGGCAGTTTGAATCCTTGCGACGGGGTGAGCTCCCGTTGTTCTGTCCCAGCTTCTGCCAACCTAGCAGTTGAAAAGCACATCAGTGCAAATAGATAAATAGGTACCACTGCAGTGGGAAGGTAAACGGCATTTCCGTGTGCTCTGGCTTCCATCACAGTGTTCCGTTGCACCAGAAGTGGTTTAGTCCTGCTGGCCACATGACCCGGAAAGCTGTCTGTTGACAAATGCCAGTTCCCTCAGCCTGAAGTGAGATGAGCACCGCACCCCATAATTGCCTTTGACTGGACTTAACCATCCAGGGGTCCTTTACCTTTACCTTACCTATTTCCCCAAGTACCACTTCTTTTCCATTTGTATTTGTAACTATTTCAGCTGCACTCCTGAACAGAGGAATATTTTTCTTCTTTTGATCTCTCAGATTTGCACAAAACCAGAAAACTGCGCAAGCAAATTTACAATTGCCTGAGTGCAATGTCCAAATTTCTTGGACAGGAAATTTTCACAGCTATCTGTGCCCATGCCCTGCCAGTACACAACTGGCATAATAAAACCAACAAATTAGAAGTCGGGGGGGGGGGGGAATAAAGGGGATGTCTAGTGGTATGAATGGGAAAGATGGAAATGGCTCTCAAATACAAATTCAAATAGTATGTATGGATATGGCCTACTCCATTCTAATCCAAATGAGGGGAAAGCAGGTTAAAAGCTAAATAATGCTCAAATGTGAACAAGCTCTTTCTCACACCTTTCCCCTCACCACTTTTACTGCATTCTAGTTTTCCTATGCGTTCCCATGCATGCTTTAAGAATTAAATCTTAAGGTTTTTAATATTTAGCCTGTTATTGGTGTCCTGTATGCAGATTCTGTTGAATGTCTTTAGTAAGCTCATTCCACTCTTGATATAATAAATGTGCTTATTATCTCTGGTGTCTGTATTATCCCCAAATAATACAGTGCCAGGATTGCATGTGAGAGTTGCAGGCTTGCATGCAAATTGCCTGCTTCCTAACATTAGTGAGGGTCATTCAGGAAGTCCTCCAGCCATATTCTCTCCAGGCAGTACTTCTGCAGTACAGAGGCATCTCACTTTACCAGCAAAGAAACCACAATATGTGCTTGCTGAGGACATGTTATTCCATTTCTGTGGCTACCACTGTTTGTCTCTAAAGAGGTTGTCGTGTGCGTGGCGGTTTCCTGAGTGTCTCAGGTGCCTACTGGAAACTGCCTGTAGATGCCAATGATGAACAAGTGAATACAATCTCCTGTACAAAATACAATGACATCTTATTATACTTCTTGTTGCCAAATAGTTATTATACTTCTGTTCTAAATTTGCTGGATGGGCCCTTTCCCCCTTAATAAGCGAAGCACAGAAGTGTTCATATAGACCTGCAAAGCAAAACATAACTAGCAGCTTGTATGTCCCAACCAATGCCTCACCATTTCATGGCACACCTCTCCTCTTATAAAGCAGCAAATGTGCCATCTCCCCATTAGCAAGAATCTGTAACCTGTGTAAGATGCTCTCTTCCACTACGTGAGAACTGGACACAGTGCAAATGGTGTTGGGTTGGTGCCATCTGGAATGTTGGGTAAAGAACAAAATGCACTTGGATCATGCTTTTACGGTCTGGATAAAACTTTAGCTACAATGTTTTCATAGGTTCTGTGAACAAGGAGACTGGAGACGATGTACCATTGTGTTTGAACTTTGGGAATAATGCAGCAAACCTTATGGGAGTAATCCAATGCAGAGAAGTACAGTCAAGTTGATTCAGTTCTAGTATCTTTGAGCCCTGTCTTCTGTATTTCTTATGAACTAAGCATTAAGTAACTGAGCTGACAGGTGTTTTTTTACCCCAATACAGTACTTAACGCGCACGCGCGCACACACACACAGACACAGCCCTATATAGACCTCCCAAAGCAGCTCACAAACATAATAAAAGAAAAAGGGCAGTTTTAAAAGAAACTACTAACTTACTAAGAATTGTATCATAATAATAGACAAAGCTCTGGGGATCTGGCAGCATAAAAATTATGTGACTTTTGAATCATGAGTGTATCAAGAAACACAGCTCAAAATTCTTGGCACATTATCTGGAGCTGATGAAGTACAGTATTTGAAAGAGATATCGTTTTCCCACGCTCCCATATCAAATACTCCTTCCCTTTCCTGTGTTCCTTTAATAATGTTGGCATTTGCAGATGCTCATATGACTAATCAGAAAATTGTTATAATTAAATGGTATCAAAGCTAGCCATGGATGTAAACAATTTTCAAAACAACGTTTCCTTTTTACCACAAATTTCTTGAATGTCTTGGTGCTTATTATTATATCATCATCATCATTTATTAAACTTCTATACAGACCTTCATCCAAAGATGCGGTTGACAATATAAAAACACAAAAATGCATACCATAATAATAAAAACAATACTCCTAACAGTTTAAAAGACCACAGGTTAATTAGCGGAAGGCTTGCCTAATGGCAAGAGGCTCAGCAGGTGCAAGGCTAGCAGGAGGGAGGGGTGGCTGTAGATGGTGAGAGGACTGAAGTCTACCCTGCCCCTGTCTCTGCTTTATAAGACTGTGAAGCAGTAACTTTCTTCAGTTTTTAGATTTACAGTATAAGCACCCTTTGTCCAGTAGGCCTCTGAAGGTTTTACCAACACACTCACCCTATCCTCCATTAAGGCCAGCAAGAAGCATTATCAGAATCCATGGGAACATGCCAGCCAGCCAAAAACACTCAAGGAGGGTGCAAAGCAGAGCTGGGTTGGCGGGAGAAAGTCCCAAGGCCTAGAGAGGCCACTGGAGCTGCATTTGGCCCTAGGTATGAGGTTCCAGATCTCCAGAATTTAATACTGAATATTAACAGATAATTTCACCTTCATGCCTCTAGATAGCTTTCCCTAAACCTTGGCACCACATACACAACCATCACTTGATGAATACAGCACCAAAAGGTGACTAGTGGAAACGAGTCACTATGAGAACTGCTGTGTCACATCAGACACCTTTTCATGGATTAACTTGAGCCATCAAATGACAAAGAAAGCAAGTGGTGTACATGTATGTATGAGCTGGCTTTCTTAGGTCCCACATTATTTTTCCTTCATAACCTTACAATTCACATTTGCGAAAGCTGAGTAGAGAAGTGTTTGAGTGCTTGGAGAAGTTTTAAGTAGCTTTGCCAGACGTGCCTCAGACACATCTGTTTGTTCATACAAGATGCTCCTGTTCAGCTGTTATCTTTAAAACACAAATAGGAAAAGGTAAAGCTATGGCACTAACACTAAATGCCAACAATATAATTTCAAAAGCCAGCAGCATGTACAATATGCATTCATTCTTCTTACATGTGTGACATTGCATTTGACTGTGTTCACACAGCCAATTACATGTAATTTACCAACATGCTGGAACCAAACTCTCAAACTCAAGCTAGTGAATTCTTCTATTAGCTTGAATTGTCCATGTAATTGATTATTCAAAATTGTTCAAAATATTGGATGCAACTATGCTTTCCTATGGAGAGGTTCCAACTGCTGCCAATTCCTCAGGTTGGATGAAAGTGTCAGGCCTGATTACTTTAAGGTGATCAGAATGCTTTAGGCTAATAGAGGTGACTTCCTCCAGGATGTTGAAAGTGTCAACATTGATTTACTCATACTGTGTTGATGCAAAAATGGAAAAGTGATATATTTTACACGATTAATTGTTTCAGAGCTATACTGCATGCAAAAGGCATGGGGCAAAAATGACAAAATACTATTTTCATTTGCTGAAGTTCTCTGCTTTTTCTGTCTATTAACTGATCACGGCTAACCTCCCATTTCTTATAAAGGCTTAATAGACTTCTGTTTCCAAAGACTGGAGGTGTATTTTCACATACTTGAGACATAACAGGCCTATGGGGTTTCCCCCTTTATTTCCTATATGTGCTATTCCCAGCATACACTAGTCACAATGTGTGGTATTGCACGAATGCAGTAGCCAAAAAGCAGAGGAGAGTGAGAGCCAAGCTACAAGAATCCTGCTAGATCAGACCAAAGGATCAGAGACAGTGGGGCCAACCAGATGCCAATGGAAGACCGCAAACAGGACAAGCCACCCTCTCCATTTGTTTCACTGAAACTAGTATTTAGAAGTATGCTGCTTTTGATCCTGGAGATGGCATATAGCAGTCATGTCTGGTAGTCACAGGCAGATCCATTACAATGTTGTATCTCCCAGGGGCTGTTAGTTGCTCTCTGCCAAGTAATGCCTGCCCCCAATATTTTTATTTGCTGATTTACATCTAACTGACACTATCACTTGGTTCACCTCTAGCTACTACCCCACTACCCTAGGACAATGTCATATTTGAGGCAAACAGATCATCTCAAAGCTGACTGGTTTTCTGAAAATCAATTTCTTTTCAAAGTCTAGCAAGTGTTTTCCATCTAAAGTTAGTACTGAAATTGACAAGCATGTACTCTATGCCCTTATCGTATGGTGTTGGTTTTTTGTTTAAAGATATTTTTGTTTGAATCAATGCAATTCTCAACAAATACATGCATTGGTGCACGACTACTGAATGAATAAAAGCAGAATACTTTGTTGGAGTTCAGCTATAATTAAAACCAATGGCCTTTGATAGTCATTGATGGTTTGATGGTCACCAGCTTCATACTGCAAGCAATTAATCTTAACTGTTAAAATAATTCTACTTAGTAATCAATTAAATCATGACGGGAAAGAAAGTTAGGTTTGCATTTGTATATGCAGTCCCCATTGTTCTTTAAGGTGCAGGAGATACCTTTCTTCATCTCTCTCTAACAGCTCAGCAGGGCACCGTCTCTCATAAACTCTGGACAGAAGTCCCTCCTCCAGAGAATCTTCATACTTTTCATTCTCAAGTATTTCATCACTTATTAAATTAGACAAGGGTATATTAAGTATCCCAGTATGGGGGTCCCAATCTATTATTATGCTCTGCTCATCTTCCACTTTTGCTTTCTTTGCTGCCTCCTGGTCCTGGGTGGCCCATGTTTGATGCTTTGATGTTGCACTTCTCGTCACTACGTTTGCAAATGTTTGTGGTTTTTCAAGTGTAGCTCTTTTCTCATTGAAGAAGGACTCTTTTTGATTATGTGCCAAACAAGTATCAGCCACCACACTGCATTGAGGACAAAAAGTTTGGCCTGGTTTATTGGGAACCAAATTTTGTGAAGAAGCTTGGAGGCCATTATGTCCAGAGCCCATCTTATTCAAAAGGGTCTCTCTTGGTTGCTCTCCTGAACGGGTACCTGGAGCTCCCACACCAAACTGGGGACAGTAGGCCTGTTCTGTTCCATCAGTTATTAAATCTGGAGGTACTTTTTGCAGTTTGTGAAGCAGTCCCTCTAGTGCGCAAATACCAGCTTTTAAGCTCAGCTTCTCTTGAACCAGAGTTGTATCTTCAGCCCTCAAGTCAAATTCATAGACCACAACTTCATCCTCATGCTTCTCACCTGAAGCCCTTTGAGATACAAGCTTCATCATGGGTAGCTTGTTCTCATCTTGCTCATTTTCAAACATAACTTCCTCATTTAGGCAAGCGTCTTGAGAATCCTGTTGTGCTAGTTGCACTTCTGAAGCTTTTCCCTCAACACTGTTTCCATCACAACATCCATCTCTGCTGTGGGCACTGCCTAGTAAACGAGTGTCCTCCAGAGAGGTCTTCTGCTCTTCAGTGATATTAATAGTAATGAAGTTAATCACAGTTTTTTCAGAAGGAAGCAAATTGCCTTTCTCACATTTGTCACTATGCTTCAAAACCTGGGGAGGAAAAAAAAGCAAGTTATAATTTAAAAAAGAAAACTGAGAGATCCGTTAATTGCAGTCTCTACTTTTAAGTTAAAACCCCAACCCAGCTAAAGTTAATTACTTATTAAGGCTGTACACACACCACTGTGTTAATGTGCATGCGGGTTGTAGAGATCTGATTATCCCATGGGCAGTCTTCTACATTTGTCTATACATTAGCATTTCAAGTTGAACTCGTCTGAATACTTCCCATCCAGACAAGCTCAGAATCAATGAATTCTGGCCTAGTTCAGCCCCACTGCCTCTCCACACCTGGAACACTCTATTTCTGGGCCTGTTGCTGGCAACTGTTTGGTAGGTGGCAAGGGGAGAACAGTGGTGAATGGCTCTGCCAGGAGAGCTGGGTGGAAGGGCACTTCCAGCTAATATTATGTTCTCCCTTCAGCATGGCATAAGGGTGTGTGCATTGGATTGCTCTCAATGTCTCACTGCTTTTACTTGAATTTAGTTCTGAATGTTAGCTGGATTAGGTCTATGTATAAAATTTATGCACTTTCGCACTGCAACTATTCTGCAGATTGGGGAGTATTGCATATACTGCCTTTCCTTTCCTTTCAACCAACTTCTGGAACAAGTCAAGACTATATCAGTGCTTTCTTTCTAAAAAAATGTTTAGGGGTACTCTCATTTTCCTACTCCTATTGAAATACTGCCCCTCAATGAGGCCAAACTTAGATTCACAAAATGTTTAGGGGTATGCATACCCCTGTGTCCCCCCAAAAAAGAACTGATCTATATCATTATTATTATTTTGCTGCACAAACAATAGCTAGGAATGTTAGGAAGCTGCCTTTTGCTGAGACAGACCACTGATGCCATCAGCTCAGTATTGTTTATACTGACAAGTAGTTGCTCTCCAGGTTTTCAGATGGTAGCCTTTCCCATCGCTACCTGGAGATAACAGGGATCAAATCTGAGACCCTTTGCACATACTCTGCCACCAAGTTGCAGCCCTTCCCCACAGGGCCATCCTTCTAATATAATGTATAAATAGTGGCAGTAGTCTTCCAATTATGTTCAACAAGGAAAACAATTAAAAGGAAAACAATTGTCAGGGCCCATTACTTTTATCCTCTTTTGTAGACAAAAAGCAAGGAATTACATTTGTAGATTTTTAATTGAACGGATTGGTTCCTATGCTTGGCTGCAAGTTGGAAAAATGTTTAAGTAAAGAAGATTGTAGTGCATTTTAAATGGCGGACACTAAAGCCAGGTAGTTTGCTGGATGAATGTGTTGCAAATTCCAAGGGCTGGAATAGCTGGGGACAGCGGAGATCCAGTTCAGTGCTTCTACATTTCTTAATTTCTTATTTTTCTCAGCAATTAATTCATCCATTCATAATTTGTGGTCATTGATTTCTTTTTTTAATGCATCTTTATGTGCACATATAGCCTTGCTGCTGGCTTCTCAGTACTTTTTGCCCGAGAATACTTTAGTCCTTGCTTAAGGCAAAGATTCTTCAGAATAATTTTCTGTTTGATGCTTATCAGCAAGTTTGTGGAAGACTACTAAACATTGGCCTATTAGGTGAAATAAGAAAATGCAGCACACACACACATTGGGTGGGTGGGTGAATAATAATATAATAGAATTGTAGAGTTGGAAGGTACACCAAAGGTCATCTAGTCCTACCCTCTACGATGCAGGAATCGTTTTGTCCAATGTGGGGCTCGAACCCACGACCCTGAGATCAAGAGTGTCATAGGGGAAGGGCCACAGCTCAGTAGCATAGCACTTACCTTGCTTATACAAAGTACTAGTTTAGGCTCTGACATCTCCACTTAAAAAGGCTCTCAGCAGCCCTATGTCTGAGAGCCACAACCAATCGGGGGTAGCCAGCATTTGCCTTTTCTTTTATGTCTTGGAAAAGAACCCAGACTAATTAATATGGCTTCATACTAAATATGATGTAGCAATAACATGGGGAACGTCTTGGGCTTTGGGAAAAAGCAGTTGCAGCCCCCGCCCTCAATATGGACTGGGGGCAAGATGATGGGGGGAGGTGGGTTCCAACTCTTTGCCCCAGTTTCTCGACCCCAATCCAAGTAACCGAGCCCCAGGCTAAAATGTTCCTCTTCAACCAGGCCTTTGGTTGATTAATATTGATTAATAAATATTTTCACACAGGGAGTTTTCAAGTGTATGGACTGGGCCTTAACCATGTGATACATTACATACTACAGGGATAATAAAGAACCCTTACCAAGTTTGTAGGGTACTTTTGCTTTGTGATATGAATGTACCTATATACACAACAGCATGACGCCAAAATAATAAGGACTGTTAGAAGGACAGGCAAAATATATCCGAGTAAGATTGTCGCAGTCTCCTTGAAAGCCGAATCTGTGGAGAAATATGTGCATTAGATGCTGTTCATTTTTCCAAATATACAGCAGTCATCAGCATTTATTACTGGTAATTGGAAATGGAAGTCTAAATAGGCTCCATTAAAAAAGAAGACAATAATAAAAACGTTATCAATTATTAATACAAAACATTAAAAAATACATGCCACAACTCAACAGTATTTTACAAGTGGTTGAGATTTCAACAATTTTAGTATTATAAATTATTGTAAAATTTTTGAACAGTGAAAATTATGAAAGCCAGCCAGAAAGGAAGAAATGTTTCCAGTAACTTCAATAAAAGCACTTTGACACCATTCTTTCTCCCAATTTGTTCACTTATAATACAGCATTTGGAAATATTATCCCTTTCAAAAGTCGTATGTATGCGGTAAAATACATGTACTCTGTAACTTTTTACTCGTAGAGCAGCTGGGCTGGGTTCTTTTAAACTCTATATTTAGGCTGTTCTTCCCTAGCAAGTTATTGAGGTCCTTGCCAGCAGATTCTTCTTTGCCTAATTTCCCCCAATTATTAGGGATACACAGATTGCTAACAGGGACTAAAAAGGGCTGACTTGCTGGTTTCTAATAAAAGATTCAAAATTATGCTCTTCAGAATCGAATGGAACCAAAGGCAGCCACTTAATACGGCAGTGCTGAAAATGGCAAGCAGTAAAAAGAGGGCCTATTTCTGCAACTCTAACCTGAAATGGGTGCAGCAGGCAATATATAACTTTTGATTTTCCTTCACTGAAGAGTGGAAAGTGGAGACCAGTAATTTTTTGGAGGATGGAGCACTAGGCTATTGCGGGTAATTTACAGGTTGAGAGGGAATGGATGGGGAAATGAACACGGCTCAAAGATGCTTCCCCTAAGCAGGCCAATAGCCAGAAATGTTGTGGTGATGGTGACAGAACATTGGAGAGTCATTGTAAATCAGGGTGGGAAAAGCAAAACCTAAAGGACAAGCTAGTCAGGGTGACACAATTCAAAGCAAGCCATTATGTGACCTCCTGGCGCCTTTGCAGTAATTGGACAGAACACTGCAAGATCTCTGCCTTAGCAGTTTTTTGGGGGTGGGTTGGGGCTGGATGAGGATACTGCCTGCAGGTTTCCCCCTTATCATCATATAAGAAAGAGAAAGATGGCAGAGGTGCTTCCAGGTCTTCTGACATTGAAAAGAGTACTTTTATAAACCAAGGAAAACTCTATGAACGTGGAACATATATGAACCAAGGAAGCTGCCTTATACCAAATCAGACAAGTGGCTCATCCAGCTCAGTATTGTCAAGGCTTACTAGCAGTGGCTTTCTGGGGTTTGGGGAAAAAACTGGTCAAATATCCTCCCTTTCATACTTTTGCAGGCTCATTTATCCACTGTGCATGTGGGGGAGAGGGATATTCCATGACTTTTTTGTGTCTTACATTATAGAAATGGCTATGGATGGTTTTTCTTAAAAAGGAATCCCACACACATTGCCACTACCTGAAGTGGTTTGATGGCCTGTGGTAGTCCTATAGCGTTCTTGTAAAAGAATGCTCAGTGAGAATGATACAGTATTGTTCCTTTGGAAATTCTTGCAATGGGGGTGGCAGCAGTTGCTACCTGGGCATGATCTATGCTTCAGAGCAGTGATTCCCCCCCCTTCCCCCACATCAGGCCCACTCCTGCAGTTCCAACACTTGCTTTGCACTAATCTAGGTGATCGTTCACTGTGGTTCACCAGTTGGACAGGTTTGGATGATCCTTTGCCTCATTTGAGTGGCTGGGTGTCTCTATAGATCCATGGACTCTTTAATGATCTATTAGAATTTCAAGGGAGAAGGTAATAGCTCTTAGCCTATTGTTAAGGCACAGATCCAGCAATTAAGGTTGCCTGGAGATATGGTTTGTCCTCAGCTGACTGTTATTTAGAACAGTGTTTCCCAACCTTGTGCCTCCAGATGTTTTTGGCCTACAACTCCCATCATCCCTAGCTAGCAAGACCAGTGGTCAGGGATGATGGGAGTTGTAGGCCAAAAACATCTGGAGGCACAAGGTTGGGAAACACTGATTTAGAAAGAAGCTTCACTAAGAAACAAGGTTATATACCTTTGTAAAGCCAAGAGGATCTTGTCATGACTTGTACAAAAAAGGATTTCTCAACCACTTTTATCTATTTTTAGAACTATTTGATATTAAAGCAACAAATTTGCATCCTGTATTGGAGATGTGTTTTATAGTTCTTTGCTTACCTTTCAACGTAGCAATGCAATCTTTGGAGAGTCCACTGAACAGGAGTGGAGTAATATATACCTGCACTGTGACACAGTACACTGTATTCGACTCTAAATGGAACACATCAAGTCTGTTGCTTTTAATACAGAACATCCACTAGGGGAAAAGGAGGCATGGTCACACTTCAGATCTTAACTATACAACAATATATTGGAGAATCACAGAAACACAGGAACATTCTACCTATGGTTTCATCTATGAACCAACCACCAGAGAGTGGAGAAAAATGTGCATCTCCGTTCAAATTGTTATACCTTAATCCAGAGGTCAGCAAAGTTTTGTGGCTTGGGCCAGTTCATGGTCCCATAGACGCCGTGGTGGGCTGGACTGCACATGCACATACACATGTGTTATACCTTAATCCAGGGGTCGGCAAAGTTTTGTGGCTTGGGCCAGTTCACGGTTCCACAGACGCCGTGGTGGGCTGGACTGCACATGCGCATACACATGTGCAAACGCTATTTCCAGAGCTCCTTCTGGCGCAGAGGAGGTGTGCGCAGCTTCCCATTGGCTGCAGGAGCTTCCTGCAGACAATGGGAAGCCAGCCAGCATCACGGAAGGCAGTCCCCGCTCTGCTCCATGCCGGTTTAGCACGGTGCATGGGAGCCAACTGAGCGGGCGGCAGGGGTCCCCAAGCAGGCGATGGGGGTCCATGGGCTGTTTGTGGCCCATGGGCCTTAGGTTGCCAACCCCTGCCTTAATCCTACATATAAGGAGAAAGCAGGCCTATATTTTGAGATTAAGTGAGCTAGCTAAAAAACACAGTGCCATCAGGATAGAGATGACAGCCAAAGAACAGGATCTCTCTCCTTTCTTAGCTTTCAATTTTGGTCTCTACTGCTGGCTTTCTTTGACCCCACATCTTCACTTTCTTCCCAGCCACCACAGTCATCACATAGTTCAGGTAACTGAGATGAGATCACAGACACTTGTTTGGACATGGCACCAAGCCCTGGGTTCCCAGGTTGGCATTTCTTTCTTTGCCACAGCTAGTTCCTGGCTCTTCCTCTTGTTGGGACAAAAAGCAGTTTGGGTGAGGGGAAGGTTTTAAAGGTGGAGGGCATTAAATATCCCTTCCCCACATATAATCTTCTGCTCCAGATTTGCAACCTCCCACAACTGTCTTGCGCGTGTAGTGGTTTTCTGTCATCATTATCAGGGGGAAGTCATTTACATGACTAAGCACCATGTTATTTTCACCCTCATTGCTCACACTCCCCATTATGCTGTGCTCCCAAGAACTGTCCTTCATCTTCCATCCACATACATATCTGCAAAGCAGACAACTGCCCCTTCTCAACATCCTAATAACATGACCATCTCCAATTAATCCAGACCAATTTAAATTGCTTAATACCCCTTTCTAATCAAGTTTTACCTGTGTCTTTTTTTTAGTGTTGAATACAGATACGTTATATTGTAGGATGGGATATATTTCATGCAGATAATTAGGCTCATTTCTGGAGTTTCTGCTCCATGTCTTAGGTGCAGCCACAATCACTGAAATAGATTTTTCAGCAGAAGACAAGGCAAATGCGGGTGGATCGATTTTAGCTGGAAAAGAAAAGCAAGTATATATTAGAGTGTGCATAGTGACAAGAAAACAACTATAGCCAACTGTGATAATATTCCCTCATCAGTCTTTTGTTTTGTTTTGATTGTGGTTGCAGAGCAGCGAATGGGGCCCCTCCCTGCTCCACCATCCCTGCCCAAGCCTTGATTTGTAACACTCAAAAGCTGGTGAAGTTATTTTAGCAACCGAGGCACAAAACTCCATAAGCGCCTCTTTCCCCTTCAACCTTACGATAAATTGTTTAATTTATTGCCCTTTCATGGCACCCAGAATCAACAGCCCAACAGGGTATCACACTTTTCATAATAGCAGGGTGAGCTGTGGTGAATTACAAACTCTTATTAACTCCCTTGAACTTTTTAAAATAAATAAATAAAAACAAAATACTTTTAGGCTGCCTTTAAAGGCAAAAGCCTTAAGCTAGTTTACAAACATGAAAAATCCAAAATACAGTCACAATACAAATTATGCTTTAGGAACACATTCCACCCAATAATATTAAAAGCAGCCAATCAGTCCAACTTCAATATAAGCTAAAAAGCATGAGCAAGACAGCTCCCCTGAAATGCAAATAACAGCTTTGGCGAAGTGATTTTTGTTGGGAGTGTAATGGAAGAGAAAGAGTTAAACTCCCACCCCCCAGACTTTACACCACTCACACAGCAAAAATGTGTGTGCTAGTTGCTTTCATGCAGTGCCATAGCTGGGGACAGGTTGCCCCAGGTGAAGTCTCCAGAGGGGCACCACTTAGGCTCCCAGCCTCTGTGTGTGTGTGTACGCAAATGCGTGTGAGGAGGGTGCCAAATTGGGTCTTTGAGCTGGATTAAATAAAGCCTAGTTTGCCCCTGCTTTTATGCAATTAATAATAAGTCCAGTGTGAACCTCAAAGAAGTTGGGCAAGCAGGCTGTTCATGCAAATGACATGTGATTCAATGAATCATGTGATTCAAATCCAGTGTTGACACAGGATCTCTGTGATCAAAGCCCTAATCACTTTGCTATATAGAAAGAATAATAAATGCAGTTTTCAAGCCATGTTTAAACTAGTGCCTGCTTAAGCAACCATCACATCAAATTTTATCGCAAGCATTTTAGTGGAGTCTGTTGCACAACATGAGTTCTGACTGGTAATCTGCCCTCTGGAAACTTTCAATACTATTATGAACACATAGCATTCCTTAGGTGTTTCCTTACTGTCTGTTAATGGATTAAACCGAGGAGATTCTGTCCAGCTGGAACAACTTCCATTCAGAAAAGCTTTTACTCTGGCATGATATAGCCCCTTATGGTCACTTGTTCCACGTGAGAGATCACACCAGGTCTGACTGATATTTCTGCATTCTGCATCCTTAATCCATCTAGCTGTGCCATATCTGAATTTTAAATAGTCAATAGAAAGAGAAAAGGTCAGTACTCATTCTATGATCATGGCTACTAACAATTGGTAGCCTTATCCTATAGCAATTTGTCTAATCTTTAAAAACATCCACCTGAGTTCGTGGCCATCGCTACTTCTTGTGGGAGTGAATTCTGTAGTTTAACTATGTGCTGAAGTGATTATGACAGTATGAACTATTCATTCAATTTATAAGGCACTTTCAAGCAGTGCCCTTGCAGTGGCTTGCAAGAATTGAAACAATATATATATAATTTAATCAATGCAAGTTAAAATGTTTAACAATCAAAGTAAGGCAGCTCAGCCGGTAGAGCACGAGGCTCTTAATCTCAGGGTCGTGTGTTTGAGCACCATGTTGAGTGAAAGATTCCTGCATTGCCGGGGGTTGGACTGGATGACCCTTGTTGTCCCTTCCAACTCTATGAATCTATGATTCAATTGCTCATACATATCAGACCAAAGTTGCTTGGGTGTTTCCCTACAATGTCCAGTGATTAATTTTGGATTATCATACTGAAGATGTGCAATGTATCCCATGCCTCTTACTGCTATGCTTACGTTCAATAATTCATGTAATATCAAGAACCACTCGTGATTTTTTCCCTTTTAGGTGCTAGCAAGGAGAGGGCATGTGGGGGAGACAGACAGAGATGCTAGGGACTCCTGTTGATCACTGTCTTGCCAGAATCCAAGATCTGTTTATATTTTAAAGGAGCCGGTCTACTGAGTGAAGCTACGCCAGCTTCAACTTCAACCTTGAGGTTACTGCTGCAAAAGAAAGCACGATGAAGCATGTTGCACATTTAAAGCACCATTAAAAAAACAAACCCACAAACTAGTATTGGTAGTACAGAAAAATCAACAGCAAAACATACACTAAATACTTCACACTATAAATTAATTTGTCCTCAGGAATCCCTTCTGGAGGCAACCAGTGTAAGACATTCTTCAGGTTTCTGGAGACAAAATGAACATTCCTAGGGCTGGGCAAAGTACAACGCAATGCTGTTGGGAAAAACAAACAAGTTAACATGTGTGGACAATAAGGATGCCACCATTTGTCAATGTGCATTTTGAAAAGCTGATCATCTGGATGGACAGGCCAACAAGTTTTAAACGTTGGCCAGTTTTCCCTGTCTGCAAAGGCAGCTGCCAAGGATTCTGTTTTTTTTTTTAATAAATTTTTATTAGGGGTTTTTACAAAATAAAGTACAAAGATAAACAACCTTTCTTTTATCTCAACAGAGTTTCATGACTTCTTTGGACTTCCTCACATCTCCCGCTGCCATTTTCATCATCATAAATTTTTCCCAGCAATTTATCATCTAATTTGCAAATTTTATAACCACTTATTTAAATATAATCCTCTGTAAATTAATTTCTCTTAATCTCACTTTACATCCCATTTCGATCCGATTTTGTGGTGGCCAATTATTTATGATCAAACATCCTACTTAACTTTCCACCAAATCACAATATTTTTGTAAATAAGTCTTAAATTTCCTCCAATCTTCTTCAACCCTCTCTTCTCCCAGGTCTCGAATTCTGCCAGTCATCTCAGCCAGTTGCATATAGTCCATCAGCTGCATCTGCCATTCTTCCAGAGTGGGTAGATCTTGAGTTTTCCACTTCTTGGCGATAAGTATCCTTGCTGCTGCTGTTGCGTACAAAAAGAATGTTCGGTCCTTCCTTGGCACCATCTGGCCGACAATGCCCAGGAGGAAGGCCTCTGGTTTCTTAAGGAAGGTATACTTAAATACCTTTTTCAGCTCATTATATATCATTTCCCAGAAGACCTTCACCCTGGGACAAGTCCACCAGAGGTGAAAGAATGTTCCTTCATTTTCCTTGCATTTCCAACATTTATTGTCTGGCACATGGCATATTTTGGCTAGTTTAACTGGGGTCATGTACCACCTATATATCATTTTCATTACATTTTCCTTCAGAGCATTACATGCCGTGAAGTTCATCCCCGTGGTCCACAACCTTTCCCAATCCTCAAACATAATATTATGCCCAATATCCTGTGCCCACTTTATCATGGCCGACTTAACCATTTCATCTTGTGTATTCCATTTCAACAGCAAGTTATACATTCTTGAGAGTACTTTAGTCTTAGGTTCTAACAATTCTGTTTCCAACTTCGATTTCTCCACCTGGAATCCTAACTTTTTATCCTTTTTAAAAATTTCTTGAATCTGAGCGTAATGTAACCAGTCTCGCACTTTGTCTTTCATTTTTTCCAAACTCTGCAATTTCCAATTGTTGCCCTCTTTCTCTATTATTTCCCAATATTTCGGCCATTTGGCCTCCATATTGGGTCTTTTTCGGGCCTTAGCCTCCAGAGGTGATAGCCATCTTGGAGTTTTATTTTCCAATAGGTCTTTGTATTTTGTCCAGACATTAAACACTGCTTTCCTGACAATATGGTTCTTAAAGGCCTTATTGATCTTAACTTTGTCATACCATAAGTATGCATGCCAGCCAAATGCATTGTTAAAACCTTCTAAATCTAACACATCAGTGTCCTCTAGAAGTAGCCAGTCTTTTAGCCAGCAGAAAGCTGCGGCTTCGTAGTACAACCTTAAGTCTGGCAGGGCAAAGCCCCCTCTTTCTTTCGCATCAGTTAATATCTTAAACTTAATTCTGGGCTTTTTGCCCTGCCAGACAAATTTAGAAATATCTCTCTGCCACTTCCTGAAGCACTCCGTCTTATCCACAATTTGCAATGTTTGAAACAAAAACAACATCTTAGGCAATACATTCATCTTAATAGCAGCAATTCGGCCTAACAAAGAAAGCTTCAGTTTTGACCAACTGTCCAAGTCTCTCTTAATTTCAGACCAACATTTTTCATAATTATCCTTAAATAGACTCAGATTTTTTGCTGTTATGTTTACCCCTAGGTACTTTACTTTTTTAACCACAGTTAGTTCTGTTTCTCTCTGAAACCGTTCTGACTCTGCATCTGTCAAGTTTTTTCCCAACACCTTAGTTTTCTGTTTGTTTAGTTTAAAGCCCGCTACCCGACCAAAGTCCTGAATCAATTGTAACACTCTTTTTGTACTAGATTCTGGCTCTTGCAATGTCAAAACAAGGTCATCTGCAAAAGCTTTAAGTTTATATTGTTTCGCTCCGATCTGAATCCCTTGCACCAACCGGTCCCCTCTAATCAAGTTCAAGAGCACCTCCAGGACAGAAATAAACAGCAAGGGGGAAATCGGGCAGCCTTGTCGTGTCCCTTTTTCAATCTTAAACTCTTCTGTAACCACATTGTTAACTATCAGTTTTGCCTTTTGTTCTGAATAAATCGCGTCAATCCCATTTTCAAAACCCCGCCCCACTCCCATTTCTTTTAAATTCCCCTTCATAAATTTCCAAGAAATGTTATCGAAGGCCTTCTCCGCGTCTATAAAAATTAGAACTGCTTTAGTGTTAATATTTGTTTGCAAAAGTTCCAAAATGTCAATAATGTTCCTTGTATTAGCAAATAAATGTCTTCCTGGGAGAAAGCCTGCCTGGTCTTTATGAATTATCTCATTTAAAACTCTTTTGAGTCTTCCTGCCAAAACGTCAGCGAATATTTTGTAATCCACATTTAAAAGGGAAATGGGACGGTAGTTCTTAAGTTGTGTCTTTTCAGTTTCTGATTTTGGTATCAATGTGATGAAAGCTTCCTTCCACGATTCAGGCGCCTTCTTTCCCTCCATAATTTCATTGCTGACCTCCATCAGTGGTTGAATCAAATAGTCACTTAATGTCTTATAGTACTTGGAGGTCAAGCCATCTGGCCCTGGAGACTTGCCCAACTTCATATTCTGAATGGCCTGTTCTATCTCTAATCGTGTTATTTTACTATTCAGGAGTGATCTATTTTCTTGTGATAGTTTTTTAAGTCCATTTTTCTCCAAAAATTTTGCAATCTCTTCCTCATTTTGTGGCCCTTGAGTGTATAATTTCTTAAAATATTTCTGGAAACATTTTCTAATTTCCACCGGGTTCTGAATATTCCTTCCTTCTATTTCCAAATTTGTTACTATGTTCAGCTTTTGTCTCTTCTTCAACTGCCAAGCCAGCAGTTTCCCACATTTATTAGCCGATTCAAATGTTTTTTGTTTCATTGATTTAATCTTCCATTCTATTTCCTGATTTATCAGTTTAGAATATTGTGCCTGATGAAGTTTAATTTCTCTCAAAATCGGCTGTGACTTCGGGTTTACTCTTAGTTTCTTCTCTAACTCTTTAATTTTCCCCAAAATCTTGTCCTTTTTCTCATTTTGTAGTCTTTTCTTTATGGCGTTCTGTTGTATCAAGAACCCTCTCATCACAGCTTTGCTTGCGTCCCAGATTGTTCTTTTTTCCACAGCAGTGTTCAAATTTATCTCAAAATAGTCCTTTATTGTTTTTTTGGCCTTCTTGATAATCTCCTGATCTCTAAACAAGTTGTCATTCATCTTCCATCTAAAGGAGCCGGTTGGTAATAATGTCATGTCCATTTTCAACGCGTTATGATCGGAGCAGGTCTTTGGGCAGATTTCCACTTTCTTCACCTTAGGAGCCAGACCTCTAGAAATCCATATTTGGTCAATTCTTGTCCAAGTCAGTTGGGCTTCAGAGAAAAATGTTCCTTCTTTCCCTAAGGGGTTCTTTGTCCTCCATATATCAATCCAGTCCATGTTGTCTGTCATTTCAAAAAAGGTCTTTGGTAGTCTGCCTTCTTTAGTAACCTTTTGGCTTTGTGACCTATCCATGTTCGTTGAAACGATCCCATTCATATCTCCCATCATGATGATGTTATCATAGTCCAGATAATCCAGCATAATCTCATGCAACTTCTTGTAAAATTCTGATTTCCCTTCATTTGGAGCGTAAATTCCTAATATCAAAATTTTCTCTCCTTGGTGCTGTATTTCAATTGCCAAAATTCTTCCATGTTCATCTTTAAATAGAAATTTTGGTGAGAGGCTCTCCTTTGCATATATCACCACTCCTCTCTTCTTAACTGAGTCCGAAGATATAAATTCTTGGCCTAACCTTTTATTTACCAATATTTTTCTGTGGAGCCTAGTCACATGTGTTTCTTGTAAACAAGTAATGTCTAGTTGCTCCTTTTTTAATATGTGAAAGATTTTCTTCCTTTTTTCCGGACTGTTGCAGCCATTTATATTCCAACTTAAAAGTTGCAGAGACATCCTGGATAGATCTGTTTAGTTTCCTTGGGATGGTATTTTGTTCTGTAAGTCTTCAGGGTTCTGAGGTACAGGCACCTGTGGTGGTTCAGGCCCTGAGGGTAGTTCAAGTCCTTTATGAAGGTCCTCTCCGTAGGCAGTCAAAAACTTATCCCTATCTTCCAAAGTTCTAATTTTAATCTTCTTCCCTCTAAAGGTAAAAGATAATCCTTGGGGAAAGTCCCACCTAAAGATGATTGAGTTGCTTCTCAACAGTTTTACTAAGTCCAAATATTCAGATCTAAGATCCAACAGCTGTTTAGGAATGTCCTTAAAAATCTCAATTCTTTTGTCCGAAATGTTCAGGGAGCTTCCGTAGTGCAGGCCCAAAATCTTGTCCCTTTCCTCCTTTGATCTCAACGTAATCAAACAGTCTCTGGGCTTTTCTCTCTTTGTGAGTCTTCCAAGTCTGAAGGCTGACACAATTTTAAAGTCTTCCTCCTCTAGACCCCAGAACTTGGAGAATTCTTTGGTCAGAAACTCAGCTAGATTACCTTCTTCCACTTCTGGTATCGATCTTATCCTTAAATTAATCTCCCTGTTCCGAAGTTCCAACATAGAGAGGTAGGTCTGGTGTTCCCCAACCTGCTTACTGAGCGGCCTTACTTCTTTTTCCAACTCTCCCACTCTTTGGCTGGTCTCTTCGGCCAGTTTCTGATTTTCACCTGCAGCCTCCTTCAGTTGTCCGATTGCTTGTGCATTCTGTGCAACTTGCCCAGATAATTTGTTTAAAGTTTCTGTATTAAGGTCAATTTTCGCAGTTTGTTGGTCAACTTTCCTGTCCAAAGACTCCAATTTCTCAAGAATTCTCTCTAATACAGAACCAGATCCTCCTGAGGCCATCTCTTCTAGTTGTAAATCCTCAGTTTCTTCCTCCCCTGCCTGTGACAGGGAGGTAGCTTTTTCCTCCGAGGGCAAAGTGGGCACAGATGATCTGCGTGCTTGTGAGGCTGCAGTTACGGTTGTCAGAGTTGTTTGTCTGGTTCTTAATCCCTTTCTTTTTGCGCCACTCATTCCAAAGTTATCTAGCAGTCAAGGTCAAGCTGAGTTGTTCCCATGGGAAAGCTATGGCCCAGGTGGTAGCAATCAAACAGAGGGCCGGGAAATAGAAAGTAAAACAATGTTTTTGTTGTAAATCCTCAATCCTCTAGGGGGAGCATAAAATGTCCTAGGAAGAAGAGTCCATTCCACATACGAAATCTGAACCAATACTTAGGGATCTTCACAAAAGTAGTTTTAGCAGAGTTGGTTTTAGGTTTGCCACAATATTTCAAGTTGTGCTTACTGGAGTTCCAAAATGCAAGAACGTAACCATTCTGAACTCCCTCAGACTGTCTCAAAGTTTAAATAGAATGTATCCAAATTTGCAGTCTGACAGTTCTACTGCTCAGGCAGTTCTGACACCTGGGCTTCTTAAACAGAATTGTAATCCACAAAGAAGAGAGTATATAAGTCCTAATAAAAGTCCAAAAATCAATTGCTTACAGTCTTTAAAGGGAAAAATAATTTCTGCGGGTGCTCAATCTGAGCTGTCAAAAGTTCTCTCTATGCCTCCACTCCTCCTGCTCTTTGCTTTAAAAGTCAATGGCTGCGGAGGACGGACTTCCTTTTCCTCGTCTCTCCGCTTTCAGCTTATTTTCAATATTTTTAGTCCCGAAATTTAATAAAGTCCTCAATTACTCACGGGTTGTTGCGTTTTAGAATCTTGTGTTGAAGGAAGAAAGGTCGGCGCTCACCGGCAACGGCAGCGCGGCTTCGCTCCGCTGAATGCGCATAGACCCACAGCGCCGCTACCCCCTCTGCGATCCGGAGCCCCTTACGGGGTTCCCTCAGCGTTTCGGGGGTAGCTCCTGGCGCCCGCCGGGTCCCGAGACCGCAGGCTTCCGCTGCCTGCGGTTTTCCAGAATGGGTCTCCGCTTCGCCGTAGCGGACGACCCTTTTCCAGCGTAGCTTCCCTCTCCCGGTTAGGAAAGGGCAGCCATTACCGTTCGCGCCGCCTCCGGAAGTCCAGCTGCCAAGGATTCTGGCTGATGGCAATTCAGGATTCTGATTGCAACCAAAACTGCCTCAGTTTTATGACCATGTTAGACTGGTGTTAGTTGTAGCATGTAAACTAATCTATGTGTCCCTGGCATTGTGATGTAATGACTCTTGCTATCACTTTGCTCAGGAAAGAAGCATAGCACCCACACTTCATATGCAATGATGGTCTCTCTTCACAAACGTAAGGTAAAAGGTGAAGGACCCCTAGACCAGTGTTTCCCAACCGGTGTTCCGCGGCACACTAGTGTGCCGCGAGACGTTGCCTGGTGTGCCGTGGGAGGGAGGCGGGCGAGTCGGGCGGCGAGAGGCGGGGCGGCGGCGGCGAGCACACGCGGGGCGGCAAGCGAGCTCCCTCCCACATCCCATCGCCGCTCGCTTAGGCCGGCCGCCCTGTGCTCCGCGCTGGTGTCGGCAAGCCTTGCGCGCCCTTTGGAGGACGCCCCGTGCTCGGTGCTGGTGTTGGCCAGCCTTGCGCACCCTGGGGATCTGCCCCCAAGAGCGCAAGGCTTGCGGGCGGCAGCTGGCAGCGCGGAGCACGGGGCGCCCTTCGGAGGACGCCCCGTGCTCCGCGCTCGTGTTGGCAAGCCTTACGCGCCCCGGGGATCTCCCCCCCCCCCGAGAGCGCAAGGCTTGCGGGCGGCAGCTGGCAGCGCGGAGCACGGGGCGCCCTTCGGAGGACGCCCCGTGCTCCGCGCTCGTGTTGGCAAGCCTTGCGCACCCGGGGGGCGCGTGGGGCGCCCTGAAACAGAGGGTTCCCCATGCTGCGGACTGTAGCCTGCCGCCCGACACGCGGGGCGCCCTGAAGCAGAGCGCCCCTCGCGCCAGGCAGACATGGGCCAGCCCCACAAGCTCGGGGGACAGCGGGGAGGCGCAGCACCGCCATCCCACTGTTCCCCGACCTGGTTTTTTTTTGGGGGGGGGGGAAATAAAGGAAAAAAAAATTCCTTTATTTCCCCCCCAAAAAAAGTAGGTGCGTCCTATGGGACGGAGCGTCCTAAAAATACGGTACTTACTATTTCATAATAAAGTAATTATAAAATACTTTCTTTGTGTTTATTTGATGCCTATTAAAGAGAGTTACTTTATATATAGTCAATATAGGCACAGAGTTAATTTTTTAAACATTTTCTAATGGTGCTGTGCCTCGAGATTTTTTTCATGAAACAAGTGTGCCTTTGCCCAAAAAAGGTTGGGAAACACTGCCCTAGACAGTTAAGTCCAGTCAAAGGCAACTATGGGGTTGCAGTGTTAATCTCACTTTCAGGCTAAGGGAGCCGGCGTTTGTCCACAGACAGCTTTCCGTGTCATGTGGCCAGCATGACTAAACCACTTCTGGCACAATGGGACACCATGATGGAAACCAGAATGCACGGAAACGCCATTTACCTTCCGGCTGCAGTGGTACTTATTTATCTACTTGCACTGGCATGCTTTCAAACTGGGACAGAGCAATGGGAGCTCACTCCGTCGCACAGATTCAGCCACCAACCTTCCGATCAGCAAGCCCAAGAAGCTCAGTGGTTTAGACCAAAGCACCACCCGCGTCCATTTAACAAAGGCCAGGTAAGCTGCTCCTTTAGTGGAGCTCAGACTTTCCCCTCCTTTGGTATAGATGGCATTTGTGTCCTCAGTATCCTTCGCATCTACTGAACAAAAAAAGTGTGAATTATATGAGCTGCCGCTTATGTTGGTCTGTGACCGTAATAAAGTAAATTCATTCACATGAGCTGCCTCAACACACCAGTTGCTACTATTTGTACTCAACTTAAAAGGACATCACCACCTCTACATATGATTTCGTGCTGCAAAAGTGATGCTATCTCTTGCTCAGGGATGGAAAAGCTCTCACTCTCACTCTCCTACTTTTCTGTGTAAAACACAGGCCAGACCATGGACCCTGCTTCCTCAAAATCTGACTTTCAACAAAATAGGCATGCATTGTACTGCAATATGAATAGCAAAATATGAATATTTAGACTCTTAGCAGCCAAAGCAGCAAAGATGATGTATAATTTTCATTTCACTGAGACACACTGTGCTGTGTAGTAACGCAGGAACCATATTTCCCAGCATTTTCTATTAAGGTGCCAGATGCATTTCTTACAGATTTTAAGAGAGGTTTCAAGAGAGGACAGCGGGAGTGCCAAAGAGTATTCAGTAAGGAGAGAGGATTCAAAACACACACACACACACTAAAAACAATAGTTTTTACAACTCCAAATAACTACAGAAACTTTACTGCATTTGTGCCTTTGGCATGCATACTTGGGACTTAAACCTATTCCAGTTGCAAACCAATAGACTTACACTTAAAAGGGTAAAGGGACCCCTGACACTTAGGTAAAGGTAAAGGTACCCCTGCCCGTATGGGCCAGTCTTGACAGACTCTGGGGTTGTGCGCCCATCTCACTTAAGAGGCCAGGAGCCAGCGCTGTCCGGAGACACTTCTGGGTCACGTGGCCAGCGTGACAAAGCTGCATCTGGCGAGCCAGAGCTGCACACGGAAACGCCGTTTACCTTCCCGCTGGTAAGCGGTCCCTATTTATCTACTTGCACCCGGAGGTGCTTTTGAACTGCTAGGTTGGCAGGCGCTGGGACCGAGCAGCGGGAGTGCACCCCGCCGCAGGGATTCGAACCGCGACCTTTCAATCGGCAAGTCCTAGGCGCTGAGGCTTTAACCCACAGCGAGTGGGACTTACTTCTATGTAGGCATGCATAAAAATAACTTGTTAACTTTAAAAGAACAGGCAGTACTTATTTTTATATATCAAGCAATCTGGGCAAGGGTGCCAACTTGAATAAAATTCTGGGGGCTGGGAGAGACAGGTAAGCCCCACCCCACATAATCAACTACAAGATGCAGTGCACACATACCATTTGAATGGCAATGCCCATCAACTGGGGGGGCTCCCTCAAATATTTTACTGTGGGCAGAAGGGATCTCCGCCTCTAAGAGTTGGCTTCCATGAATGTAGGAAACCTTGAGGAATAGAAGGGGGCAGGGAGCGGAAGAGAAGATACTCCTCTCAGAGCTCTTTGTCCCGCCAGGACTCTCCTGTGCTTTGAAGGCTTGCACAGCACTTGTAACCCGTGCGGTGACGAAGATACTCCGCATGTGCTCAGAAGCACTCTTGTTTATCCGCTCCAAACTGGAACAGCGGCATTTAAGCAGCTTCCAGAACCGAATCAAACTACCCCCCAGAATCAAACCTCCCCCCAGGCAACAGCACATAGCTCAGTCCTTAACATCGGACCACAAAGAGCCCACAGGACAGGATTCTGAAGAAGAAAGCTACACTTTCCTCGCCATGGTTATTATTCTGCCAGCTGACCTCGCAACCTTCGCCGAGATTGCAGACGAAGCCTTGAAAGAGCGCGAACAGAATGGCAGATACAGGCGAGGAAGCTCAAAGCGCGATGCCGGGACTCACCTGACGCCACCGACTCAGCAGGGGCGGCAACGACGGCCAGGCGCAGCAGCAGCAGCCCCAGAGCCGAGAACCATGGAAGGGCTTCGGCGCCGCACATCGAGAGCGGGCGGCGTGTGCGCCTGTGTGCGTGGTCACATGGCCGCCGGGCGAAGGGGGCCGCGTGCCGCGCCAAACCGGGCAGAAACAGGCGCGAGTAGAGCCGCAGGCCGGCCTGAGGGACCGCAGCAGGTCGCAGCAGCTGAGCGGTTTTCTCTCACACGACGACGGGGTGGTTCCCTCCTCCACGGAGAAGGTGGAGCAGACGGGACGCTTTGGAGGAAGAGTCGAGCGCCTCCTTTCACGAGGGAGTCACTTTCCTCTGCCCTAACCCTTAATAGGCGTCTGTCTGTGGGCCGATGCCTGAGGCGGCTGTTAGGAGCTGGCAGGGTACCTGCTGCCCGCGTTTTCTTAGATGTACTCTTTCCTGTGTGACCTGATGGTTTTCAGGGCCCAGGTTCTAGGAATCCCTGGCAAACAAACAAAACGAGAGAAGACAGACAAAACCCAGCCCCCTTTCTTTCCTTGCCCTCCCCATCCCCGCACCACTTGTCAACACCTGATTTACAGATGGTGAAATTCCTGCAAAGAAGTTGCTTCCAAGTAGGTGAGTCGCATAGTAAGATAGCAACACATGTTACACCCTCCCCAGGTATGTCTAACTTTCTGTGTGAATGACTACTGGTAACCTGCGATGGGTTGCAGCTGAACAGTTTGTGTCTGCGCAATATGTGCATGTATACAGGGTTTTGTATTGATTTGCAAGGGTCCAGGATAGCTTATTCATTAGATTCCTGCCCGATCACTGAGCTGTTTGGGGGAAGTCTCTGCTAGTGGCCTCCAATGACTCAAGCGCATTGTGAAGGGTAACTTTGAAAATGGACAAGTTAGACCATATAGGCTTAGGACAAACTAATCAGACATTCCCTTTAACATGTGAAATTGTGAGTGGGGTTGCTATAGTTGGCAAAGGGAAAGCAGTGGGCCAGACTCAACTCTGTACCCAACTCAGGCATTTTTAAACCAGAAAATAGGACTGGGCAATATATATGTATTGTCTGCTCTGGTCTAAATGTATTAGTAACCACCCTACATTCCTCCAGGGGTTAGACTCTTTCAATGGGCAATCTTTCTCCATGCTGGGGCCACCCCTTCTATCTTGGTGCTCAGTCTCAGTCAACTCAGCTCTATCAAGTAACTCTGCATGCTGTCCTGCTGCTTGAGGTGTGGCTAGGTGGGCCTCAAGTTACTGCACCTTCTCTTGCAGCAAGACAGCCAGCTTGCACTTGCTACAAAGTGTACTGTTGCTTGTTCTCTGGCAGAATGACAAATATGGCACAGCTGTTACAGGTCACTGTAGCAGCTCCCTCACCTTCCATGCCTCTGGTCCTATGCTCACCAAGAGACAGAACTCTAGCAGGGGAGATTAAGGGGGAGGCCTAACCCCCCCCCCCCTGTTTGCAAGCTCCCAGGATCTGCACTGAGCTAAGTTTGACTGCTGCTGGTTGCTTACTCACCACTCAGATGTAACTCCTCCCCCTCAGATCCTGTGTTCCCACAGAGTAATCAGCCACACACACCTTCTTACTGGAAACAAGCTCCAGTGAACTCAGGAGAACTTGCTTCTGAGTAGACATGTGCATGGGATTGTGCCGTTAGCCATATTCTACCAATAGCTGTAGGCCCCTGTTTGCAAGCTCCCAGGATCTGTACTGAGCTAAGTTTGACTGCTGCTGGTTGCCAAATCCTCCCTCAGCTGGGCTCCCTCTCAGCTGTAACTCCTCCCCCTCAGATCCTGTGTTCCCACAGAGTAATCAGCGCAGTCACGTACACCTTCTTATGGGAAACATGCTCCAGTGAACTCAGGAGAACTTGCTTCTGAGTAGAGATGTGCATGGGATTGTGCCGTTAGGCATATTCTACCAATTGCTGGAGGGCCAGCAGCATCTCTCTCACTGACTAATTTGGCATAAATTTAAATACGTCTTGGGTGTGTCAGTTGCTCATTCCCACTTGCTAGGTTGCTGGCTGGCACAGGAATGAACAATGGGGTTGTATAGGAGCAGGGGGACTTTTGTGGCATACAGAACTCTTGCAGAACTTCTGCTGCTGTTCATACTGAGGAAGATTGGGTTAAGCAGCCCTTTGTCTCTGCTTGGATAAGATTAGCTGGAGATCCAGAATTGTGTGTGTGTTTGAGGAATGGGAATGTGCTGTTGTGATCAGGGTCTATGCTTGGGGCTAGGTGGGAAACATTTGTGGCAGTTCATGATCTCAATTTGCTTTCTTTCCTGGACAGGTGATGCACAGGTGAAGCTTCCCAGGATAGTGCCCATGTCATGGACAGATCACTATCTAGATAGGATTAAGCTAGTGATGGCCTCTGCTCTCTGCAGGGGAGCAGAATTTAGTAAAATGGTTGGCCCCAGGAGGGTGTGAAATCAGATGGATTCCTGTTGTCTCTCGTGGGAATTTTCCTCTGGGTCCTCGTCAGCACCCTGGTTGACCTGTGTAGAGGTGGTGGAACAGGAAATATATCTTCCCAGTTATACTTTTCTGCAGAATTGGGAACATTTCAATTCTGTGCAGAGAAGGGCACTTTGGCTTGCTTGCCCAACTGATCAGTGCATTGCACGGCAACTGTCTATGCAGAGTGAGGGAGAGAAGGAACTTCAGAGGCAAGCACCCACATTATTGTTGTGATTACTGTACTTTCATATCACACGGTGCCACCAGAATGGTACCCATTGCCTGAGGGTGGATCTCGACCCTCTCCATCTCCAGAAGCAGCTGGAGATGTTCCCTCTTTGGAACATCCGAAGAGGAGGTGGAGCTGGACGATTGGGGGACATCAGTCTATGAGACCTGTTGAGCTCTCTATTGTCATTTCATCAAGCTCGGAGGGGACAGCAGAGGTAGAGGACAGGGCTGAGGAGATGGCAGAATTGGAGAGCAAATGTAGGTCCATACTGAAACATTGACTCACATCTTTGTGTAAATTGTGGCTATGCGACCATAATGTTGCACTGGGAATGTAGGTTTCATGCACAAATAGAATCATAGAATTGAAGAGTTGGAAAGGACCCAAGGGTCATCTAGTCCAATCCCATGCATGCAGGAATCACAGCCCTATTTCCTCCTCCCAGCTGGGATGCTGAAGCAGCACCACCAGCATTGCTGCAGCAGGAGATTGCACATGACCAGCAGAGAAAGTTTAGGAATATGGGTGGGGTATAATAATAATAATTATTTTTTATTATTATTATTATTATTATTATTATTATTATTATTATTATTATTATTATTATTTATACCCCGCCCATCTCTGGGCGGCTCTGGGCCACTCTGGGTGGCTTCCAAAAAAAATATTAAAATACTGTAATACATCAAACATTAAAAGCTTCCCTTTTAGTGTGGTTCTGCACCTGGTGCTTTTCCACATGTATACATGCACTTGTTGCTACCTGTAGCTGACCATCCTCCTTTCTGCTCACTCTGCTGGAGTCAGGGCCTTGGAAGAAGCCATGCCCTGCACAACTGCGGTTGCAAGTCCAGCTGTGCGCTTGTTCCTAACATGATGCTGAATCAAAGAAGTAAACAGAGTAGTAGTACTGGATTGGGAGAGTTTGAAAGATGACAGAAGTGTCTTAAATGGACAGAACATGCCTATTTGACGGAAAGTAAACGCAGGTGGCGCTGTGGGTTAAAGCCTCAGCGCCTAGGACTTGCCGATCGAAAGGTCGGCGGTTCGAATCCCTGCGACGGGGTGCGCTCCCGCTGCTCGGTCCCAGCGCCTGCCAACCTAGCAGTTCGAAAGCACCTCCGGGTGCAAGTAGATAAATAGGGACCGCTTACCAGCGGGAAGGTAAATGGCGTTTCCATGTGCGGCTCTGGCTCGCCAGAGCAGCGATGTCACGCTGGCCACGTGACCCGGAAGTGTCTCCGGACAGCGCTGGCCCCTGGCCTCTTGAGTGAGATGGGCGCACAACCCCAGAGTCTGTCAAGACTGGCCCGTACGGGCAGGGGTACCTTTACCTTTACCTTTAAAAGTACACCTCATTATGGCACTTTTTAGAGCATTCATGCAAGAAAGACACAATATGGATACAGATAAGTAGAGGAGTTCTCAAATGATTTAATTGATCTAAATTGTAACTAGTGGCATGAAATGGATTATGAGATTAAGGTTGAGGAGTTGTTTATTGTTGGATATATAGTCATAATATTCAGCATATTTATTAAAAGAGGATATTGTTAATTACAAATGGTTTTCTTTATTGCAAATTTGTGATATGTTTGATAATAGATGTGAAGAGGGGAAAATAAGTAGTAAATAAGAAGGGAAAAAAGGAAGAAAATGAGATACTAATTAACAGTAAAAGATACACTTAGGAACCATCCTTTCATATTATGTCTGCTGATGGGTCTTGTCCTAATGATGGATTTTCACATTGAGGAAATCTTCTCTAGGACTTTAAATTCTTTATCATTCAGTTTTACCAACCCACCTGAATTTTCCAAGGGATTTCAGGGACAGAAAAAGCTGAATGGGCCAAAACAAAATTGTTTTTCAACTTGGCAAAAGATTTGATTGATGACTCAGATTCTGTTAGACATGAATTTATAGGCTCGGTATCAAACACTATTAGATACTATTTAACATTTGTGATTCAATCTTATTTCAAAAAGCAAAGCTGCCAAAAGAATGCTTTCATTGTCATGCAGCTCCACAAGGCACTTGTGTCATCTATTATAAACACGGAAAAAGTGTTTGGCAGTGAAATAGGACAGACACAGCCTGAAAAGATCCCAAATAGAAAAGCAATAATGGGAGCCATTTTCCAGCACAATCAACAATGGGAGGAAGGTGCAAACTCTCTCTCTCTCTCTCTCTCTCTCTCTCTCTCTCTCTCTCTCTCACACACACACACACATATGTACAGAGTCCTGATTTGTGAGGGACCTCAACTTGTTTTCTTTTCCCTGTGGGGGGCATGATTGCAGCCTGAGTTAATCATGTTGGCTCCTCATTCATTTCCAGGATGGTGTTGCTAAGCTCCTGGGACCCTGACAGCTGCCCAAGGGTGCTGGTGCCATTTTCTGTTGAAGATTGCTAAATTGCCAGAGACCAGAACTAACTCAAATACACAAGTGGATGGTGGAAGTACATTTGTCCAGCGGTCATGAGGCCAGAGTCTGATTTTGCTGTCCTCTCCAGCTGTGGGTAGTGGAGACAAAACAGCAAGGCATGCTAAGATGGTGTCCCCTGGGTTAAAGAAATGAAGTCAATGCATACTTTGTGATGAGACACGTTGATTTTTTGAAGGGGGATACTTGAACTCCCCATCTGATTCCAGGTCTGCTCTGTACCAAAAGGATGTATTAGACCAGATGTATTAGATCAGCAGTGGGGAACCTCAGGTCTGGGGGCTAAATGCAGCCCTCCAGGGCTCTGTATCTGGTCCTCTGAAATCTCCCCAGGCCAAAACCCTCACTGGCCCAAACTTCATATCCTGAAGTTGGATTGTATTCTTGAATTCTATCTGATAATATAGCTACACAGATCCAAGTATGTGTAACAGTGTCTTCTCATCTTAAGGTGAGACAGCAAGCAATGAGTTTGGAAACCACTGTATGAGGGAGAATAAGAATGACTTATTGATAAGCACTGTCAGCAGACTCTGTTGCCCCCATATGCTGACTATAAAGAACATTCTGGTTCACTGATAAACAATATCAGGGATGTGTGGGAAGGTATAGCAAAAAGTGCAACTATCAGCAGCATTTTGAAAGCTTTGTGTTGTTTTTCTAAAAAGTTGTTCTTTCACCATTTGAACTTATTAAAGAACTTATTAAAATCGACATTTTTTTTGCAGCAGAAATGCTAGCATCACAACCCCATTTCCTTTTGTGGTGATGATACAAGCATCTCTTCAGATGGCTAGTACGCACTGAAAACCTGTGTGATGTGGTCTGATTTGCCAGGGCAGAACTGGGGAGACCCTGGTTCAAATCACACTCTGCCATCAAGGTCATTGGATGACCCAGTTGCTTTTTTTTTTATCTAACCAAGCTCACAGTGTTGTTGTGTGTTGCCTTGAGTTTCTTGAAGGAAAGGTAGATTGTAAATAAATACATAGGAAATACATAGTGAAGCTATAGCACTAGCAGAAGTCTTCAGGACAGCTGCAGGAAGGAACCCTCTATCTAGAAATCTCCATGCAACCTGTAGAATTCTTGTTCAAAGGAAAAGGGGTGTTTTATCATTAAAAAGCATGTAGAACACATTCCACAGGGCTGTCTGCTAAGGCAGAGCCAAGGTTGGCAGCCATTATCAAGCAACCTTTAATCTGAGCTTTTAAACCATTATCAGTTTGAGCGTCCATGTCTCTGTGCAACAAACTCCATGGGGACTCAGTCTGAAGTTAAACAGCAGTCGTTTTCAATATGGAGCCATTTTATTTTGCAGGTGCACCTGGACATAAACTTTACTTTGGACGCTGAAGGGAACATAAAGGCTTGGATGGAATAAATTAAACTAAGCAGAGCACTCGCCATTAATCAGGCAACTAAACAAGCAGAAGCTCCAGAGAATGATCCCAGCTGCCACTCAATTTATCTTGCAGTCAAAACAAGAATGAGAGGAATGGTTTGGCCATGCCATGACTTTCATAAACATCCATTAAAAAAGGGTCTTATCCTACACCCCACCCCCCAATTTTCTATTAATCTTCTGGAAATCGTTAATGTACTTGAAATCAGAATTTGATAAAATGGATTGAATGTTATCTTTTGAATAAGGTAGATAATTCCTCACCTGATTTAATATTCCTGAGGCAGAAATGATTTCAACAGATACATTTCATTCAAACTTGTCTTCCTTTATAAAAGTCTGTCTTTATGCGATCTTATGCATGTACTTTGTATATAACCATTTGAAAAGTGATTACTATTACACTTATAGTAATAGGATATGGGGTTTTTTTGGTGATGGTGAAACCTAGGCCGGGTGGCGCTGTGGGTAAAAGCCTCAGCGCCTAGGGCTTGCCGATCGAAAGGTCGGCGGTTCGAATCCCCGCGGCGGGGTGCGCTCCTGTTGCTCGGTCCCAGCGCCTGCCAACCTAGCAGTTCGAAAGCACCCCCGGGTGCAAGTAGATAAATAGGGACCGCTTACTAGCGGGAAGGTAAACGGCGTTTCCGTGGCGCGCCAGAGCAGCGATGTCACGCTGGCCACGTGACCCGAAAGTGTCTTTGGACAGCGCTGGCCCCTGGTCTCTTGAGTGAGATGGGCGCACAACCCCAGAGTCTGGCAAGACTGGCCCGTATGGGCAGGGGTACCTTTACCTTTAGCTTTATGCATGTACTTTGTATATAACCATTTGAAAAGTGATTACTATTACACTTGTAGTAATAGGATATGGGGTTTTTTTGGCCTTGAAGTGTGTTTTATGTCTATAAAATTATGCTACAAAAATATAAAATTGAAATTGAAAAGATTATCAATAATTGGCATTAGGTTATATGTGCTGTTTTCATTCAAACCTGTCATTATAAAAGCTTAGTTCACTTAAGAACTAGTGCCTGAGTTTTCTTGTTTTCTTTTCCCCTTCCTATCTTTTCCTTTGGTGTTGTGTGTTGGTGTCAGACTTTTTAGAATGCAAGTCTGAACTCATGAACTTTATTTTTTTTTTAATAAATAAATACATGAAGTAAAATATAGGCATTTTATAAATTATTAATGGTGACAGTGAAATTCTGTCCATGATGGTTTATTCACAACTGCAATAATTTCCTAATGTTCCAGAGGTTGTTTGATGGACATGTGTGAACCAGAGATAGTAGTCAAAATATCTATTCATTATCTATTGTTCAATTGAAAAGTAACCTCTGTTTCAGCTCCTAAATCCTTCAGTATAAGAGTGTATGCTGAAGTAAATCAGTGTTTCATGGAGGCAGGAGTATTGCCAGCCTAAGTAACAAACCAACATTGAGGTCCGAGTAATAATGTGGTGCTTTAGAGAATGGGTAGGGAACCTGTGGCTTTCCAGATGTTGTTGGACTTCCAACTCATGTTAGCCCCAGCCAGCATGGCCAATGATCAAGGGATGATGGGGATGTAGTCCAGCAGCATCTGGAGGTTCGCGGGTTCCCCTCCCTGACTTGGGATAGACTTAGGCTGCAATTCCATACATAATTTACCTGGAAGTAATCCAATTTAACTCAGTTATACTTACTACTCTGTAGACAATGAAAAGGATTGCATTGTTGAACTGTAACTTTATGGCAGTTTGGGGGTATGGGGAGAACATTGGTTTATTGAGGAGTGTTGGAGCCAGCCGTCACAAGTGGCACTTCTTTAGGGTAAAATAAAGACGCAGAAAGCTAGCTATATTTCCATAGTAAGAGAGAGCAGCCCCTCTGTCTGCCCTTCTCCGATTTATTCTCCTTTGTTCTCACCAGCCACATGGCCGTTTGCCTATCTCATGTTACCTCATCCGGTCGAGCTTTTATTGCCCCTTTACCATATAAGGTAATCATTGCCCAGAGGAATGTCAGGGGGCACCCTGCAGTATTTACAAGCCTCTGCCTTGGCTTTATGACTCCCACAGAGGAGATTATAGTTTAGCATGATGAGAGGCTCAGATCATTTCTTTAATTCCATGGTCATCTTCACTGCAGTTAATTTTTAAAAATACCGTTCGTTTATAGTACAAACACCAAACATGGATTTTTGAAGATGTTTTAGAATGGCATAACCTACCCTGGGGGTGGGAGGTTCTTCCACAAAGCAAAGCATCAGTAATTAAAAATGATTTGGTCTAGAAAGCTAGATGTGTCATTGGAAGCCCAATGACACAGCTCAACTAACCTGGTTCTAGTTATTTTGATGAACACAAGCCCATAACGTAGTTAATCTCCATAAAAATCCAAGTCTTTATGACTTGGAAACATAAATTCATACCTCAGCAACATTCTTTCCTGATTATTATAATTCTTAGTGCATTGCCTTACCATCTGCTTATCTGCAGAAATTGCAGTCCCATTGACTTTAATTGTCAGAAGCCCAAGTTGTACAAAGAAATATGAGAATACCTGCAATCTTTTCTGCTTGGTTGAGGGCTGGGTTCTTTTTTACAAAAGAGGAAGCTGAAACAATATATTACTCAGAACTGGCTTACGTGTTGCTTCCTTGTGCTCTACCACAGAATAACAATTGCACAGTGCATGGCAGCAATACGAGCTTTGTCACTGAACATCAGTGAAAGTCAAAGTATTTCCTAACCATAATCTTCCAGATAATTATAGGATTATGCATGACCGTTCTAGCAAAATATGCACCACTGATGACTGTATAGTTGCCAGCTGTATGAAGCACCATCCCTTGTAACCTTGTGCTTTTCTTCTAGAAAAAAATAGGTGCCGGTACTCACCATGAAGTTGCTATAGTAAGTGCCACACTTTGAACCAGTGCTTTTCTTCTAGGAAAAAAATATGTGCTGGTACTACATACCTCTGAGTACCCCAGGAAAAAAAGCACTGCTTGTAACTAGTGATATGAATTGGAAAATGGTGGTTCCAACTCACGCCTTCATAGGAAGCTGCCATTGAAACATAGGATTATGGATGGAAGGGTTTTCCCGCTGCACCATGTTTGTGGGAATAGAGGCCTCCCTCCCTTAAGGAATGTTGTTAATTTCATTTCTATACCACTTTATATTTTTGAAGAAAAATCTCAAAGCAGTTTACAACACATCAAAACACCAAACAGAGCACTCCAGAATAAAACATTACTGAAGAAAGTCAAATATAAAGTATACATTTGGAGCAACATACAGTGGTACCTCGGGTTAAGAACTTAATTTGTTCTGGAGGTCCATTCTTAACCTGCAACTGTTCTTAACCTGAGGTACCACTTTAGCTAATGGGGCCCCCCGCTGCTGCCACACCGCCACCGCGGTTCTGTTCTCATCCTGAGGTAAAGTTCTTAACCTGAGGTACTATTTCTGGGTTAGCAGAGTCTAACCTGAAGCGTCTGTAATAATAATAATAATAATAATAATAATAATAATTTATTTATATCCTGCCCTCCCCAGCCGAAGCCGGGCTCAGAGTGGCTAACAACAATAAAAGTAACACAGTTTACATAGTTCCAGTTACAGATAGGTAGCCGTGTTGGTCTGCCATAGTCAAAACAAAAAAAAATTCCTTCTAGTAGCACCTTAAAGACCAAAAGTCATTGGTCTTTAAGGTGCTACTGGAAGGAATTTTTTTTTGTTTTGACAGTTTACATAAAATCACAATCAATTAATTGAAATGCATTCTAAAATCAATTCATTCTAAAATCAATTCAAAATCAAATTAATGGCAACCATTGGGTTAGAGTTCTGTGAGGATTAACGAAGGAGGGGGTCAGACTGTGCCTTGGCCAAAGTTCTGGTGGAACAGCTCTGTCTTGCAGGCCCTGTGGAAGGATGTCAAGTCCCACAGGGCCCTAGTCTCTTGTGACAGAGCATTCCACCAGATCGGGGCCACAGCCAAAAAAGCCCTGGCTCTGGTTGAGGCCAGCCTAACCTTCCTGTGGCCTGGGATCTCCAAGATGTTTTTATTTGAAGACCGTAAGGGACATACCAGGAGACGTGGTCCCGTAGGTATGAGGGTCCTAGGCTGTATAGGGCTTTAAAGGTTAAAACAAGCACCTTAAACCTGATCCTGTACTCCACAGTGCCAGTGCAGCTGTATAGCACCGGGTGAATGTGATCCCATGGTGAGGACCCCATAAGGATTCTGCAGCTGCTGGAGTTTCAGGGTCAGTCTCCTGGGTTAGCAGAGTCTCCTGAAGCGTCTGTAACCTGATGTACCACTTGTAGTTATTAACCTGATGTAGTTAATATGAAACCAACATATTGGTGGAAAACCAACATGGTGTGATTCTTCTCCTCATGTTCTTCAACAACATCACACTGGCCTAGGAATCAGATACTCAGCACCTGCCCCAACAAAGTAGGCTGATTGAAATCAGTGTGATAGACATGCACAGGAGATTAATTTGGGATACTTTGCAGACATTTGGCTTTGATGCCTATTGCCATGCTTTTAATTGGGTCATTATGCAACTCGGCTGTGATTGTGGAAAGGATATCTGAAGGTAATCTTCAAGATAAAGTGGTAATAGAATCTATACGGTAGTGACATTGTTTTCTTATTTAAACTGGATTAGCTGTTGACGTACGTTTGCAGTGTAGGAAAAAACCAGACTTTTGGATCAATCTTATCTACAGATCGTGGGTGAGAGTTGCTTCTTACAGCATGTTGTCCATAGTATTGGCTAGAGAGGGACAACATTTTCAAAGTGCAAAAGTCATTTGACCAACATCGCATACATTTAGGAGCCTAACAAAGCAATCCTAAATACGTTTGTTCAGATCTAAGTCCCATTATTTTTAAGGGACTTCACTCTGTAGTTGCTGGGCATATGACCATGCCTGGGCAGCACAATCCTAACATGTTTCTGTAAAATAAAACTCCATGAAATGCATCCACAACTGGATAGTTTAGTCGGTTAGACCATGGTGCTGATAATACCAAGGTTGCAGGTTTGATCCCCATATGGGACAGTTGCATATCCTGCATTTTAGGGGGTTGGACTAGATCAGGCTTCCTCAACCTCGGCCCTCCAGATGTTTTTGGCCTACAACTCCCATGATCCCTAGCTAGCAGGACCAGTGGTAAAGGATGATGGGAATTGTAGTCTCAAAACATCTGGAGGGCCAAGGTTGAGGAAGCCTGGATTAGATGATACTCAGGGTCCCTTCAGACTCTAAAATTCCATGATTCTGTTATTCTAATGCCACTCTTCATTCTTTGATAGGTTTTTGAATGCTCAGTTTTCTCACGGAGTTGGAAAGGACTTTAGTCAATTCTTTACTCATTAGTCTCACTGAGATATACTAGAACCAAATCAAGTCAAAGATACTGGATGGCTGTAGGCATGCACTGCATTTTCCCATTCTTCCTGCCATTTGTAAAGAACCATTACATTCTGATGGTCTTTTGATGTCTTTCAAATATCTGATGTATCTATTTTATCTGGCCGTCTAGACTAGAGATGGGGGGGAGGGTGTAGCCCTCCAGATGGTGTTGCACTGCAGCTTCCATCATGCCTGATGTAAACATTAGCAAACACATCAGCACAGAGTACGGATTCCTTTTAGTGCATTGGCTACTGTGTAAAATGACCAGAAGTAAAATGGCAGATTGTATGTTCTTTGTCAGATGCCCTTATTCAGAGCAATATAGTGAAAAAATTGCTAGTAAATTGCTCACGTAATCTCACTACTTTTAGCTCGGGTGTGTCTGCCACAAAGGAGAAGAAGTAGTCATCTGGTTTGATTCTATACCTTCCTGGAAAAACAGGTAGCCTGAACCCAGGCTGTCCCCTCCCTGGTCAGGGTAGATTAAATCTCCACTCCATCCCAGACTGGTAATTAGCCATACTCAAGGACGCAGCCTGTCATTTCAGTGCTGCACATATAAGTGTGCAGTCCTGAGTGCCAGACTCAGTGTGATTCATGCTCTGGATCTGTTTCACCCAACAAACTTTACTGTCTGAGTTCATTTGCATCACCATAACTGTACCAGGTGTTAATCGCCATCCTCCCAGCATCCAGTTAGGACAATCCACCTGCAGTCTGCCCTTCTATGACAAAGTAGAAAAGCAGACCGTCTTCCCTATTAAGATGAGAGATAAGTTATGAAATGAGTACACTACTGCTGTCTTGCCACTGAGGGTCACTCCTCTTCCAGGCATGGCACATGCAGACATGCATGTTTAATTCTCCTGTTTTTAAAGCGGCTTAATTAGAAAATGCAATAGGCATCAGGTAGACTAATATTTCTAGCAATTATTATTATTATTATTATTACTACTACTACTACTACTACTACGCATCACATCAATTTGTAGTGGATTAGATTGCACCTGACTAGGGAAAAAGACTCAGAAAAGGGTAAAGATTCTAATCTGAAACAAAATTAAAAGCAGAAAGATGTTCACTGGGAACGATTCTTTCTTGTTTTGAAAGGCAAATTGATTGTAAAGTTATCACATACTCCTTGCACCAGCCAAATGGCCAAGAGGGAGATGAATGCCCCCCCAAAGCACAGAGTGATGTATGAAATGGAATATTTATATGAAGTGTGAATGAACAATTTGTCTGTGTGATAATTGCATTGGTGTTGTATTGATTTAACACAGAGTTGGAGACATGCTAGGTATATTAGCTCCATGTTGTGTAATGCTTAAAAGTAGTGTGCAATTTAAAGGACTAATAACTCAGTCTGCAAATTCAGAGGTGGTTCGAGCCCATCCAGGGACTGCTGTGGGCAGGATTCCTGCATTGCTCGGGGCTGGACTAGATGGCCTTTGGTGTCCCGTCCAACTCTACAATTCAGTGATTCTGTGTAGGATAACCAATGGGTGGTATTCAATGCTAGTCCTGCTCAGAGTAAACCCATTGAAGTTAATAGAGACAACTTAGGTTCATAAATTTCAGTGGGTCAACTCTGAGTAACGACTTGGTTGAATACAGCCCAGTATTTATTTTCATGTTTAAGTGTGCCTGTGGAAGGGCTTTTATGCTAAAATTGTGTCTAGCATTTTATGATGCTACTGTGAATGTGTTCTTTCATGAATAGCATTTGATAGAGACTGGGAACTATAAAAGTGAGTCTGTGTCTGCAACCTGAAAGATACCCAGATATATAAATTATGGTGCCCTGACTTGGGGAAGGAAAGGAGTCATACAGTTTCTGAGCTTAACTCAAATGGCCCTGCTCAAAAATGGTGAGTATTCCTGGAAACTGTGCCTAGTTTTGGCTTAGGCCTAATTAAAAGCCACACCATGACTATGCAACAGGCATGTTAGCTCACAGAGCTTAACCTCTGGCTCTGGGACACAGGTAGTGTGCTCACAAGCCAAATTACTCAATATAGACTAGAAACATGCATTATGTGATGATTTAAAGCTGATAAATTGATGCACACACTTGTAATTAGAGGGGAGAGCTGGCTTTCTCACTCCCCCAACCCATCCCTGACTGAGCAAAATTTGAATATAGAGATCTGACAGTCAAATCCACGCTTTGTTGATTTCACATATAGTTGTTCTCATTTCATAACTGGGTGAAGAAACATGGGCTGCCTCTGTGCATTTTGTTACCTTCCTGTCAAGGGGAGAGAGAGCTCACACAAAGCGGGGGAGTGATTTAACGCTGGTGTCCTGAAAATGTATCTAGGTTCTCATCGTGTGCTGAACCCTCCACCCACCCAGCACCGCAATTTGCCTCCATCCAAAGCTGGTGCCATAGATTGCATTGCAGGGAGAGCACGTGAACACTGCCAGATATAGTTCCCACTTCAAGGGCTTATTTTATTACTAGTCTGTTTCTACAGGAAAAGAGAAAAAACAACAACATTGGGTTGAAAGGATGTTATATTATTGGATTACAGTGGTACCTCAGGTTAAGTACTTAATTCGTTCCGGAGGTCCGTACTTAACCTGAAACTGTTCTTAACCTGAAGCACCACTTTAGCTAATGGGGCCTCCTGCTGCCGCCGCGCCACCACTGCATGATTTCTGTTCTCATCCTGAAGCAAAGTACTTAACCCAAGGTAATATTTCTGGGTTAGCGAAGTCTGAACCTGAAGCATATGTAACCTGAGGTACCACTGTAATTCTATTGGCTTTTCTTTTTTGTTGACTCCTTGCCGGTTTTTGTTTGGTATCACTGCTAATTTAGGTATAATTCTCGATGATTGCTGCATCAGACCAAAGGCCTGTCTGTGTCCACCACCCCATTTTCCACAGTGGCCAACCAGCTGCCTCCTGTCTTGGGCAGGACAAGAGCATAAGAGCCCTCTTCCACTATAGTTCCCCAGGAAGAGGCATTCAGAGGCAGGCTGCCCAAACCTGACGGTAGGCTTGCAGCCTTGATTTGTAACTCTAGCAGTGTACAGTGAGAGTCTTTTCCCACCCCACCTACCTTTGCAGGAGAAAGTGGTTTATGGGCTTACCCCAATTGCCTTCCACAAGCCTGGACTTGTGGTGCCATAACTGAGCAGTGGCAATTTTTGCCTTCAAAACACCTGTATTTCTCAGTAAGGTGTGTGGCATAAGTCAGCACTTGTTACATCTTGGCATCCTTATTGGCCTGACACACCCTGCCATTTAACATCTGTTTAAAACTTTAGGAGCCCCGTGGGAAAGGCATGCAAGTTCCATAACAGAAATCACACTGCTGATTGTACCGATAACCAAGCTGTTCCTAATATACGCAAACTCTAAGAGCAGAACCAAGCCTAGGACTTAGCTCTTGTCCAAGCTGGTTAAGTAGGTTCTTCTGCTGAGCCATCAGGGAGTGTGCCAAAATGAACACCTAAACCAGATAGTGCCTCTAGATTATTTATTCAACTATGTTTTGTGTTCCAAACCAGTGATGGGGAAGCGATGAAGCACAGCAGACCACTCGGTTCTCAATGCCAGCACAACAGGCCTTCAAAATTCTGTGCCATGTTCATCGGCATCCACAGGGTTATTTTGGGGGGGTGTGTGGAGTGTGGAGTAGAATTTGAAAAAGGGGGAGCAGGCTAGTTTCTCACACAATAACATTGAGAATAATGCCTGTACATTTTGCATGATCTCTGGTTCTGCCAATGCCAGAAACTTAACCTCTTAATAAAATGATGAAAGCTGGGAACCGGGGATTATTTTTCAACTGGAAGGGGGCACAAATGCCCCTCTTAATCCCCCTCCGCTGGATGACCATGACCCAATCTCAAGTCTATAGAGGTACTGAAGATACTGACTTGTTATAGAATTGTAGAGTTGGAAGGGATCCCATGGGTCATCCAGGGTCTTTCCTCCTGCAATGCAGGAATCTCAGCTAAGCATCAGTGACATGGCAGGGTATATTCTTATTAAATTGTTGGAGTATAGCTGGCATAACCACAGAGGAGACACCAATACCGGTGGATCTACATGGATGAAGTCTGTTCTCTGTACTTCAGTCTAAATTGTTCCTTTGGACCTGTGTGGCATACTGGGACGGGGAGACAGCGAGAGAACATCTCTCTCTCTCTCTCAAATATGGAGAAGTGTGGCCTCAGGCTTCTTCCTTTTCTCTGTCGCAGTAAGGAATCTCTTGCTGCTGTATCGGCAAGGGTGACAGAGTATGTGCTTTGCATCCAGAAGACCTCCAAGCAGGACTGGGAGAGACCCTCCTGAAATCCTGTAGACAATGTTCAGCTAGATGGACTGATGGTCTGACTCAGTAGAAGGCAGCTTCCTATGTCTTTTGGTAACTTGCAGCTAGCCCTCTAGGTTGCCAAGGTTCCAAAATGCTGCAGAGATGGAAGCTCTCTGCAAACGAAAGGGTACTTTGCTGATGAGGATAGAGCTCCCCCCCCCCCAAATCTCCAGTTCTGTTTTCGTCACAGCTCAGGAGGCTTACATGGCATATAAAGTGACAAAAGGAAATAAGATACTGAGCAGTGTTTGAGTATAATTTAAAAAAGAAAAAGAGCCCAAGTACATTTCTTCAATTTAACAGAGACAGTTGATCTAATAATATGCACTAAAATTTTCTATGTCTATAAGGTAGCTACTGTGAAGAACAGAAACTAATCATAGCTTCCTTGCCTTAGCTGGAATCAATTACTGTCCAGATGCTAGTCTGGAAAACACAGGACAAGAGTGCCATCTATTGGCATTATTTTTTCCATGATTTAAACTTTTTAGTGAACTAAGGCTGTTTAAGTGTCCCACCAGTTTATTCAGAATTTACTAAGAACTGTTATCGCTATACATCCTTTCCCCCTTACATTAGTGATCTTGTTGTACTGAGATGTTCTTCCTTTTTGGTGCCTGCATTTTTAAGTTTATTTCAAAACAAATTCCATGCAGAAATATTTATATAACTGGTGTCTTCCAGAAGGAACATTTATTTTGCCTTCTAGCCAACAGTCACTTATGAAAATAAGAAATATAAAGACACACACATGTATTTTTATAACAAACATGTATGTAATTAAAAACAAATCTGTACAAAAGTGCTTTAACATTACAAACTTGGATTAGAAGTTCCATGCCCATAATTCAAACACAGCATTTTTAGAACTTTGTGGCTAATGTTGGTCACAGGACAGAGAGGTGGGGGATAAAGAAAAAGAGGAGTCTCAAAGCAGCTAACATTCTCCTTTCCCTTCCTCCCCCACAACAAACACTCTGTGAGGCGAGTGAGGCTAAGAGACTTCAGAGAAGTGTGACTAGCCCAAGGTCACCCAGCAGCTGCATGTGGAGGAGCAGGGAAGTGAACCCGATTCACCAGATTTTGAGTCCACTGCTCTTAACCACTACACCACGCTGGCTCTCACACATTACAGATCAGTGCTAAACCCTAGGCTAACCACAGATATGGCTTTCAGATATAAACAGAGATCTAACCAGAAATAAAATAAAAGCTGCAAACATGAAGTTTAACTGGCACCATATTACCCACCCACTTGTAAAGAAACTAGGATGAACTTTTTTGTTGCTGAACGGGCAGTGGTTGCTTTGGCATATATTTTCCTTTGTCCACTGGAACCGCTTCTTCCTCACAGTGTGATCTCAGGCTACACAATGTAGATGCGATGGCATCCCCAACACTCAATAACCCACCTGATTTGGCACTGTGACATCATTGAGTAAACAGTGCACTTTTTGCATCATACGTTTATTGTGTGGATAGGTGGCGGAATGCCTACCTATCAGGAGAGAGTTACTGTGGCCCTTATGGTCACCCCCCCCCCCAATGTAGGTATGTCCCAATCTTTGGTTACATCTCCACCACCATACTACTGGTAGAATGGGTGAATGCTTCAGCCTTGGGCTCTGCAGAGTCAGCCTATTTGTAGGTTGTTCAAAATCCCAGAACAGTATTTAGATGGCTCCAAAAGGCCTTGATAATCTCAGGTCGAAATGAAGATTTTGCTGAACTGGTCATTAGTTTAGGAAGGTCAAGCAGCTCTTCCTGCAGTGGGTAAGCATACACTGCACTGCACATACGCAATGAATCTGCAGTAAAAAGGGAGACTATGCAGAAATCCTCTGACTTCCGTCTGTTCAGTTCCCCATGTGACGCCAGTTAGTGCATCGCTTCCCCTTTTTTGCTGTCTAGTCTCTGTTTGACATTGTGTGGTGTGTGGCCCCCTCCCCCCCCCTTATCAGCCCACATTTGTGTCTTATTATAGGTAGACTAGACTAAGGAACAATACAAACGGGGGAGAAAGCCCTGAATATAAATAACCCCTAAAGCAGAGCAGATATATAGGAAGTGGACAGGGCTGACCAGATGCTAGACCATATGATAAACACCAAGAGTCATGGTGCAGTATAAAAAACTGGGCATTTATATGGTACAGCTGGCTATGCATAATCTTTTCCTAATTTATGAGGCTGGAGCATCTGGTGTGTTACTGTCATTCTATTAGGTCCCCCCCCCCTTCCAAGTGAGCTGTATCTTGTTATGAGTATCAGATTTTTAAATGCTGCCCTGCCAGTGGATGAAATGAAAATGCAATTTGGGGAGATGCATTAATGTGAACCTATTGCTCATAATAATGTCTTTCAGAAGTGAACACGGTACCTGAGAACAAACAAGGGGTGGGGGGTGTAATTTCTATCAATTCACACACACTTCATTTTATACATGGCTGTACCTCACAGGCTTTGCAGTCGCAAGGGATGCAACCTGAATTTGCACTCATCTATGTGGCGATGAGAGTTTTTATCAGTTCCAACTATCAGTCCAAAGAAAAGGAAGAGCGAACTACACTAGGCCGGAAAAGATCTTCTCTACACAGTTAGGGGAAGGTATCCAGATAGTGGGGCATTAAAATCAGTTGACCACAGACCAAGGCCCAAGCATGCTGGTGGGGCGGGTACAGATTAATGCTTGAGGATATTTATGGAAACTTATTTAACCGTATCAATATAGCTATTATTAGAAAAGTTAGCTGAAGCCCTTCTCTAGAATGTGTGTGTAGCTGTACAGTTAAACTACCGTAAGTCTTTGGTTATAATAAAACTGTCAGGTTTTCTTTGAAGTAAGAGATTCAATGTGGCTTACTCTTAAATATGTGAGTGTTAGCTTGCAACTTACCTTTTGTAGGATTGGGAAATCATAGTTTCAAATTTCACATCATAAAAACATATATTATGAAAAGTAAAAAATTGCAGCAAGTGATCCATCTAGGTCTGAATGCTGTTCTCACAGTTAGTTGGCCAAGCTGATGCCTACAGGAAGCACACAACCAGGGCCTGAAACACAGCAGCATTTCACATCCTGAGGTTTCCTGCAGCCAGTATTCAAAAAGCATACTGCTTCCCACAGTGGGGGTAGCAAAAGATTATGATTCTTGCATTGCAGGGTGTTGGACCAGTTGACCCTCAGGCTTCCTTTCAACTCTACAATTCTTCAAATTCATAGCAGAATACTTCAGATAACCCTAAGTGCTTATAAACCTTTACAATGGATATTTGTGACAGTCAAAAGTAATTGCTTCTCTCTCTCTCTCTTTTACAATGTTCTCAGATTGAGAAACGGACCTCTTAGGCTTCTGGTGTGTCACTGGAACTCTGTGTTTTCAGCCATTCTTCCACATCAGGAGGAAGCCAACGCCTGTCATAACCAGAAATGTTTCTGCAGCTATCTGGGAGTGTGGGTTGTTCCACATCTGCATTGGGAAGATCCAGATTTGGAACACTGCTACACATCTCTTCTTGGCCACTGACGTCTTTAAAATAATTTTCATTCTCTTCAGCACTTTGTTCACCTTCAGAGATTTCCACAATAATGCCTTCATGGAGACTTGAAGTTCTCTGAGAGTGAAGTGCATCTGCTTCTTGGTCAGAGTCACTGAGGCCAGTGGCCTCTCCTGAGGGATCTGACTCTGGCTTAATGTCTGGTTCAGTTACAAGAACAGCATGTCTGCCTTCTGGTCTGGGGTCAAAGTTGACTGGGTTCATGTTTCTTACCACAGCAGCCTTAAACGAAAAAGGAAATGAAAAAGTTAGTGGCAAGTTACTTTCCTTGGAAACAAAAGATAACACACAGCCCATTTCTCATCTGTTTTAGCATGCATGAACACATGGGAGTGCATCAGTTTGCTCATTTTCCAGCTTCTTCCCTGCCCTTCATTTCATTTCATTTCACTTTTAATTTTTATACCGCCTTTCTATATTGCTATGCACAAGGCAGTTTACAAGCTGAAAAAAGAGCAAAATATAATAATCCGGTCCAACACAAATAAGATAATAAAATATGTGATAAATTTGCCACACAGCTCCCATGTTTAGTTATAAGCCCTATAAAAATTGTAAGAGAAGTAAGGAAGTCCAAGTAATCCATAAGCTTACTGAAAGATGGGAGTTCATAAATCACTGGAATATGATAAAGATAAAGATATGGAAGATAAAATACTCAATCTTATGTTTTGCATAAATTGATATGATGCATTGCAATCTTTTATTCATCATTTGAACATAAATGTGTATTTGGATATTTAAAACAAAAAAGTGGGATAAATGCCATAAAAGTTAAAATGGTTGCCACACCAGTGAATCTGGCTGTGGAGGCCTTTGCTTTTGACTACTAATACGGCCAGGTTGTGTCAGGCACCACAGGGACCAAGATGTGCACAGGGCCTCATGTGGCTGAACTTGCTGAAAGCATTTCTAATCTCCCCACAATGCAGTGCTATGCCATGGACACTGCATTCTGAACACTGTTGCTACCATCTAATAGTCACTCGGGACCAACATTTTTGTCAGTGTTGCGTCAAAGCGTTTTATACCAACAGCGGAAGGTTTTTTCCAGCTTTGGGCCTGAACAGCAGAGGTTATTAGGAAGAAAGCAGTCCTCGCTTACTCCAGGCATAGACAAACTCGGCCCTCCAGATGTTTTGGGACTACAACTCCCATCATCCCTAGCTAACAGGACCAGTGGTCAGGGATGATGGGAATTGTAGTCCCAAAACATTTGGAGGGCCGAGTTTGCCTATGCCTGGCTTACTCAATGTGTTCTACTGAATGCTACATAGTGCATAATATTATAATTGTGTATGACTGTATTTTGAAAACATTTGCAACCCTCTTTGGGAGTCTCTTGAAGCTATAAAGCAGCATGTAAGTTTTCTAAGATAACCAACAAAATAAAATTTGAGTCTGTTAACTATTAAGACATTATATATGAAGAAAGGTCCATATAGTTAAAGCTATGGTTTTCCCAGAAGTGATGTATGGAAGTGAGAGTGGGCCATAAAGAAGGCTGATCACCGAAGAATTGATGCTTTTGAATTATGGTGCTGGAGGAGACTCTTGAGAGTCCCATGGACTGCAAGAAGATCAAACCTATCCATTCTTAAGGAAATAAGCCCTGAGTGCTCACTGGAAGGACAGATCATGAAGCTGAGGCTCCAATACTTTGGCCAGCTCATGAGAAGAGAAGATTCCCTGGAAAAGACCCTGATGCTGGGAAAGATTGAGGGCACAAGGAGAAGGGGACGACAGAGGACAAGATGGTTGGACAGTGTTCACGAAGCTACCAGCATGAATTTGACCAAGCTGCGGAAGGCAGTGGAAGACAGGAGTGCCTGGCGTGCTCTGGTCCATGGGGTCACGAAGAGCTGGACACGACTAAACAACAACAACAACGTATGAAAAAAAGAGCTTTAGGCTCCTACAGAGAACTTACCAGAGACTTAGGAAGTTTAATTCTTCTCTGTTTTTTACTGAAACATCTGTAGATTCCTGCAAGAATTCCCGCCAAAAGAAGAAATCCAATAACACCTAGAGTTATAGGCACTGTTAAATCTACAAAATTAAAGAGAGAGACATTTGATACAATAACAAGGCATTGGGGTCTAATACTATTAATACTATTAATTCACACATATACGTATGCTACACATTTCAAAGTAGTACAGATATTTTTCAGTAAATTAACAGGTCCTTCCTTGGCAGCGCAGAGCTCTCTCTCTCTCTCTCTCTCTCTCTCTCTCTCTCTCTCACACACACACACACACACACACTGTTATCCATGAGAGCATGATGTAATGAGTTTAAAACAGATTCTATCTATACAGTCGTACCTTGGAAGTCAAATGGAATCCGTTCCAGAAGCCCGTTCGACTTCCAAAACGTTTGAAAACCAAAGCATGGCTTCTGATTGGCTGCACGAAGCCCTGTCAGACGTGCAGCTTCCAAATGAACATTCAAAAACTTGAACAGTCACTTCTGGGTTTTGATCGCTTGGGAGCCAAACGTTCAAGAACTAGGCTGTTCAAAAACCAAGGTACAACTGCTGTATGTAGCTTGAGATTTCTGAATTTCTAGCTTGAGATGGGCAGTCTTCCATCTGTAGGGAGTTCTACTGAAGCTGTGGGTGGGAGAATGATTCTGAAGAAGCTAGACTGACATCATGGGTTCCCTCTGACAAATTAGGAACCAGGAAGCTGCATTTTGAAACACAGAACTCCCTGGATGTGTTTGTGGGCCGTCCCATAACTGCAGCAGTTGAACAGCTGGAGGTTATAAAGATGGAGCAGTCAGAAAAAGCTGAACCAGCACCTGTGAATCTAGACAGAATGGCAACTATGCAAGTACAGTCGACTTGCAACTTGCACACACTTAATATGCACCTGGTGGCTGGTCACCCGTGGTAACACAAATGCACGCACAGCAGAGCTGAGAAGTGCTGGCGCAGAAAGCACCTTTAAGCCCTCTGCCTTGCTTACTGGGTTCTGAAAGGCTCCTGACACCCTGCGTTGCAGGCAAGACCTGCACAGTGCGCCTGCACTGGAAAGGCAGGGATGGTCAGGTGGGAGCGATTCCAGGGTTGTTCTAGCTACACACAGTTTTGACTATATGTACAATCTCCGAACCTAACCCCTGTGAAAGTTGTGATCCTCCTCTACTCCAAATTATGAAGCTGAGTGACCATGGTAACCATTGAATTCAGTGGTGGTTACTTCTAAGTAAAGGAGGAAAGAGGCTGCTTTTGCAAAGATGTGGAGGCTGCAGTCTACCCCCACCCAGTCAATCATGTGACATCACAATGATGGCAGATGACTAAGGGGTAGCCGGCTTGCCAACCTGTCCAATTTGGTTTATGAGGCAGATTTTGTTAAGACTGTGGCCCATAGAGCCGTAAAGGTTCCCCACCCCTGTCCTGGTGCATCTGTATGATCCTCTGCTCTGCAGGTTATGAGGCTTTCAAAATAATGAAGAATTAACTTATTTACCTGATGAGTGTTTAGGAGGAATGTCAATACACCTCTCTTCAGATTCTTCACTCTGAATGGCAAACTCTTCTGAAAATCCTTGAACTGAAACACAATACAAGCTTTCCGAAGAAGGAACTTGAATAGATATGGTACATGATGTGTCACTACATGATGTGTCCTCTGCCTCAAATTTTTGACGCTGTAAATAACAAAAAAACTTTTTTTAAAAAGTTACACTTCTTTATGTAAATACAATATATGCAAGGAAACAGGAAGGGGGCTGTCAGCTGATTTAAACGCTGCCTACTAACAACCTAATTTGCTACTGAAGATTTGCAGAGTGGAAAAAGCCTTTCTTACGGGCTCCATGATACAACCAGATTTTTCTTTCCATGTTCTTAGAATTAGTCAGATTATCCATCTCTGTTTCCCCACTGCATGATTTATACTGTATGTGGTTTACTTCCCTGTTCCTAACATGATGCAATCAATTTTCTCATTTCCCCCTTTCCTTTGTCCTCCCCTCCACCTCCATTCCTACTTCGTGTCAGTGGTGTTTCAACTAATTAGGGTCCTGGTCCACATTCTTCCTTTCTCTCTAACCTCATTGCTATTTCAATATGTAGCATCCCTCTTTGTGTTCTTAAAAGCTATTGGGTTTTTTTTGCTTAACAGAACCATGTTATTGTTTCTCATCAACTGTCTTCTCTTTCCCTGAAACACTGATTTAGCCTCACAGTGTTAGAACAAGAGACTTACGATATATTTTGATCAATGACCAACATATTGTGGTGCATATACCTAGATACATGAAAATACATATTGGGATTCCGCCCTGCCCCCCATTGTTTCACATGAAATAACTAAGAAATATATATTGAATTTATAGTTCCTCCTCTTTACCGCTCCTCCTCTTTAGTTCCATTATTACTGTCTCTTTTAAAAAGTCTATTTAAAAAAGAGACAGAAATTCCTGTCTTTTCTTCTTTACCATTACATTATCCTGACTTTTGCATTTGTTGAATATTTCCAAATTTCATTCTTTCTCCTCCTACAACTAAAACATTGGTTTACACTGATTTTATGCTGCCTCTATTACTTAAAGCATCAAGCTTGCCTAATTCCCTCCCCAGGCATGCTTAATTCTCTTCTCCACCCTCTATCTCGAGTTCTCAAATCTGCTACTCATTTTGCCCATCCTGCCTCCTGGACTGACCACTTCTGTCTTCTTTACTTGCTCCCCTTTCATTATGACATTCATTTTAAACTTTTGCCCTTTGCTTCTAAGTGCCTGCATTCTCTTGTCCTTAATTTTGTCTTTTCTCTCACAATGTGGCCCTACTTGTTCCCAACATTTTGCTGGCACTCTCTTCCTCACCAAGTCCCTTTCTTCCTCTGCTCCCCCCCCCCCCAATTTTCATTCTTTAGTGCTTATTATTCTAATCCAGAGGGACGCGGGTGGCACTGTAGTCTAAACTACTGAGCCTAGGGCTTGTCGATTAGAAGGTCGGCAGTTCGAATCCCTGCAATGGGGTGAGCTCCCGTTGCTCAGTCCCTGCTCCTGCCAACCTAGCAGTTCTAAAGCACGTCAAAGTGCAAGTAGATAAATAGGCACCGCTCCAGCGGGAAGGTAAATGGCGTTTCCGTGCGCTGCTCTGGTTCGCCAGAAGCGGCTTAGTCATGCTGGCCACATGACCCGGAAGCTCTCTGCGGACAAACGCCGGCTCCCTTGGCCTATAGAGCGAGATGAGCGCGCAACCCCAGACTCGTCCGCAGACTGGACCTAATGGTCAGCGGTACCTTTACCTTAACCTTTATTCTAATCCATGGTGGAAGCACTGCTTCAAGTCTTCAGTGGCAATATGCAGCTGGATCCTACATAATTTTCACAAATCTCTTCCTCCCTGGTGATTTCTTCTCTTAATTTGTAAGGTAGGTGCGTGTTGGTGTGGTAAATTACTACCTTATTTTAAAAGACACTATATACTATTGTTACTGCTATAGCACAATTAAACCATCAGTACTCTAAGAGATAAAGCTTTGTTTCTTGAAAAAAATGTGGAAACTGAAACTTTAACTGTACCCTAATGTACACAATACTTAGAAACCTGTTTAACATAAATTGTTTTCAATGTATTGTTTTTAATTGTCTTGCTGTGATGAGTAGCACATTGAACAGTCTTAGGGCACATGAGATTGTCTATTAAAATCTCTATGCAGTACTCCTGATTCAGAGACACACACACAGATTCTGAACACAGTAAGTAACAGGAATGACTTGGGTAAAGAATTCTAACTGTCACTGCAAAACTGTCAGTGCTTCAGCATAAATGAACAGGTCAATCATGTGAATTTATGTCGTTGAGGTTTGTAGCACTTATCAAAAAGAAATCTTGCCAACTATGCCCTTAAGGGGAAATAGTGCTATCAGTGGTACACTTGTAGATTGAGAGAAGCAAGCACACACTTTGAAAGAAACACATTTTTTTTCAGGCCTTTACCTTCCCCATGCTAATATCAAGAAGAAAAACAGGATGTCCCTTCACAGCTCAAGAATATGAAGTATACACAGGAAACAGGAAAACAAAGCACACCCAGAAGTCCAGCCATTAGGCAACTTCCAGTTTCCTAAAAAATGTGTGGAATATACTTCATGTGCCCGCTGGAGAACTGAAGCTCATCAGAACTATGCTGAAATTGTTATCTGAGCATCACATCAAAAACAGCCTCTACATTAGAAGTTGATAGTCTTAAATATACCTTTTTTGGGTGCCCTTTTTCCCAAAGGAACACTCTGGAGGTGAAGTCTGTGATGTTTGCCCTTAAAGTAAGTGGGAACTTCTTGCCATATGGAGTGAGAGGAACTTCAGTATCAACTATTATTAGATGATTCTCAATGTAGATATTAAATTTTGGTGGTGCTATTCGGCCTGAAACAGTTAAACTTTTCCTATTAATATCAAACAGTTCACAGTACTGCAATGCAAGAAAGTTAGCTACAGAGAACTTTAAACATTTATCAGCGTATTGAAGCAGTATGGGTGAATCATCAGATCTTATCTGGGGAACAACTTGTGGACAGAATGCAACCCTCAGCCCATTTGTATTGGCTAAAATTCTACTGTATGTAGGGATCAGGCTGCCTGGGCCATGCCACTCTCTTAATATACCTCAAAGTGTTGTGCTGCAAGAATAACAACTATACTTTTTTTTAACTCTGTGAAGTACTACAGAAGTAATTAAAATGATAATCAATAGAGAGAATCGACAACCCGTGAAGATATTCAGTATGGAAATTGTGAAGCTATCCCACATGAATCATAATTGGAGCATTAACAAAGCCATTTTAATTGGAGGCAGGTACTATTTGTCATAGGCTGCTCACCTGTGCTACACGCATCTCCCCCTTAGGGCTGAGCAATATCAGCTTTTCGACATCACGGTGTATTGCCAGCCAAACACTGTGGGGTTTGGCGATATACCAGGATGCTGAAAAAACAAGATGCGCTGGCAAGAGCTGAGGCAGTTTCACCCAGGCTTGCAGACTGGGACAATGCAACTTGTTTGCGCTGCTCAGCTGAGGAGAGAGGATTGCTGCTCCCCACAGCGAGCAGTTAAAACAGCCCTGATGCTCTTGCCATCTTGCCATTCTTGTGCGAGCTGCAAGAGCACTGGGGCTGTCTCAGTGGGGGGGGGGGGAATGTTAAACTGCTCAACTGAGGAGTGGCAACTGCGCTCCCCTCAGTGGAGCAGTTTCAGAGCCTCTAACCCACCGCTGGCTTGCAGGAGACATTGCCAGGCTGGGGGCTCCTTTAACTGCTCAACCGAGGCAAGGGCAGCTGCACACTCCTCAGTTGAGCAGTTTAAAGATGCAGAGGGAGGAACAAGCAGTGCCCGCTTGAGGAAGGAACTCTTGACTCCCTCCAGTGGACGCTGCTAGCAGAGGGACTCAGGAGTGGTGGCGGTTTCACCAGCGATATACCGCTAAGTCAAAGCAACATCGTGGTCTGCTCCTCATACTGGTCCTGGGTGATAAATCAATATATCACCCAGGCCTACTCCCCATGCTCCACTCTTAAGCCCCTGAGCTTGGAGGCTTAAAAAGGGAGCGAGGGAAGCCTTGCAAAGGGCTCTGTGAGTCTCCCCGCTTTAAGTTCCTGATCTCAGAGGGGAGTAAATTAGACTTGCAAGCCCTTTCCCAAGTTATCTTGCACTTCGCTTCTTAGCCTCCGAGACTGGGGACTTAAAAGAGGGAGATTTACAAAAGACTTTAAGACAGCCACTCCCCTTTGGAGGGGCTCAACCTGGAGTGCAGGGACAGGCTTAAAGGCTTTGCAGAAGTCTCTTTCAAAAAGGTTGTGTACAAGAGCTGCTTTCAGACAATCAGTGCTGTATTTTAATATTTTGTTGGAAACCACCCAGAGTGGCTGGGGAAGCCCAGTCAGATGGGTGGGGTATAAATAAATTATTATTTTCAGGGTACCAGTACTGGCACTTTTGTTGTTGTTAAAAAGTGTGGCACTTACTGTAACAACTTCATGGTGAGTGCCGGCACCTATTTTTCTAGAAAAAAAGCACTGGCTTTAATTGTCACTCAGATGAGTGATGATTTAATCCTGATAAAAAAATTCCTTCCAGTAGCACCTTAGAGACCTACTACGGTAAGTTTGTTATTGGTATGAGCTTTTGTGTGCATGCACACTTCTTCAGATACCAATAAAAGTTCATACCCATAACAAACTTAGTTGGTCTCTAAGGTGCTACTGGAAGGAATTTTTTTTATTTTATTTCGACTACAGCAGACCAACACGGTTACCTACCTATAACTAGATTTAATCCTGCTCTGTGATCTTGCTCCCTGCTGGGAACTTGACAAACAGTGAAGTATTAAACCCTGACTGTCTGCTTTTCAGCTGGCATAATCAATAACAGTTGATGTGTGGCTAGGTGTGGTTTGGGGAAAAGAATAGTAGTAGTAGTAGTAGTAGTAGTAGTAGTAGTACCCACCCTTTACCTTAAGGTCCCAGGATGGGTTACAACATTAAAACAACATTACGGATAATTTAAAACAATCCACAACAATAAAAATAAGGTGGGTCCTGAAAACACCTGTAGATGCAGGTGTTTAAACAGTACGATGGAGGGTGCAAGGCACACCTGTGTGGGTAGGTAGTTCCACAGCTTAGGGGCCGCCACACAGAATGCCCTCTCCTGGCTGCCCCCCCAAAGCCTTAGAACTACCAAGAGGGCCTTTTCTGCTGGTCTCAGCACCATAGAGGGTATGTAGGGAAGGAGACAGTCTTTCAGATATTGGAGGCCTGAGTTGTTTAGGGCTTTAAACAGCAATGTGAGTGGTACCTTGAATTGGGCCCAGAAACAAACAGGGAACCACTGCAACTGTTTTAAAACACAGTTGTATGAGATCTAAATGGAACCCCAGTCAGTAATCTGGTTGCTGCCTTTTGGACCAACTGAAGTTTCTGAGTCAACAAGGGTAGCCCCACGTAGAGCGTGTTTCAGTAATCTAATCTGGAAAGTACCAGAGCATGGAGTATAGTGGCCAGATCACCTTTGTCCAAAAGGGATTGTAGCTGCTAGAGTGGAAAAAATGCCACCTTAGCCTCCAGTGTCCATGTTAAATACAGGAGCACCTACAAACTGCAACTTTGTGGGCTAAGTTGAACCCCCATGTGAGCCCCCAATTGCCCTGCAGCCTGGAGATTCCCTAGCCCCATTGCAAAGGATAGCCCATACTCAAGATCTAGAAGCCTTACATATTTCAATGACAACTTACCATTCTCAAACACATGATATCGGTCTGAACATGTATAGTCAGATTCATGCAGTCCATTAAGAGCTTTAACCTTCACCCAGAATGTATCACACGACTCATCGACCTCATGGGTGATATCACAATAGTGTTGTGTTATGTTTACACAGTTATCAACTTCCACGTCACCAGCCCTATGTAAAACAAAAGAAAAGAAAACATTCGAAATTCATATTCAAATTTATAAAGTGTGATAAAATTGCAAAAAATGTTTATTTTTGTTAATCTGCTGATTCATTAGAAGACAGCACTGAACGAACAAACATTTGGGGGAGGTACAAAGTCAAAACCGTCTTACCTATCATAGCACTGGATGCTCACAGTAAAGAGAGTCTTTGAAGACACACTTTTGTAATCCCACCGAACAGAGGTGTTGAGATTATATGAATCTATGACAATATTGCTTGGTGAAGGCACTGAAAAGACAAAGATTATTACTGCTTTGATGCAACTGAATTAAATGAATTTTGAAAACAGCCAACCAAATGACTATTTATAATTCTAGCAGAAGGATATAAACAGAACACACCAGGGGTGGGGTAGACAGGAGAATTGCCCTGTGTGTTTCTTCAGCCTCCCACATGTCACATACATGTGCATTCCTATACATGTAGGAAATGTCCAACCTCTATGCCTGAAATCTGGATGGAGGGGATTGCATGTGGGGCACCTACAGCTTATTCTCACCTTATGTCAAATGCATGGAAGCAAAGGAGGTCTGTCCTGCCTGCACTCAGCCTACTATGCATTTCAGGACACATGTCAGTAGGTCTAATTCCACTGAAAATTTCTACAAGTATACCAACTGTAGCCCTGCAATGATAAGGTAAAGGTAAAGGTACCCCTGCCCGTACGGGCCAGTCTTGACAGACTCTGGGGTTGTGCGCCCATCTCACTTAAGAGGCCAGGGGCCAGCGCTGTCCGGAGACACTTCCAGGTCACGTGGCCAGCGTGACAAAGCTGCATCTGGCGAGCCAGAGCTGCACACGGAAACGCCGTTTACCTTCCCGCTGGTAAGCGGTCCCTTTTTATCTACTTGCACCCGGAGGTGCTTTCGAACTGCTAGGTTGGCAGGCGCTGGGACCGAGCAGCGGGAGCGCACCCCGCCGCAGGGATTCGAACCGCCGACCTTTCAATCGGCAAGTCCTAGGCGCTGAGGCTTTAACCCACAGCGCCACCTGCGTCCCGCCCTGCAATGATACCAGCCTTCAAAAATTGTACCACCCTGCATGAACCAAGGTGGCACAGACAGCTTGAGGTTGGTAAGCTACTTCCCTCACTATGAATTAACTACTAAAAACCACCCTGAATTAAAATTATTTATACACTGCTTTTTAGTAAGAAAGAGAGAGGCTCCCACAGCACTTTACAAAAAAAAATCAGCTGTAAGATCATCCTTGCCTCAGGCGTATGATCTAAAACACATGACTTGAGGAATAATGGATTTTTTTGGGGGGGAGGAAACCAAACTTTGTTCTTAAAGTTATATTGTACTTTTTAATAGCCTCATTTCCCTCCCTAGTTGTTTTTACCTATTTCCTATATTTCAACATTTTCTTCCAATTTCTTCCCACAAAACTTTCTGTACATCATGACAAACCAGGGGTAATAATCCTGTATAGTCCTGCTAAGCCACCTGGTCTAGCCACTTCTAGTGTAGTGAGTGAGGCCTTTCTCATTAAGAGACAGGTCTAGTCTGTGACAGGAACACCCCTCCCCTCTCTTGATGTAGTTCCCTCCATAGCTCAGCAGAAATGGGTAAGCATCTTAGTCTTGCCTGCTATGCTGAGATGCTGTTCTGTAGCTCATGAACAAATACTTCTCCTGACTCCTGCTGCTTCCTGGTATTTGGGCAGACCCCTTGCAGGGTTTTTGCACACAGTGGGTACCCTTGTTAAACCCCACAGGATGCTACATCTACAACTGTAAAATATAGCCAGGACTTCCTCTTGCACTGGCACCCACAAGTTATGTTTTTACTCATATTGTGCAATGTAGGTGCAACATTTTAAGTTCCAAATAAATGCCTTTGCGTCTTCCATTGGATAAAAGGGAAGATACATTTTACTTAGTTGTAGAGATACAGTAATCCACCTTTTATTAAAGCAGGCAACATAAGACTTATCTCTATCATGGAGCCATCTTTTAAACTTTTCAGGAATGTAAGCAAAAGGAAGAAAAGGACAGTTCACTAAGCTGACAATATCCTTTCCACACTCAGGACGATGCACTATGTGAAGCTAAAAGTTCCTAGCTTTTAGTAAACCACTATTCCTTAGAGGCCTTCCAAACTTGAGTTACACAATTGTTTTGCAGCTACAAGCACACCAGCTGCTAAACGATACTAAGCTGGGGATCTCTAACATATTTCCAGAAAATACGCAACTAGAGTTCCAAGTGATTTCCTGAGTGCCTCTTCAAATACTTGCTCCACATCTGTTCCTCATGCCTTCCTAAAGAGCCAAAGGCCACCTTGAACCATAGTCAATTCTTCAGAGCATGTATGTCAAGATGAACATGGCAGCCCAAATGCAAAAGTGGCCATAGTGAGAACAGTTTTAAAAGCTTCTTTCCAAAAGACTACAATATTTTAAATCAATTTTTATCCTTCCTGGTTAAATTCATATGGAATAAAAAATCTGAGGGATCTTAGAGATGTCACACACACACCAAAATCTGACATCATGGCATCACAGTAGTAGTCAGTATTATGTAGTAGTCAGTATTTTAAATACAGTATCAAATTTAGTGGGGCCATTGGGGACTCACAAACAACCTTTGGGAGTCAGTGTCACAGGAGACCTATGGAAGCACTCATCAAAAAATTAAAATCTTGACAAATTTTGGAGAGCTCATGGCATCACAGTAGGAAACCCACATGAGTAAAATTAACAAACTAAAAGCACATTAGAACAACAACAGATGACAAATTGAGGGTCTTAAAAGCTGCTTGGTGGAACAGAGGCTGCCTGTGAGTTAGCTATTCCTGATACAGAGGATGCGTGGAAATCTTACTAGACTGATTCAATAGGTTAACACTAATAACGTATCTTTAGAATTCAGAAGTACTGTATTGTGAAAACAAAGAGTTTACAGTCATTTCATGGGTCCAGGGCCAGCTGATTTTAAGTGACCTTTATGGACAAGTTGGTTTAGCAGCCTAGTGTGCTCAACTTGCAGAGTGCAAGATTTATTGATTACCATTGTCTGGATCAACTGTACAACTGCTGAAGCCCCATATCACTACCGTGTGCCCCCCCCCCCCAGAGAACAGGTGTAGAGAGCAAAAGTGCACATCTACTCTGCGGCCTCACCCCTGCACACATCCCTACTTAACTATGCTTCAGTCCATGCCAATAATAATAATAATAATAATAAAATTTATTATTTATACCCCACCCATCTGGCTGGGTTTCCCCAGCCACTCTGGGCGGCTGCCAACTGAATATTAAAAACAATACAGCATCAGACAGTAAAAACTCCCCTAAACAGGGCCGCCTTCAGTTGTCTTTTAAATGTAAAATAGTTGTTTGTTGCTGCGACATCTGATGGGAGGGCGTTCCAAAGGGCAGGTGCCACTACCAAGAGGGCCCTCTGCCTGGTTCCCTGTAACCTCAATTCTCACAGCGAGGGAACCGCCAGAAGGCCCTCGGTACTGGACCTCAGTGTCCAGGCCGGATGATGGGGGTGGAGACGCTCCTTCAGGTATACAGGACCGAAGCTGTTTAGGGCTTTAAAGGTCAGCACCAACATTTTGAATTGTGCTCAGAAATGTACTGGGAGCCAATGAAGATTTTTCAGGACTGCTGTTATATGGTCTCGGCGGCCGCTCCCAGTCACTAGTCTTGTTGCCGCATTCTGGATTAGTTGTAGTTTCTGAGTCACCTTCAAAGGTAGCCCCATGTATCCCTTGATCACATGCACCAGCATGAGCAAACAAGCCCAGGTGTTAATGCTGATTAATCTATAACTTTATACGCCTAATATAGTCTTTACCAATGTCGTGCCCTCTCTATATTTTTGGACTACTACTCCCATCAGCCGAAGCCAGCACAGCTGTAATAGCTGTGGCTGATGGGAACTGTAGTCTGAAACATTAGGTCAACAAAGGGCATAGCTGTCAACTTTTCCCTTTTCTTGCGAGGAATCCTATGCGGAATAAGGGAATTTCCCTTAAAAAAAGGGAAACGTTGACAGCTATGACAAAGGGTGACATAATATCACACTGATATACCTAATGATTCATACCTAAGCACTAACAGCCTTTTGCATGGCCAGTTTGGGAGCAAAAAATCCACAGCAAATACAGTGCTAAAGGCCATATCACAATAAAAATATGCATGGCTGAAAAATTTAGGACTTGGGGCATTTGTAAATAAACTAAAGGGTAGGTTCACTTTACTTTCTCTCCTATTAAGTTAAAGACTGCCATTCACTCTAATAACAAAAAGAATAGCACTGAAATATATTACCCTGGACACAACATTTGACTTCCATGACTGGCCCTGTCCCAATTTAAGAGTTCTCACTTTAATGAAATTGTATTAATTTGGAACTAATTGGTATTGTATAATTGGGTTATAACTGGAAAACTAATAAAAGCAGCCACTGGGTGTGGCCTTTTGGCAAACATTTCTCACAATTCAGTCACAGACCACTTGCAGGTTATTGTGTGCTAGTTTGAGTGTGAGCACACAGTTAATATTGTGCACTAACCAGGTCCTTTGTTCTACAGTATTTTTTTAATGGATTTATTGTATGCTTTTATATTGTTGTGAACTGTTGTGATACATGATACAGGGGTAGATAAATACTTTTATTTAAAAAAATACAATGTAGAATCTGCATGAACAGGGAATTTATCACAGAATGCTTCATTGTGGATCAACACAGCAAAAGGAGATCTTCTGAGCTATGGAAGATTTTGCCTGAAAATTGCCTCACCTATAGCAACAAAAATCCAGGCAACACAGTTGGGCATACAACTCACATGCTATGTGGCATATTTACTGTAACTTAAGTAAATCTGCTTATGCCATGTTGCTTAACTCTAATAATAAAGAATAAATAATAATTTATTACCGGTATTTATACCCCACCCATCTGGCTGGGTTTCCCCTGCCACTCAGGGTGGCTTTCAGCAAAATATTAAAATACAAGAATCAACTTCCTTATCTACTTCCTTGTATGAATAAGCACCAGAGAACCTACTTCTTCTATAATACAGGATGAAAAAAGAAAATCACAAACATTTTCCAAATCACAAAGCCTTACAGAAGAGCCAAACACAAGCAGGGGTCTAAAGTCACTTAAAACTCTGTGACCTGGAAGCACCAGCTGCGTATTTGACAATATGTGGGAAGTAAATGCAGTGCTGGCTGGCAAAGCAGATCAACTTAGTACTGTATTCGGCTGTACGGATTTGAGGCCTCACAATCAGTTCTAACAAACCCTGACTCACTCGAAGCCTAGAATGGCGGTGGGATGGGCATGTCTTTCGTGCATACCTGATACCAGGGTACATGAACGGCGCGCACACAACATGTGGGATATAAAAACGCACGGAACAAATAAATTTGGCACGGATAAATAATGTCCCCATATTTTTTGGGCAGCCCATTACGAATGGGCCGGTTTCAAAGGGGGGCTTTCCCGTGTGTTTCAAAGTGCCCGGTCGACTTTGCAACGAAGATCAGGAACTAGAGATGATGCCTCCTTCGAAATACTTAACCTACGGGACGCGCGGACCATGCGTAAAATCCAAAGAGGGAGGCGTGGAGAAGGCGCGCCGCTACCAAGACCAGAAGCGAGCAAAAATGACCAGCGTTGAACCAACCAAGCTTTGGCATACCGGAAAACTCATTCCGGAAACCAGATCCGAAACCTATAGCCCAGGCCTCTTAATCCAGGAATCTCTAAGAGTCGTATTCGCAGAGCCAGCCGCGCTGAACAATGCGCCAGGCTCCGGCGGCGCCTCGCTTCAGGAGGAGGCCGAACCCGGACCCGTTCCCCTCCCACGGTACCTTTCTCCGGCAGTGCCAGCGAGCCAGACCCGCCGCGGAAGGCCCACGGCAAGACCGCCAGGGCGACCAGGAGCTCCGCCGGCCCCATTTTCCTCACCCCGAACCACAACAAACCAAGGCAGGGCAAAAAGCCCCGTTGGCCGCCTCCGCACTTCCGCGGCTGGAGCCGCTCCCTCGGAGAAAGCCCCACCCACCCAGCCGAGCTCCCACGGAGGGGCGGGGTGGCTGGAAAGGGACGGCCTCCGGACTTTTCAGCTGGAGAGTCCCTTCTCTGGGGAGGCGCGTGAGCATAATAAAGCTGCAGCTGCTTCTTGTTCTGTCTGAGATAGTACGGTCCCAGGCAACCTCAAGTTTTGCTGGTTCTCACAGGAGAGTTGATGTGAGCAAGACGTGAACACTTCAAGCAACAGAGCTTATCCAATGCCCATGCTTGGATCAGCTAAATGTCAAGTTGCTAAAAAGCAATGTATCTAATCTGAAGAGCGTTTGTGGTGGTTATTTGTGTTGACCTCACAATAGCTAGAGCAAAAGGTCAAACAGCCACCCTTTCTTTTCTTAAGTTTTCGTGTGTGAGCACAAATCATTCCCAATCGTGGCTACACTAAAATTCTGGATTTCGTGAGCGTTCACATTTATCGGCAACCAAACAAAAAAGACAGCCTCAAAATGAAGCAGGGAGTCCCCTCAAAATAAAACCACGAGGTTCCTTCTCCATTGTCTGAAACTACAGGAAAAACTATAGGCTCACATACAGGTATGCACAATACAGTTTCAAAGTGAAACAGTACGTTCCTGCGACATTGACTAAAGAAAATATATCCTAGTTCATTTTACAGTTTTGATCTACTCTTGACTTTCCGTGTGACCCTAGAATTTTCTGCATCGCATCACTCAGTCATAACTTTAACTTCCAACACTGGCTAAAAACACTGAAAGGTGGTAGTGGAAGCAGAATGCTGGACTAGATGGGCTTTTGTTCTGATTCAGCAGGCTTCTTACCATGTTTTTAAGATTCCAGCAAAAGAGACCAGTGTCTGTTTTGGAGATGCTTGAAATATTAGAGTCCAAAAAAAAGGAGTGGGGAACTTCTTGTTCTCAGGCCAGATGTGTTTAACTCTACCCTCCCTGTCTGAAGCTCCACCCTTTAAAAAAAAATCCCTCGTGAAACAGCTAGGCTTTAAAAAAACCGGGTTGGATTTGCTGAAATGGGAAATTGAACGATGTCAAGTCTAATTGCAGCATCAAGGGGAGGGATGTCATAGCTCCGTGTACTGTGACCACTCTTGAAATTTAAAAGGTGCTTTAAGTGTTCACGTATTGCTCACATCAACTCTCTTGTGAGAACCAGCAGAACTTGAGGTTGCTTGGGACCGTACTATCTCAGACAGAATGAAAGGGTTGCGTGACCTGGTTTTATTGCTATGTCAGTGTACACATACTTGCAAAGCTTGTTTTTCCTCATAGCTCCAATGAGCAGGGTCTCTACAGCCAAAAATTCCAGAGCCTGTCCCCTTACTGGCTTATAAACTCTGGAAGGTTAGCCACAAAGAATGTGACCCTGTGGCTGGGAAATTTTCCCCATCCAGGTCTGAAAGATGTTTTCCTGTATGAAATTCTGCTCTGTATTACTGGTGCAATATGCAAAAACAATAGTAACTTTTGTACATTTATGCTTTTATCAGGGAAGTAGAAATAACTATGCTTATAAACACATTCATAAATGACTGAGCATACCAAAGACACTGTGGTGCTACATTTGTTTGAAGCGAATGCTTTGTTTTTTTTCTAAGTCACCGCAGCACAGGAAATACTGACCTCATAGTGAAAAAGTGTTAACCTCACCTATTTCACTTTCCCAGTGGTTTTAACAGTTATAATAAATGCCTACTCCAATTTCAGATTACATCCCTTACTGTGGGGGAAGCCTCCAGATGTTTCCACGCCACAGCTCCCATCAGCCCTGACCATTGGCCATGTTTACTGGAGCTAAGCGAAACTGGAGTCCAACAACATCTGGAGTGGGAGACCCTAGCAGGATGACTTGGTATGAAATTGTGAATATACTATAAAGAATTCTAAATTTTGAAGTAAGATTAAATGTAGCATGAGTGGGTATAGGCTCGTACAATGTGGCTCCTTCCTCTCTCCCCCCCCTGCAGTCCCCCCAAAATCCAGAGTAGATTTTGAGTCCATGTGATGATGTGTAAGGAGAAGAGAAATGGAAAGTCCTGCTGCACATGCCTATTTCCATTGTGCAAGGGGGTGGATATTGAATGTGTCCCTTCAGCTCCAGGATAGAATAACTATGCTGCTCAACACTGCCTTGCCCCCGTGACTGAGAGAGCCCACACCATATGCCGTGCTGACGTCATGCGCACACACCACTCAATGTGATAATGTCTCTCGCGCACGCCACACAATGGGCTGCTGTGGAATTTTGAGGGGCTCGCCCCTGCCCCCTTGAAAATTTGGAAGCCATCAGACCCCCGCCCCCCAGGTGGCGCCCCTGTTGCTGCTGCATTGACTCATGAATTGTCTTGCACATTACTTGCTCAAGGGTGATGCCACTGAACTCTGTGAGACTCAGGCTGATTTGTGCATTCACTCTATCATTCTTCTGCTTGCATTTATAAAAGTATTTATATATCATCAGCTCATATATAGTATCAAAGTGGCATAAAACAATAATATATATAATAAAACATTAAATATCATAAAAACAATACAAAATAATCATTAAAATGATTAATCAACACAGTTTAAACCAAGCATAGGCAAACTGGGCCCTCCAGATATTTTGGGACTACAACTCCCATCATCCCTAGCTAATAGGACCAGTGGTCAGGGATGATGGGAGTTGTAGTCCCAAAACATCTGGAGGGCCCAGTTTGCCTATGCCTGGTTTAAACAGCTGCATAGGCCTGTTGGCATAAAATGTTCTTCAGGAGTCAGTAGCAAGGACAGAAGCAGTTTTAGGGTAGCAAGACCAGTTTGGCCACACTGGGCACGGGTGATGTGGGGGGCACCGCAACTATGATGTAGAATGGTGTGCTAGAGATGAGGGGGCTGGTGCCGAATTTTGGTGTCTGCTGAAATTTGAGAGCCCAAATTTCAAGGGCAAGGATGAGCAAGGATGCCTACCAAATCTCTGCTGGAAGAGTGTGGAACCAGTGACACTAAATGACCACCATTTGGGCTTCTGTAACATGGGAGACAGCTAACAACACTCCTCTGGATGACCTCAGTGACTGAGCTTGGATATTAGGGCTCAAATGGTCCTTAAGGTACCCTGGACCCAAGTTGTACATTAGCACAAGAAACTTGAATCTGACCTGGAGCCATATGAGTAAACCAGTGCAGATGTTTCAGCAGATGTGTAACATGCTGTTGACTGTGTACCCCCATCAACAGTCTAGCCACTGAAGTCAGCTACTGAATTTGCTACTAGCTAGAGCTTCTGAACCGGTCCCAATGGCAGCCCCATATATAATGTATTACAGTAATCCAGTATCAAGACTGCCAATGCATGTAGTACAGTGGCCAGGTTATCTGATACACACCAGCTGAAGCGGGGGAAAGGCACTTCCAGCCACACCGGTTGCTTGGATGTCTAATGAAATAGATGTCTCCAAGCTACACATCTGTTCCTTTAGAAGAAATTTAACCCCATCCAGATCAGGCAATCGCGAATATTCCAGACATGGGAACCACCTACTCACAGAACCTCCATCTTCCCAGGATTCACACTCCATTTATTGACCACCCATTCAGTCCATCACTGCATTCAGACACTGATTCAGGGCTTGCACCAACACGCCTGATTCAGCTGTTAGGGAGAAATAGAGCTGCATGTCATCAGCCTAGTGTTAACACCATACTCCTAAATCCCTAACCACTTCTCACAGTGGCTTGATATAGATGTTAAATTGCATTGTGGACAAAAGAGTGTCATGCAGAACCCTAGAGCACAAGTACTAGGGGGCCACAGAACACTAGTCCAATCAGGGTTGGCCTTAGGGATGGGTGAACTGGGCTGCCAAGCTTGAGACCAGTGGCATTTTAAATTGTACTCTTCACAGTAAGCTAGGGTGGCAAAAAGCAAGTGGCACACATGTGGTGGACTTATACTGGACCAGCCACACATCACCCCATCATTAGCTGTTCTTCCATGCTTCCCCAGTATTGCTGTAGTATTACTATTGTGCTACAGTGCATGAAAAGTGGGACACGAACAGTTTCCTGGGTCATTTAGAGACTACTTAGAGATGACTGTGATCAAGCAGTATACAAATTGCTGAAGTATGTACATAAATACATTTGTGGCATGAAAAGTTACAGGATTTCAGCAGGAAGTTGGCATACACCAGCTAGTGGCAAAGCAGGCCAGAAGCTTTTGCAGGGGCAAACAGTATTGAAATTGGGATTGTGTATAACCGCTCCAGTACCATCATGAGCACAAATAATCATGAATGCATAACAAATAGGATGTCTGGAGGAGTCCTAAATGTTGCAATTGGTTCCCCAGTGTACTGAGCTCCACAGGCAGAACCATTCAGGGGCAGTTAATTAATGCAAATCCCCATGTGTCTCTCCATAAGGAGAGCAGGGAGGATTATCATACTGTCATGTACACTAGCAATTTGTGTGCAAACTGCTCAGTGGAAGATTTCCCTGCCAAAATGGACTGCCAGGCTTCAAGCCACTGCCAATTTTGTGAAAGGCATAGAGGAAATAAGGTGTCTGGAATTAGTTACACCACTCTCAAATATGAATGTGCTTGGTGCTTTCAAGACGGCTCTTTGTTGATGCATGTTTGGCCCTGATCCATCAAGAGGCATTGCCTGTGCAGCCCCCAAGTACCGAGTGTGGGCCCACCCAAATAGCCCAGCAAGATAATACAAAACTAACAATAAAATAAGTTTAAGGGTAGACAATTAACATTAAAAAGACAGCTACTTTTTAGAAGTTGGACCCAAAACAAAATATTGCAGTGTGGAGTGTTCCTGTTCAAGCAGGGTTCCTGCCAGCCAGCCATACCCTTTCTTAGGACATTCCACTCCATTTCCCATCTCAGTTCTCCCAATTCCATCTCTCAGCATTTTGCAGTCACTGGGCAAGTCTAGACCTCATTGAGCTGTTGGATGGATCCTTGCCGCATTTAGAGGTTGCTTTCCTAAACGTTCTTTTTGTGTACTTGGGGATGGTTTCTCCAAACCTACTGTTGCCTCCCCTGTGCATAAGTAGTGTCATTTTAGCTAGAGAAGGACGCACAGCGAATGAGTTCACTATTACCAAGCAGCATCGTGTGTGTGTGTGTGTGTGTGTGTGTGTGTGTGTGTGTGCAGGATCAAATCTTGTTTCCATATGCAGATTGCCCTCACCCTATCAGAGTGTCTACAAGCATACAGAGAGGATTTCTGAATATAAGTTAAATCATATAATCATTTTTTTGTTGGGTTGAGGTTTACTTTGTAAATCTGTTCGTTTTCTAAGGTACTGTACTTACTTAGGAATTCCACTTGGAGTCACTCTAACACAGCAACCAGCTCGAGTCTGACTTTTCACCAGCTATCTGTAATGCATAATATGAAGACCTTGCCAAAAAAGTATGGTCTCCATGCTGATAATGTCTACAAATCTGCATACATTCATTTGATGTCATGAAATGTTTAACTGGAAATTACACAGAAAAGAGAAACACTCATATTTTATGATTAGTAATGAAACCAAGCCACATTAGTCGGTACTTATTTCCCCCCCCCCCCCGCTCAAAAAACCCCCAAAACTGTAAGGCTATTTTTAATTATTTTGGCAGGCTTTTATGGGAATTTGAAGGTCATATGCTGCTTTCTTGTTATCAATATATATCATAATATGGAATTACTGCTTATTTTTGATACTGTGATTTGGTTATTATTTTGGAAATCAATTTGCAAGTCAGGCAAATTATGAGTAATGGCGTGGCATCATAGAAATTATCTGCTTTTCAGCTCAAATTCTTTATGTGTCTACTCAGAATTAAGACCCATTGAATTAACTTCCAAACAAGTGAGTCTGTATCTAAAGCTGTAATGCTATTCCCATTTACCTGGAAGTAAACCCAGGTGAACTCAGTGGGCTTACTTCTGAGTAGACATGCAGAAGTGTGCACTATTGTTGAGAGATGAAATCCCCCAGGCACTGGCTTTCTTATCGGATGCATGAATAGTGGTGCTATTTCTTTGCTTGTGGTGTATCATTCAGTTGAAACAGTTGATAACATAACAAATATGAAACATTTTGCAATATTCTCATTTTCAGAAATGTGCAGTATAAAAATATTAGATAATAAGTCTTAAGGTACCTGATAAAAAGCAGTATTTCCTGTTGTGATGTTTTACATGTGGCATTTAGTGTTTTGATGGAATTTTTAAGCATGAGGCATGGCTAGATGGGAGAAGGAGTTTTAACTTGGAGGTATAAAGAATGAGAGTAAATCTTTGTGTTGGATCTCATATCTCAATCCTAGTAGACTCTGATGTCTTCCAGAGCAGCTGTCTAAACTTTTTTTTTAAGTAATATTATAGCTAGACCAATGATTTAATGTTCAATTTTTAAATATATATTTTATATGACTGCAGGTGGAATTTTCTCTCACATATCGGGAAACTTCGAAAAACCATATAGTTATAGGACTCTCCTTATAGGGAATTAGATTACATTCACCTGATCCAGCAGCTGGGCTAAACACCCCTATACCCAAAGAAAATAAATACCTTGTTGCCGAGGGATGCGGAGAGGAATTGATATCTGTGCTGTGAAAAGATTGCCAGTTTGCAGTTATTAAAACAAAACAAAACACAACAAAGCAGGCACTACAGTGCTGGAGATGGAGAGCACAGATCCTAGAGCTATTTCCAGAGGAGGGAACAGCCGTCCATTCATTGAAAAGTTAGGGCAGGCTGCAAGAGCAGGAATAACTTTTTCAGGCTTTGTTTTTCCTTTATAAAACATTGCCTGACTGCTCCTGCATCGGAATGGTGCAGTGGAGTGTTTGCAGCCTCGAAAGAAGCCAAATTTAAAATAAAATGGGATGATATCACAAGTATGTTGCTTATCACAGTGATGTTAGTAGGTGCCACTAGCCAGGAAGTGCTCATAACACCCATATAATCACATTCCTCCAAACAGTAGACCTCAAACAGTAAAAGTACATTTTTTCACATTGGCAGATTCTTCTTGTTTGAGACCTGGGAAAATGTGATTGCTGAACCACAGAACGCTTCCTTGAGAGAAAGACTTTTGAATTTCCCCTCCCAAATTACTCAGTTAATCAAGTAGCAACTGTACATTAATTATACAACGAAAAGAGTGTTTGCAAAAGCCCTAACGTATCTACTCCAAAAGTTGTAGAAGCATGCCCTACCCTGAGATGTCTGAAACAAAATATAGATTTGAAACAGAGTTAGCTGAAGCATTGTGGAGCTACCAGTCTGATTGAATAGTTTTATCTCTGCATTTTGTCAGTAATAGTTATTGGTGTTGATAGAATATAAATAAATGGATATTATAATAGTTTTTTATTGCAGGATGGGAAGATCACATACTGTATAGTAAATCAAGTATTTGCTATATGTTCTGGTCAAGAACACTGTAAGAAAATGAGTAAACTGTTATGTGTGCACTTTGATCAGCCTGGCTTTGATGATTTCAAAAGCGAAGCCCTCTATGTTTCTTTCTTTTGTTTCTATCTTAAATATAGGCAGTGAGCAATATAATACTTGATGAGTTCATGAGAAATTTTCCCTATGCAAAAAAATAATACTTCCAGTACTCTGCTTGCTGTTTTTTCTTTCACTTTTCATTCTGCCATTTTAAAATAAAATATAATCTATACCATATTACTTGCATTTTAAACAAATGCATTCTCATGTTGACATTAAGATCTCGAGTTGCACTTTTCTAAATATAACTGTATATTTATATTCCATTGAATCTTAAATTGGGAAGAAAATTACATCCAGCCACTTTTGTGACCTACTGGAGTACTATTTTTAACTAATTTATTATGTTAAGCAACCCTGCTCTTTTCTGCAATGTGAAATGCCTTTAAAATACTTTTTTTTAAATTGGCAGCCTGTGGGATAACTAGCACCCTAAATAAAATTTCAACTTTTTGTGATGTTTATGAAATTATTCTTAAACTAGTGTTGAACTGTACCGAAAAGCTATACAGAAGACTGAATGTTCTGATGTTGATGAGCCATGAACTTTGTGTATAAATTTAAACTGAAAAATGATTGCAGTAACATCATTAAAAGGAACATTTAATGCCTATTTTTAAAAACCCTAACAGTGGAACTGGCAAAATGAAAGACAATTCAGACATAATGCTTGGCAGTACATTTTGGTGATAATAGACCCACAGAAATCAATGCGTCTACCCTGAGTAGGACTTAGTAGATTAGAAGCCATTTTGAATTTCTCCCATAGGAATACAGGAAGCTGCTGTATGATGAGTCAGATCAATGGCCTATATAGCTTAGTATTGTCTACACTGACTTACAGCAGCCCGCTGGGGTTTAAGGCAGTAAGACTTTCCCATCCTACTGGATATTCTGAGGACTGAACCTGGGAACTTCTGCCTTTCAAGCTGAAGCTCTACCATTGAACTACAGCCCCTCCCAGAGATGTATTTTTGGTTTGTGAGTGCATACAAATAAATTATGCACAACGAACTGTTTTTGCACTGTTTTCCCTTTATACTTTTTTCCAGTTGCCCAAGCAAGGCGTGCTTAATTTGATGCATGTGAATTTATCATCATCATTATTATTATTATTATTATTTGCTTTTTCTGGTATCTGAAAAGTTTTAATGAGAGAAAGTAAAGGATATAATCTGAATCCTGAGGAACTTGGTTACTTTGATAGCAAAGGCAGGCAGCCTGCTACAAATATTTAAGTTGCTATGGCCAGGGAAACGTTTCTTGAATTAGAATCCATGAGCTAGAAGTCCTGACTTCCTATGGCCAAGGCTGAGGAATCTTGTTGGGAAGCTAATGAAATTTCATGCACTATTTCTGTTGCCTAATCAGCTAAGCAACATTCTGTTTCAATACCTGAAACGGGAGGAAGAAGTTATCCTGAAATGTAACTCTGTGCTCAGTGTTCAAGCTGAGCTAGCTGTGAAGGGATTCCATGGTCACTTGATGACATTTTAAGTAAGGGATGGGGGGTACAAGCTAATTCATTCTCACTGTCTTCTTCCTGGCTCGCTCGGTCCAGGCCCCTTTCAGCCTTATTCATGAGCTGATCAGTGGGAGAAGAGAGGAAGAAAAACTTATTTGCATTATATCTTTGCATTTAAAAGCTATAAATTACGGGAAACTATAAATGTTCCTCCTTAGTAAATGTTACTGCTCATAAAAGCCGCGTTTGCATCTGTGCCCTTATTGAAATTTCTCCTGGCTCCAAAATAGATGCAGCAACATTATTAAAACTTATGGATTCTAATAGCATATAGAAAGACGATCTTTTGTCTCCAGCCTTCTCCTTGATGTATTGTCGTCCCCTGGCATGAGATCAGGCAGACCTTAAATTAGTGGGCCTAGAAATGCTGCAGGAAAGACTCTCCTCCCTGAAAGAGAGGGGAGTGGTTGTGGGCGGGAGCCCGAGCACCGCCCAGCAGGGGGCGTTGCCCCCTGCCTCCAGCTCACCTGGCTGGCACTCACGCCCCCCGGTGGCCACCCAACCAGGTGCTGCGGTGGGGGCGTGTTCAGCAGCCTTTTGCTGCAGTGCCAGCCTTTCCCTGGCCTCATTCCTCATCGTCGTCCCGTCACTCTGTTCATACTGACCAGCAAGACTGCCAGTTCCTATCCACTTGGCAGATATGAACACTGAAGTTATTTTTTCCTATTAGTTCTTATGGGGTGTGTGAAAAAAGAATTACGGGAGTGAAATTAGAGGGTGGGGGCTCAAAGTCACTCTACTGTGAATGGTGCATGGGGATGGCTTTCAATGCCCACCTCCCAGTTTGCATCCATTGGGTGGGATACACCTAAGGAGTCCCATCAGCAGCCCTGTGCAAAGATTTCTTGCTTGCACAATGGGGCTTTCCTCCCTTTTCCCACTCATGTGTCTCCCACCAGTTTTAAGTGTACATAGCCCAAGACAGTCAAAATAAGGAAGCTGTCAGGGCTGTTGGTGAGTGATTAGTTGGCCAACCGATCCGCCAGTTCACCAGCCAGCCAGGAAGCTCAGCTAGTACATGACTAACAAGTTTCTCAGTTTGAGAACCTAAGAGGATCATCAATGTGATGAGTTCTGGCTTGCCTGAAGCTGTGACTGGTCTCCCTTCTCTCCCACCCCCATGGCCAGCAAGGCCAAGCAGGGGACTGAGGGCAGCAGGAGGGCTGGCATGCACCATGCTGCCACCACTTCTTCCACACCATTGGTGGCCTCAGCAGGGAAGCCATGGCCTGAGGTGACTGGAGGTGGTCACCTGGCCTAGAACTCTGCCCAGGCAAGTAGCAGCAAGGTCCTCATGGTGCTGCATCCATGACTGAAGGAGCAGCAAAGGCGTACCAGGAACAGGTTGCTGTGCCAGGATCACAGAGACAGGAAGCAAGGGAAGCCTGTGTGCTCAACCAACAACACTGGCACCATCTCCACTGGGTCCCGGGGCCCCCGGGGGTCTTGGCACCCACAATTATTTTTTACCTCTGCCCCTGCCCCCGCTGTCACACACCCTACCACACACTGCTACCACCCAGTCTTTGCCCCCTGCTGCTGTGCTCCGCTGTCGCCCAACCTTTGCCCCCCATCCACTGTCCGCTGTCACCCAGCCTTCACTGCCACCACCACCTGGGCTCGCCCACGCTGACACCTTACCTCTGGTGCTCATGTGCCCCGGTGACGACTGGACTGGGGCCTGCACCTGAACTGCGGGGCCTCTGTTGGGGCCCACTGCAGCCACGGACGAAGGCCACATGGCATACAGAGGCCCCATGGCAGAGGTGCAGGCACAACCGTGGTGCCAGTACACATGTGTGTGCGCCACTGGGCAGCCATGGTACAGGGCCCAAGTTGGCCCTGCTAACTAGGAATACACCAAATCTACTGCCCCTCACAGCTCTCCCCAGAGTGTTGTCTGAGGCAACTGCCTCAGAAAGACTAATAGTAGGGCTGGCCCTACTTAGTCTTTATCTTAAGCCAAAGAGTTTTTAGTCTTTTGGGATGGCTTTCACCCTTTGCCATCTGCTGTGGCTTCAAGACAGTAGCTACTTGTAATGAAAATGTGTACTCTCAGTATAAGCAAGCAGGAGTCAGTGAAATTGATCATTCAAGTATTTGTTCGGAAGGGATAACCTCTCATGTGAATGGTTTCAAAATTTACTTTTTTCTCACCACACTTCACTTTCAGTGCTTCCAGGTGGAGGCTTAATACTGTAAATTAGTTGTTCCAGATATCATGAACGAGACATTGGCAGCAGGTTTTATAATTTACTGATTTTTTTCCTGGAAGGGGAAATTTAATCTGGATTAAATTGGGAGGAGCAGGGAAAATATGGCAGACATTCTGTGGCCAACAATATTGTATGAAAACTGGGGAAATGTGCATGCATGAGGGGCACCTATCCCACAGTAAACCCCCACCTGGAAGTACCACATGAGATGTTATCCGTGAGGTAATTTGAAAGGACTTAGCAAAATGGCAGTCCAGTTGATATGCTGAGTGTCACTTCCTGAAATTTCTTATTATTTTGTATTATTACAAGCACCTCTGCACTCCAAAGCTTCAAGCTCCCCCTTCAAAGGAGAAATTTTAATTGTTGAAATGTAGAGTTGTCTGCTGTCTTTCATTCTTTCTGAGGGGTCTTCCCCTGGAACAAAGATAGTATTTGGTTGAATAGTAACATTCATATGAGAACTCTCAGGACAACAGAACTTTGGGCATCCAAGCATGAAATGAAATTTCAAGGGTCAGGCAGGACAAGCAATTTATTCTGCTATTGGTGTTTTTTCATGCCTCTTAAAAATAAGGGGTCATTTCCTACAACCCTATTGGGTTTTTGGTGACTATATTTTCATACATGATTGAACTATGTATGGATTGAAACAGCTTTCTCTGTGCTCCTATTTAGGTCTGCTTTTATATTCAGAATGATGTGGGGGCTCCTGAAAAATATTTTTAGTGAGGGAAGAATTCTACCCTGTTGTCAGGACTGTATGCAGACTTTACTATGATGGTGGAACATCCACACCAATATGGCACTCTTGGGGGTGAGGGTGCAGAACACCAAGGTGGGCGTGGGAGTGTTTCTGTTAGGGTTGCCAAACATCCAGAATTTCCCAGACATAGCTGGGATTCAGAAACTGTGTCCGGGCAGAAATCGCTGTAATGTCTGGGAAAATCCAGACATATGGCAATCCATGTCGGAACGGTAGAATCTGGCGAATGTCCTTTTAAAAAGCTCAAAATCATTTGTGTCTGGATATTCACTTTTTGAAATATGGCCACTCTAGTATGCTCTGATTTCCAATCGTACTTTTAAAGCCCACTTATTAGGCCAACAACAACCCTTCCAAGAAGAGTATAAGGGAACTAGAGATAAGGCAATAGAAAGGAAGGAAGATCTAGCCACATTAAGGAAAGGGGAGAAAATCAGTTCTGTTTGCATTTCTAGCGAACCAACCAAACGTTTGAAAAACACATACAAGTGGGGGAAGCTATTTAATGGAAATAGGATGCAAAAATGTGTTTTCTTTGTTTGTTTATTTATAAAAATTCTTGTATACCACAATTTCATTAAAAATTATATCAGAACAGTATACAACATGGGTAGGCAAACTAAGGCCCAGGGGCCGGATCCAGTCCAATCGTCTTCTAAATCCATGTTTCATTAACATGGGAGATAACTTACAATGCTGCTACAGATGATCTCAGCAATCAAATGGGGATATAAGGATATAAGGATTAAGGCGCTTCCTGAAAAAATTATTGCTGAAATCTGCAGGTTAGTGAAAAACTGCCTACAAAAATGTGTATATTGGGAGACATTTCAACTAAAATGTTGACGGCTTCTCATGAGAACTTTTAAAAAAGATCAGACTGCTTTGGAAATGTGAATAAATGAATTCAGGTGGGAAAAACGAAGACAATAACAAAAATCAAATTTGACAGTTTTGTCCATTGTTATTTCAAATGATTAAAATTCAGGCTATGTGTTAGAATAAGGTTGCCATATTTCAAAAAATAAAAGCCAGGACACCTCAAAATTGTTGAGTTTGGTGTTAGTTTGTTTTTACAAAAATGTGATTTTTCGATTGACTTGCCTAAGATCCAGGACAAAGCTCCACCTTTTGGAAATTCCCCCCGGACATCAATTCTGCCTTTGAAATCCTGGTAATGTCCCAGAAAATCTGGACGTATGGCAGCCCTGTGTTAGGGTGAATTGTATGCATGGTCAAAATAAGCCAGTATTACCCTAGAGAACTGATTACTCAACTGAAACAAAATTTCTGCTTGGAAGTGATTGAAAGTGTTGGACATGGGCCAATAAATGGAAGGTGTATCCCAATAAGACATAGGTGTTATTTGTTCTGAATTACTGGGCCTGAGAGGTAGGGAGATGGCATGTTATGGACAGAGTTGCACTCCCTTAGAAGGAGCAGGCCTGTAGCTTGGGAATACTCTTGTTGGCCTCTGTGGCTAGGAGTGCCTATTTCACCAGCTACAACCTTTGGTATCGAGATGGCTTTGCAGCTGTACTCTATTCTCTGGTAATGGCCAGACTGGATTACAGCAACAAGCTCTATGTGGAACTGCCCTTGACGATAACTCATAGTTCATTTCTGATCTTTCCAGTTGTGATTTGGAAGACTGTCTGAATTTATCAGTTAAAGAAAGATAGATAATGAATAAGACATTGAGTATTTAAACCACAAGCATTCCATTTCAAAATGAAAATAGATAGCCTACCCACCCTGCAATGTATTAGGTAAAAGCTCAAGTCGAGACAATACCTAAACTCTAGCTCGTTATATCTTAACCTTAAATCCCAAATAAAATAGACTGAAAAAACCCCCCCAAACAAACAAAGAATAAATAATGTGGCAGGTGCTTTTAAAAAGAAAACATATGATTTCACTGGCAGCCTGGGAAGCATATCTCCTGTATTAGCAACTTCTATGTTGAGAGCATTAGTGGCTCAGGCGACCTTTGATTAAAACATGAAGCAGCAGCAGCAGCAGCAGCAGCAGCAGCTCCTAGCCAGCCCTTTCCTGACCAAGGGGGAGAGACCAACCCCTATAGCTGTTCATGAGAAGCGCCACTCTCTCGGCAGGGAGAATGAAATGGGCTAAGCCCGCAGTTCACAGCTCCTTTGTTAATGGCATCCAGCCTCTGGCCTTGGGAACTGACTGACGGCAGTTTGCAAATGTATGTGCTTGGCTGGGAGCCTGCCGTTCCCTTTGTCCTGGCAGTGTAGGGGGTCTAATAGGGAAGCCGGAGCGTGTCATCCCTGACCGCCAGAGCTTCCAAGCAGTAACATGATGGGCAACCTTTCAGACAATATCCAACATGAACATTCAAGGCTTGATCTATTCTTCTTCTAGACACTGGGAGTGACTGATTCCTCAGGCCAATTTCCAGGCCTTATTGCCTGAGAAGAGCTCCAGAGACTGAATGAGGGCCCTTGCCTTGCCCTTTAAAGAGATAACCTGTGGAACAGAAAAGGATGACATTCACAATATTATTTCAATGATTGATTGGTACCAGAAAATTAGTTAAGCATACCTATGTGGAGATAAGCAGAGATATAGTTTAGTGGAGGGTATTCCCCCCCCCCCGTGATAATGTAATCTCTAACAGGCTAACAGGGTCCTGGAGGAAACTCTTGAGAGTCCCATGGACTGCAAGAAGATAAAACTTATCCATTATGAAGGAAATCAGCCCTGAGTGCTCACTGGAAGAACAGGTCCTGAAGCTGAGGCTCCAATACTTTGGCCACCTCATGAGAAGAGAAGACTCCCTGGAAAAGACCCTGATGTTGGGAAAGATGGAGGGCACAAGGAGAAGGGGATGACAGAGGACGAGATGGTTGGACAGTGTTCTCGAAGCTACAAACATGAGTCTGACCAAACTGCGGGAGGCAGTGGAAGACAGGAGTGCCTGGCGTGCTCTGGTCGATGCGGTCACAAAGAGTTGGACACGACTAAACGACTAAACAACAACAACAGGCTTGAAGGAGGATGGGACAGAAACCCCAACTTTGTGGTCTAACTACATCTCTGAACCAGATGGGCAATAAATACAGCACTGAGTATCATGTAAGAAACCACAGCCTGATCACAGAAAGGACAGGAGTACCTGCCTTCTCAGCATCATAATCCCATTAAATAAGCTTCCTTATATTGTTGGGGTGGAGGAACCAAAAAGACTTGTTAAAAGGGCACTTTTAAGGGTACAATTTGCTTCATCAAAGGTATGAAACAGATTGAGTCAGAAGCACACCTGTGTAGACATAATCATTTGCATGTGACAAACCTGTGGCACGAGTTCTACAGTGGCACAAATGATGGAAGTAGAAGGGCCTGTGGGCTTGGTAATGGCATAGAGTTAGGCCTGCACTCCTTCCTGCTTCACCTGTTGCTGTGCTGCTGCCTGTTCCTTGGCCTACAGACTATGGGCAAATGACGGTCAGGCATGGAGGGCTGCATATGCAATGCAAGTGTGCATTAGAAGGGCTACTAACACTTGGCACTTGTGGCGCACTTGCTAAAAAGGTTAGTTAACCCCTTCCCATTGACAAAGGATGTACAAAGGTGCCTACAACAATGTCTGCTGTCCTTCAGTCCCTGCATGGAGTTCTGCCCACTTCCTGCTCCTTCTTCCCAGAAACCCCTGCTCCCAAAATCTCAGTTGTAAAAGGGCCCCCTTCCCCCCCCTTCTCTGGTGACATCATACCCCATTACCCTGGCACCCTCCCCCTCTCAATTCTTCTGTTTCTGTCCACTTCTCAGCTAGAAGGACAGCATCTGCATGGTCAATTGTTCTTAAAGGCCTGGTACATTCTCCTTGCGTTCTTAATGGCACCACTATCAGTGATCTTCTGAACAGCAGAACTGATAATAGCAAAAGCTGAAAGCAGAAGACTTTTTTCAACACAGCCAATCAGAGTCCCTGAAAAGAATAACAGTCCCAACTATTTCTGAGGGTATTTACCGTAAGTTACTTTCATTCCCAAAAGTACAAATTGTGATATAAAATGCAACATTTTGATGGATCATTACTGACAAAGGAGAAATATATAGGATTAAAAACAAGCATTGCTTCTGGAATGGCCTTGAGGAGTAAGGGAAGGGTAACCGGTTTGGAATTATCTTTTAGCTGATAGAGCATTACCTGATGCTTTTACTTGATATGTGTGATGTTCAGATATCTTGATTTATGCTTTCCCTTCACAGTTGCTAAGCAAGTTGTTTTAGAACAGTGTGGGCAATTCCTCAGTTACTGCGAACTGTAACAAAATTTCAGTTGCATGTGGGAAGTAATTTCTGAAACATGCCCAAGTTGACAGGTGCCACCTCTTGGAGAAAACTCGTGACAGTACTGTATAGTGGCTTCATATATTATTTTCTCTGCATGGTTGCATGGGCCACTGCGCACTCAGGGAATTAAGACCTGGCACTTCATAGTGCATGCATTCTGTTAGCTATGTTTAAAGCTCCTTAAACTTTGTTACGGCATTTGTGTGGCTGAGCTTAAAATCCTGGAAGCAGAAGTGATGTCATTCAAATATCACTCTTATGGGAGTGATGTCAAAATGTATATGAAATGCATGGTTTCCGGTTCCAAATTCTGGGTGTGTTCTGATATACACAAACAGTAGTCCACAGTTGGTTTGGACCACTGATGCACATTGGGAATATATTGCAGAGCTGCTCCCATTGTGGAAGCAAAGCAGGAAACCATTATGCACATCTGCGCATATCTGAATTCTAATGTGCATAAGGAGCCCCTTGATCATGCTGCATACGTGTAGTAAAAGGCTATGTTACTGATGGGTGCATCATTAAATTGAACTTTGGGTGCACGTAGATAGCACCATGTCACTTAAATAAACACCTTGGTTAACAACTCAGTGAGTGGTTTAATTCTGCATTATTCTTAACATTTCACAAAGTGCAAATTATTGCATTCTTTCACAGGCAAACTCAAAAGTAAAATATGAAACTATAGAGGTACTGTGTTCAGTCACAAGAGTTTCTAAGTGTTGCTCTTAACTACAAGAAAGTGGCTAGTTAACTCGGCTTTGACCAAAGATTGCTAACTATTTATTTAAACATTTATTATCCGTTCTATTCTGAGGGTAAAGAATGAGTTTGAACTATAAAAGCTGAGCCTGCAGGAAGCCCCATCAGTCTCTCCACACTTCTGCTGTCATCCCTATTGTACAGGGAACATTATTCAAATGGCAGGCTCCAAACTCCCAGGTAACTGGGGACAGCAGGATATCAAGTATATTCTTCATCAACCTTTTTGTTGTGATGGGAAGAAATGAACTCACTTCACTTTCATCTTGCTGTGTTCTTGCATCACCCAGTAGGTGAATTGGCCTTGGCCAAACTCTTTGATAAAACACTGCCCTTTGCAGTCATAAATTTTCCATCTCTCAGACAAGGGTGGTGGTGGTTGTTCATATATATATATATATATATATATATATATATATATATATATATATATCTCCACTGAAATATGTGATGCACTTTCTGAAATTACAAACAAAACAGCTGTTTGCTTAAGCCCTTGCTCTTCTTTAGGTGACATGAAACAACAGCCATGGGAACCCTAGTAGTGGGGTGCATTTTACTGCCTAAAACCTAGAACTGATGAACAATATTAAGTGGCAGTTGTCATTGCCATCTAAAACAAGAACTTTATTTTCTAGGACTAATAACACACATTTAAATAGAACTTTACAGAGCACTTTCAGACCTCCCAAGTTTCTGTATTTTCTAGGGACAGTCCCAGATTTTACAGAAGCTGTCCCAGTTCCTGATTTGATCCTGCTTTTCTTTAGGACATCCCTATTTTCATCAGAGGGACGCGGGTGGTGCTGTGGGTTAAACAACACAGCCTAGGACTTGCTGATCGAAAGGTTGGTGGTTCGAATCTGTGTGACGGGGTGAGCTCCCGTTGCTCGGTCCCTGCTTCTGCCTACCTAGCAGTTCGAAAGCACGTCAAAGTGAAATCAAGGCTTTGGTTGTACTCATGCTTATTTATAAATTAATGGAACATGCTGCAAATGTATTTATTTACTCCAGTTATTTATTAGTCACTTTTCAGGGCCAATCTCTCACAAAGCGAGAGATTTCTCAGGCAGAGCATGAAACACTGAGTGGAAGAAGTCAAATAGCTGCATGAAAAATAATTACATCACCGAAATTCTCATACAGAATGGCAATGGTAAAAAGTTTTAAAGGCCTTTTTCAAAGCTAGGGGTGGGTAGTGGCGAGGTCAGAGCACTGGTGGAGGAAGAGGAGTGCGGGGGGAGTGCACTGCCCCCGGCAGCACATTTCCATTGGGGTGCCATTGCGGCTGTCCCCCCCGCCCGCACTGGGTGCCACGCCCCCACAGGTGGCATGCCATGCGTTCAGGATGCACGCTGTGCCCTTGCGTGTGGCACGCCATGCCTGCTCTCTGCCCCCCGGTGGCGGAGCATGAAGCTCCACCACTGGGTCAGAGATGCTTGTGGGATTTGGGCATACAGTGGTACCTCGGGTTATAGACGCTTCAGGTTACAGACTCCGCTAACCCAGAAATAGTGCCTCGGGTTAAGAACTTTGCTTCAGGATGAGAACAGAAATTGTGCAGCGGCAGTGGCGGCGGGTGGCCCCGTTAGCTAAAGTGGTACCTCAGGTTAAGAACAGTTTCAGGTTAAAAACAGACCTCCAGACCGAATTAAGTTCTTAACCCGAGGGACCACTTGTAATGACAAGAGCACTAGATTTAGACACAATGTTGCACCAGCTCTTCATCATTAGGCTTTATAGCAGCTTCTTGTTATACAGTTGAATTTTATCCTGGATGCAATCATAAAAACTAAGCAGCTTAAGACCCATTGAAATGATGAGCTGTTCATGTAAGTGACTTTTAGGCATACAAACACCTTTCTGTTATAAGCAAATGGTATTAGATAGGAGTATTTCATTGGAACTTCACTGATGTAAACTAGGTGTGAGATAAGAATCAAGCCCAGTGTTTCAAAATAGGGAAGAGCAAAGTGTAAATTAATGTAATTAGTTCAATATAAACATTTGGATGGGCTAGCTGGCCCATGCCTTCATGCAGTAACTTGTCATTTGTGTGTGACCTGAGTAATATTCCAGGGCTTGATTGACAGGATAACCAGGCTGTTAGTAGTACCTGAGAAAGGTGTCTCCAGCCACACCTCTTAAAAACTGAGGATGGTCTTCAAAAGGAGACCAACTTTCGACCTGCAGCCATCATTTTGGCCATCAGGTCAACAGTTGTTTCCCAGAACAACAGCAATTGTCTTTCTCCTTATGTCAGGAAGCTCTTGAAACATTATACAAGGATAATTAAGTGGTGAATAAGGGTCAGCCTGGACAAATAAATCAATGGAATAGTTTAAACACAGACTGGTTGAGCAAAAACAAGGAATTCCGCCATGCCTGTTACCGCTGCTCTTGATGTTAACTGACTTTGTTAACATTGCATCCGAAGGCGGCAAGTGGGAACGCTTTGTGAGGAATCAAAAGCTGAGCAAAGAGACATGGGCTTTAATTGTTCAGCTTTATTTCTGAAATAAAGACATGCAGGGCATCAATTTAGCTGACTTTAATGGAGCACAAAACTGGAGCCATTCTTTAGAATGCTAATTGAGTTAGAAGGGTTTTTTTTTAATGCCTCTCAGAGAACAAGGATGCAAAATTGCCCTTACCATAATCAAGTGTAAACTTGTGGGGGTTGTGGGCAATGAAGACAGTGTACAGGATATGGTAAACCTAGGACTAGGTTGGAAAATATTGTTTTACAAATTCACCAGATGGTCTGTTTGTCTTAATGCTTTCATGTTCAAACACTATAGAAATCAAGGTCATTAACTTAGGTAAAGAATTCTGTTGTACACAAGGGGCAGCAAAACAACACTTTAATATATGTGTATGTGTTTTAAAAAAACACTGAAGAGGCCAACATTTACTTCAATATCAAAGTCTTCCTAAGAGCAAAAAATGCTTTTGAAATATACTACTTGTGTTACACACACTGTATTTTACATAGACATCAGTGAAAGATAAAATACAGTGTGTTACAGGTGATAAAAGACTGCTTTGCTTAAATTGCATAGATGCAATTTAGGTGTAGGTATTATTTTCTGCACCTCTAGTTTTGGAGGCATCCTCCCTTCTCAGTAGAAAACTACAATAATTTACTCCTCTGTTCATTGTACTGGAGTTTTTAGTTCCTGTCCATTTCATTTCACTTTAATGTTCTCTTGTAACTACTCTTTGGATTGTTAATAGGCTAAATCAGGGGTGACTACTTTGTGGCTTTCTAGTCCCAATTTGGCCTAGGAAGCTGTTTCCCCCCGCTGCCATCCATACCCAGCTGCCCCATACCTGACCTCATATGTGAACATTTAAACTGTCAGTTCTTCTAAAACACTCTTCTAGTTTCGAGAACTGATTATTGCAAAACCATTTCACTCCATTAGCTTTTTGATTTTCTTCAGCCTGTAATATGTCTCAAACTTTTGTTTCACAGGCATTTCCCCACCCCACCCCGTCTCTTTTTATTATATTTCCTTTCCAAATACTATATACTTTCAGAGTAGTGGAGAACACAGAGGTGGCAAGTCAGTAAGAGAAGTTGGAGGTGAGTGGTCTCTTTCCTCTATTCCTTCCCCTCAGCCTGCAGTGAATTAGCACAGTTCCCCAATGGTTAACATCCAGTTGTTGAGCATCTACAACTATAAAAGACTTTCTCCATGGTAAATAATTTCTCCTTTCAACAAATTACATTTTGGTTAAACAGTTACTTTTTTTAAAAAAAGTTCTATTATTATTATTGTAACCATTATCAGTATTATAATCGTATGATGATAACGGCAATAATCATTGTTGTGATATTAATTTACTGTACATTCAGTAATCTATGACAATTCAGATCCTTTCAACATAACATAATAATAACAATGTTATTGCAAATTAAACTATTTGTCTCTTTTGATCATGCTACATATATTTTCTATAAACTGACCAAATGGTAATTTTTAGAAAAGTTTTAGAAAACTCATTAAAGATGTGTGACAAAGAGTGATTGCAGCAAATGTTTCATTAATCTAGATCAGATAAAATCATACAAAGAGATAAAGTAATAATACTAATGCTGATGGCTGTTATCTGCCTTGGTATGGTTATTTTTCTGCAGTGGTTAAAGTGTGTTTGGCTATATCTTTTTTTCTCCCCTTTTCTTCTTCTTGCCCTTTATAAATGTTTAGTTGGGTCGGTATGCTTCAAATTTATTATTCAAGGGTTGCAACTTGCTGCTTCACATTCCAAGTGAGCTAGAATGCTATCATAAGAATGTGTAAGTATGTGCAAGAAATGAAATGACGTGAATATAAAACATTTAAAATAATTGTACGCAAGATATTATATGATACATAGACTTCCCCCTCACTGATGAATGTGTAAAATATCTATGAGAAACATATCTATGCATCCTCATAAATTACTAGTGTTTGCTAAGATAGGTGTAATGGATTATGTTGAAAGATGAAGAGAGCTTATATACCATAACCAATCAGCTTTTTTCTTAAAGGTCAGGACATTCTGTCTGGGTCCACTTGAGTTTTTGATTCTGCCTTTGCACTATTCATGGGCACAATGTAACTGTCAGTCTCAACAACGGCCTCCAGATCTGCTGGCTCCACTGCTCACAGGGTAACACACAATATTTCACATCCACAAAACAATTCAGCGTCTGCATAGGCAAACCATATGATTGCCATGGGGAGCAATATTGACACACCCTACCGAGCTCTCTTAAGGAGACACTTAAAAGAGCTGGACTTAAAAAAAAAGAAGAAAGACTACAGCCTTGCCATTCTTCTCTATTACTAAGTTACCAAATAGCATTTTAATGTTTGGTCTTCATAGGATGAAGTCTAATGCAAATGTCCCCATCTCCCACGCTCCCCCCCCCCCCGCAACCCACCCTGTTTCTCATTTTACTGGTTGGTGACAGTTTTACTGCTTTACAAAATGTCCCAGGTCAGTAAGAAGGTAGCTTGATAGATATTAAGCAGAGTTCAGCAGCACGACTGATAGCCTGTTTAGATTTCCCCCAGTGAGTGTTTATCATCGTGTATATATTATTCATTTCTGTTTCCAAGATAAATCCAAAGAGTGGCATGGATTTATATGCATATGAGACTGTACTGCTTGCCTTTAGGGGACTTCAGCACCAAAGTACTGGCTCACTTCTTAAGGCATACCAGGGCAGGTTGAGTTGTACACAGAGATAACTTGTGATATGAGAAGCATGAAATAATTCAGTATCAGGTGCTACCCCCAGCCCTGCCCAAAATCTGTTTCAAAAATGTAGGACAAGGCAGTGCAGCAGAGTGTGGGGTTGGAATGATGAGCCTGAGGGCTGGTTTACTCACCCAATGGCATAGCTCGATCTCTCATCTCTTGGTTACTCAGTATTTGGTAACTCTCAACCAAAATATGTGAACTGTCCCCTCTGAAAAGATGACATCGGACGATATGAAAGTTTTCACTGTCGGATGAATGTGCGATGGGTCATCCACACATCTAAGAAATCATTTGGTGGGACACCCAGCTTAACAAGTGCAGGGAGCACGTGCAATTCTACCCACACCAACTTAAAGGGCTTTAAAACAACATGGAGGACAGGACTACGCAAAGCTACTAGAGGCAGTGGCAGACCTTGACATCTCAAATTTCAGTGGTGCATGTGCAATACTCAAATCTGCCCCCCACTCCCAGTTCTTGCCTTCCATTGGATGCCATAGTTGCGGTGCCCTAGAGGCTCCATGCCCAGTCATGCTCCCCTAGATGCAACTTGGCTAGAATATTGGAGCAGCAGGCCTTTGAATTACAGGTGGTAGGGAGCACCAGTGGGAGTGAGGAGTAGACAGATCTTTTTTGTGCTGAAAGGTTTGTCTTAGGATCAATTGCTGGCCAGAGGACGCTATCCTTTGCCAGTGTTAAAGTAAGAGTAAGCTGCCAGTCTTATCCGCTTTTGTAAATGGAGTGAGGGTGAGGGGGGAAGTTGCCATCTTGTCCACCTTAGATGTCAAAATATTTTGGACCAGCCCTGTAACAGTTGCTGGTGGAGTGAACCAGTCTTGAGTGACAGTTTACCTACCCAGGTAAACTCAAGATATATAGATGCTTTAATGCAGAAATGAAAACACATGTATGCTTCGGTTTTTGCTTCTACAAATGTCAGCAGATGTGCAGGCTCACAAATGCCAGCTCAGAAATTAGCAGAATTAGTCATAAGTAGAGTTTACAGTTTATTTATCTGCAAACAGTGATGAATTTCCTTGTGAAATATTGACTAACCCATGGCAAAAGATTCTGCCTAAACACAACTCCGACTGCAAATACATGCATTCTCTTGGCAGATCATAAATATACATGATGGGGTGGGTTTTTTTGTCAGAAGCAATAGGCTCAAATTTATCCTCCAAGATGGGAAAGCTTATGCGTTCTGCTGTCCATGTCAAGCACATGTCAGGCCACACAACTCTGAAGTGCAGCACTGCTTGTTTGATAGACAAGACATTACAGGCATTTGTGAGGCTAAAGGCTGCCTTTGTCGCATCTGACGAGCAGTAAAGAGAGAAAGGTTGAGAAGCTCCTAAGATGATTTCATTCCATGCTGACTGACAGTAATTTTAAATACACTCTTTTCCTTTTGTTATCTGTACTAGATGGAGAACTAGATGTAATATATGTAGATATGTCTCCTCTGAAGATGTTACGGAATATGGAGAGTATATTGAGTTACCTCAGTATATCTGAAAAAGTAGAATAAAAGGCCACAGTAGAAATGATGGCTGCCATACATGCACATACACAGTAGGGTTTTTTAATGTATTGAAAAGCAGCTCTGATGAATGAGAGCAGAAGATATGCATGATGCTTGAGAAGCTTTCAGAAGCTGTTTATGATAAGATATGGATGGGCAGGGGCAGAGGAAGGGGGTACGGTGGGTGTGGGTTGTCCTGGGTGTCATCACTGAGGGGGTGACAAAATGCCGGGTGGCACTCACCGCGGGGCCTGCAGCATGCCTGAGCCATGCATCTCTCCTGGGAGAGACCCAAATGGTCCGCAGAAATCAGGCACTATACAGGTGTCTGCACCTTAGTCCAGTAGGGCTAAGAGAAACTTCAAATCAGGTAACACAATTGTGTGTGTGTGTGTGTGTGTGTGTGTGCACGCGCGCAGAGCAGAGAATGGGGAGTGCTCTTTTCTTCCTCTGTGTCACTAACACAAATAGTAAGAGAAACCTCAGCAACTGTTCTATAGTTTTAAAAATTTGGGAGACTGAACCTGGGCTTGAATGCCGAATTGTGTCATGTCTCTTTTGACCCACCAGAGCTAGTTTTAAAGTTGTATTTTGGGTGACGTGTGATATACTTAGGATCTGTGATATACTTAGGATCGTGCTAAAATTTCATGCAGGTGCTTATCCCACTCAAAGTACAACTTTGTATAAATGCTTTATTACCAGCTGCTCAATCTTCTCAGTGGAGAGGTTATGCTAAGTAATAGATCTGATCACTGAATGTGTAAACTTATGTCTCAGGTCAATGGATAGAACAAACACCATTAGATGTTCTGCTGTACAGTGGTACATCAGGTTGAGAACTTAATTCATTCTGGAGGTCCGTTCTTAACCTGAAACTGCTCTTATCCTGAGATACTACTTTAGCTAATGGGGCCTCCTCCTGCTGCTGCTGCTGCTGTGCCGCCGCTGCGCAATTTCTGTTCTCATCCTGAAGCAAAGTTCTTAACCCGAGGTACTATTTCTGGGTTAGTGGAGTCTGTAACCTGAAGCATCTGTAACCTGAAGCGTCTGTAACCCAAGGTACCACTGTAGTTTAAAAACCAATAAAACTGTTGCAAGAAAAGAAATGCTTTATTAAAAATTGTGGTCTCTATCCTCTAGAAAGCTCCTTGTCTTAACCTTGCATGTCTAAATCTCCTCTTTATTTGATTATTCTGGAAATGTGGATGTTTTAAACGCACAACTCGCTTGTGGATGTGACAGACACACGTGAACAACACAAACATGGTCATAAGGGAGTTTCAGTTGCCGGCAGCTTGCCACTGAGGATATAGAAGGCAGCAGACCTGAATTCTGCATTCACGTATTATGAGGAATGCACTTAAGAGCTTTAGGTTTCAGAAGGTACTAACCGTAAAAATCCAGCGAAAAGCATTTGTTATTGTTGTGTGTCAGGCATTACTTAATGTTTCATTGGGTTAAAAAACAAACAGTTCCATCAAGCAAATGGGCTGGGGGAGGTGCCGTCCGCTATTATCTGATCGCATTGACTCCTCTGTCATATATGGGAGAAAGCAAAAGAGAAGTTAAATTTAGAACACAGAACTGTACACGAAAGAATTTCTCCCTGGGGTGTTTCTACAATAGGCTACAGAGTACCATTCTCGTGCTCTAACAGATGCCCAACAGAGAAGTTCCAGGCCCTAAACCTCACTGCAGTCTCTTGTGTTAATGAGGACTCTTGATGCAGTTTAAGGTACACTGGTGAGCAGCTTTAAATCAGAGCGCATCCTGCTCCAGGAAACTTTACAATGGATGCTGAGGCCAGTCTGTTAGCATTCCAGATGTGGCGCCTGTACCTTGCCTATGACCAGCATTCATTTCTGCACTCCACAGCTGGTCCATGTAAATGTGCCATATTGCAGCCCATCTGCTCAGAGAGTGCACAGTGGCACATCTCTCTCTGACAGTGGACCATTTTATTGAACACTATAAATATTGAAATTCATAGGCATGAAGCAGCAGATTTTTAATGTTACTTAGAGAGACATTTGAGCCACAACCTTTGGCAGAAGCATACACTGTTACTATCTCAGTACACTGCGCACCATTTGGTTCAGACTCATGAACAACTTTTCCAGGGATTTCATGGCTCTCCAATCCCAGGTAAAATGGAGTACAGACCCTGAGGGATGATATTTAGTGTGAATGTCACCCTGCATACAATGCGCTTTTGGGATATGGACTTTCCAGCCCTGTGCTGCGTTAAACCATATGTTAATGTTTTTATACTCAGAAAAGATTAGATTGGGGACCAATAAGGTTTCAAAACTACAAATAATAGGCTAACCATTATGAAATGTGAGATATTCCTTTGCCTGCTTCCCCCATACTCACCCCCCGCCCTCCCACTTCCCAAAGTCTCTGCAGTTTTTCTTTATTTTTAAATGGCAAATCTGCATTTTGCTACAGGAAAACATCTTATCCATATTTTATAAGTTAATATGTGCACATTTTGTGATAAAGAATAAACATCCCCATTAATTTGAAATTGCTGGCAACTGATCTGGAACAGAAACAAATGCACACTGCTTTGCAAATTGTCTGTCAAGCAGCTTCTGGAAAATGTGCATTTAGATGGCAATGCCTATGCTGACATTTATGTTGCTATCTGTTGTAGATTTCCTCTTTTGCAGTCTCCAACTAAAGCTGTGATTAGATGCAACTTTACCAAGGAGTAAATGTCACTGGTTTTAGTTGGGGTTACTTCTGAGTAAACACACATTTTACCCAACTGCTTTCTTGTTGAACCTAAAGGCAAAGCAAGCAGACCCTTTAAAATGAGAATGTTGCTTTAAATTAATATACACATATTAAAATGTTGTTTGTGATGCACAACTTAAGGAGAAGGGAAATGAAGGTGCAGTATGCATCCCTACAAAGAAAATGGGAGGAAGATTACAGATGCACCAAAGTATGTTTATTGAGCCTATTTCCAATATAGTTCCTTCTTTGGGGCCACTCTTTTACCTCCAAGTCTGTTGCAAGAGATTATGAGTGACATGCTAGCGAACTTTGGCTTGTACAATGGGATGCCCAGTAATGTCTGCCCAATGGGCTTCCCCTCCCTTTCTGTCCCCCCTGCTTTCCCCTTCCTGCACACCCCAAAATCTGCTCTGGAGGGTTAGAGGACATGACTGGATATTGCTGTCTGTGATATATGTGAAATATTTGTGACTGCTACTTTTCCAGCTTAATCCAGTGCATATTTATTCAGAAGAAAGACCTACTGAGTTCAATGAGATTCACTCCATGTATAGGCTTGCAGCCCCTGCTATTTAGAATCAGAGCGTTTGCCAACTAAATTGCATCAAATAGGAAGAACAGTCACTGGGGGTGGAATTAAGTACTAGAATTCTCAGTGTGGTATTTGTTTTGTTCAGGGTTATGTCTAGCAGTTAATGTGCCAACTAGCTTAAAAAAAATTCTGTTTATTTGTGGATGTAGATAACAGAGGGGAGATATTTTTATTTTTTAAAAATCAGATTGGAATAACATTCTGGCACATCCATTTCTCAGTGCTGCAGTGATTCGAGGCAGTTCTGTCGTAATTTTTCAGTTGTCTGAGTGGCCATTTATTTATTTTACAAAAAGAAAAAAAGTGTGTGGGGGGGGGGTGTTGCGTCTTTAACAGCAAAAGTTGTAACATTTAAACAATAAGCTGTGTCATTGTTCAAACCCGTTCCCCGAGTTCCCAATCAGTAGCAGTGTTATGTAAGGTGGCAGGTTAATAAATGCGACACACTGAAATCATTTGTACCAGATTATCTCTCCTTCCAAACTCTGACAGATGCTAAGTCCAGCTGGTAAAGAAAAGTTTATAGGCGAGCTGGATCTGGGGCCTTCACACACTCCACAATGTTGGCTACCAGTGCTGGTTTTAATGAGTCACGAATTGCCTGTTTATCTTCTGCTCCCTGCTGTTTCTGCATTTTCTCTTCCAGAACAATCCTAGAAACACATGCTGCTACAGACGCTGGAGCAATGTGTGTAGACATTTGAGCCAAATTATTATAAAGAACTCTTTCTTCTCTGATATTAAAAAAAAGAGGAGGGGGCAGAATAGCACACTGCCTAGCAAATCGCTATCTCAGATGTTCACTCTGACATGCTCAATATGGCCTACCAGAGAAAGTTGGAGACATTTGAAACCTTAACAACTACCGAAAATGACAGTGTAATTGGCGGGTTTTGTTGTTCATGTTCTGGCTCAGCTAAAAACTGCTCTAAACACTTTGTTTAATGATGTTACATTATGACAACACATGGCTTCTATACAGCAAGTCATCATGTTTAACATGCGTCTACACAGGAACAGGAGCAAGTAGCCAGGAAACAGTAACAGATACACAAAAACAAAGTCTAACAAATTGATGAAGAGTTGCCACATCCAATCTCTCCCTATCAGGCTGTATAGAAATTATAGGGGGTGACATGTGAGAGATATCATGTAATTATTCCACTGTCACTACTGGGAAAGAGGGTTGGTGTGTGTGTGTTTGTGTGTGTGTGTGTGTGTGTGTGGTGCTTAAAAACCTGAAGACCTGCATGATCAGAGATGACAGCTGGACAAAAGAAATGGATATCCTCTATGGGGAATGATACCTCTATCACACCATTTTCTACTCAGCTAAAAACTATGGTCTGTCTTCAGCATCATGCTGCAATTGTAACAGACACTCCAATTTGTGTGTCTCTGAGTGTGTTGCTTTCAGAAGGATGGAGGGCATTGAAACAATTACTTGTGAGTATGATTTGCTTTTAGAAAGAAGTGTCATAGTTCATTGTTAGCACACAAGCTTTTCATGCAGAAGACTCAAGTTTCAGTCCTCAGCATCTCCAGGTAGGACAGGGAACGCCCCCTGCCTGGAATCCCAGAGAGTTACTTCCCGACTCTGCAGGCAGTTCTGATCTAGACAGATCCATAGATTCAGTTAAGCCAGCTTCCTATGTTCCTGGTTGTTGCCCAAGCCAATCTGAGAGTTGGTACAGGGCTTACAAGGCAGTTTCTATACTGACTTTGACCAAAAGTCTTTGAGCCACGTTAAAGTCTGGCAATGAAGGCTAAAGAGTTGCTTATGAGCAAGCAAGGGCCTTGTGCTTGCATTACAGGATCTGTATTTGAATTAATTCCGAAAGCCCTTGAATTTAAAAAATACAATAACAAAAATACCCAAGAGTATTAAAAACACAACCAAAATACAAATATCCAATCGTTGGTGATGCCAAAATACCCATAAAAAAAAAAGAATTGCTGGGTGCCAAAATGATGACAAAGTTGGGACCAGATGGGCCTCCATGGAGAGAGCATTCCATGGACTTGTTTCTGGCCTTTGGACCTCTACTGGAGCTCTGGACCTCTCTCTCTGCACCTCCTTCAGAGATGGTGTTCAGAAAGGGTCTTTCAGGTTCAAGTAGGTTTAAGTGGGGACATAGTTCCCTCCAGGTGTTGTTTTTAATTTTATTATTATTTATTAAAAAGAATTTTTAATACACATATATTACAAATATACAAACATACATTTCATACAATCCTTAAAAGTGTTCAAACATGCCTACACTCAATCCCATGAATAATTCATTTTCCCATCACCCTCCAGGTGTTGTTGGACTCCAGTGCCTATCAGCCATAGACAGCATAGCCAAATGTCAGGGGATAGCAGATCTTGTAGTCCAGCAACATCTGAAGGGTACCACATTGCCCATCCTTCATCTGTATGATACTCGGTTGGGATCCTGGTCCTCATTTCCAATATCTTTAATGCAGTAGCCACCCTAGTGCAATGAATATTCTTTTTGATGTGAGCTGGGGATGTCTTGGATCAAACTGTTGCTTAGCCATCAAGCTTAAGGGGTTGGTGCCTTAGCTGAGTCAGTATCTCTCAGCCTGACCCAGGTCCTTGCAGAGCTTGTCTGAGGCCCGGGGTGAGAGTCTTTTTAGAATAAAGTTATAAACTCAAACAGAAAAGCAGCTGGTCCCTGGCAGGCCCCCTCAGCTTGGCTTAGCTCTCCACGGCCCGTGGCAAGTGTACCCTGCTGTCGCCCCTCGCCTGCACAGGCCTGGCCTGCTCTCTGCTCAGGATTGTTATAAGGATAAAATAGGGTAACTCAGTTAGGTCTCTCTTGAGTTTCTTAGAGAAAAGTCACTAGAAAATCTTTAAAAGATTTAAAAGAGCCAGTGTGGTGTAGTGGTTAAGAGCGGTAGTCTCGTAATCTGGGGAACCGGGTTCGCGTCTCCGCTCCTCCACATGCAGCTGCTGGGTGACCTTGGGCCAGTCACACTCACCTCACAGAGTGTTTGTTGTGGGGGAGGAAGGGAAAGGAGAATGTTAGCCGCTTTGAGACTCCTTAAAGGGAGTGAAAGGTGGGATATCAAATCCAAACTCTTCTTCTTCTAAAAGAAAGCCCCCAAAGAATGTCTCTCTTTAATCCAGTCATACTTGATATATTGAGAATTTTATCAATAAAGCTGTTTTTGGCATAAAGGAAGGCTTACAGGGCTACATCGGAGCAGACCAATTGCTTCATATGAACTTAAGAAGAGCCTACTGGATCAAACCAATGACCCATCTTGTTTGCACAAGGATTAACCAGATATCAAAGGGAAGCCTAAAATCCCCCTATCTGTTTCATCTCCATTTTCCACTTATTTTTTGCAATTGGCTTTGTACATTTGGTGGAAGCAGAGTCAGCAGAGAATAGTATACCTACCTGACATTGTGACACATTCTGCAGGGCTGAAAAAATGAGGACATCCTTGCATTTGCTTAAGCCACATTTGACCTATGAAGTAATCAGGAATATGGCTCTAAGGCCATTTGTGCTTAGGTTTGAAACACTGTGGCATTATCTCATGACACAGAACAAAATTCAGACACTTTAGTAATGCTACCTTGAGTTAGTTTCTTAGTTTTAATAGGTTTCCACACACAAAAACAAACCTTAAAATATATCTTGACTAATATGGGCTCCCCCCCCCAAATAGAACAATTGCCATGGTCTTAGGTTTCCCAAGGTTCTATTTTTTATCCACTTGCTGGCTGAATACAGGTTTTGATGTCCTCATTAAGAAATGGCAAAGAGAACATTTTCCCCAGTGTCGCCAATTATTAACAGAATGTTTTGAATTTGCCTATTCTTTGCACATGGGAAACTGTATGGTCATTAGACAGATGTTGAAACTCACCAATTTTATATCCAGCAGCTGGAGAAGACAATGGATGTCATATGAAATATATGCCAGGGAAAGAGTCCATAATCTGCACTAGTATGCTGAAAATCACCACTTGCAATTATTCACTGTCGTTCTCTAAAAGGCAATACCATTGTGCTGTGAAATGGTAGTATTTACAGACTTTGCTAAGGTCAGTGTTACTCTAATGCACATATGGGCACGGTTATTTACAGAAATATATGAACCTCCGTGTTATCTATTGCATTTATCTATTTTAAGTCTATGATGGGAAGAAGGCATACAGATTAAATATTGTCAACATCAAGATGTGGAAGGAGACAGTACGTTTGGCTCCCAACCATGAAATTTTATTCTGCAGTTGCCTTCTTAATGGCATCTCTTGAGGTCAGTGGCTTTGAATTCCCCAATTGTATAGGGTCACTCGGGCAGCATTGGCCAAGGAGAAAAGCTTCAGACAGGGGAAACAATGGTAGAAGTCACCATTTAAATGTTCTGCCTTCTATATCATCCAATTGACTCCATGGCCCCCCACTATGATGTCACTGTTTGACCAGTTTGCTGTAAAACAGCTTAATTGGCTGAAAGGAAAGCTATGTCTGACCATGTTTGTGAGTTTATAAAAAAGAAACAAGCCAAAGCTCTCGCCTTTCAGAAAGCTCATTGTCTGCCTTGTCGGAAATCTTAGATCTGAAATGCAACATTATTCCTTTCATACAGAATTAAGGCCTTGACAGCAATTTTCCCTGGATTGGGGAAATAAGAGATTTTGTAATGTGTTAGTATTGATATATGGTTTTATTTTGAATCTTACCTTTGGCTCATTATTGGCAAATCAGTGCAAATAATAATACAACTCATTAAAGCAGCATATTTTTATCTAACGGGTGAGGAGCATTTAGTTTAGAAGATTTAGGGCATTTTCATATTTAATCCACCAATCAGGTTTTTCTTAAATGCATTTATAATGTGAATGTAAATCATACAGTGTTGGGAATGTGCATTCAGTTTCTGCTTCTGTGGTTCATCCCATATTAACATGGCATGAATACTATGAGAGAGAGCCTTTAAGGTATTTTTTAATATCTCAGGTGAAAACAACCTTGGATATCTCTATTATTAGCCAGAGGCTTTACAAAAGAAATGGGGATCTGTGGCCCTCCACAGGAAGGTGAGGCTGACTCCCATTAACCTCAGCTGACATGGCGAATTATCAAGGATGATGGGTACTGGGGTCCAGCAACATCTGGAGGACCACAGACTCTTCTACCCCTGCTTTAGATCACTGTGGATCAATATAATTTTGTATTTTGAAAACAAAGTCCTACATCAAGAGTGGGGAGGAAAGTGTTGTAGATAATTCAGAAACTTTCAAAAATTATTCTTATTTAAAATAGCTCCAAACTTCAATCTTTTTGCAGCATACTGCAGTTGAAATGATCCTCCTGGTGAATTCTGCCCAGGAAAAAAAAAAAATCCTCAGAGGGGGGTAATCAAATCCAGCACAAAGACTCCATAACCCTTTCTTTGGGTTTCTATCTGTCTATGTTAAAGGTTGATTAATTGGTGACCTTGGACCAGTCACCATATCTTAGCCTAACCTACCTCACAGGATTGTTGTGCGGATGAAATGGGGAGGAGGAGTACTATATATACCAGTTTGAGATCCTTGGAAGAAAGAATGTAATTAATTCATTAATAATGTGCTTTTACTTGCCTGTTCATGTATGGGCATGGTATTCAACACTTACTGTTTGCAGCAGTTCCTTCAGGTGTTCCGTTAGAAAGCATACCATATATATATGGCAAAAAATATTTGCTCATCCACATCAAAAAAAATCACCATAAAAAAAAATACCATCACTATTTCAACATTCCAGGCTGCCAGTTCCATACATCTGGCTTCTCAAGTGTTTAAAGTGGGTGTGTCTTCATTTCATATCTTCATTTGAGGAAGGAATCAGGGCAAACACTACCAATTGTTCCTGCAGTGTAGCCATGACAAAGAGAGAAGAGATGTGGTGACAAGACCTCTACCCAGAGCAGCAGTCTAGGCTTGGAGTCCAACTTGAAGGAGAGAGACAGCCAGACCTATAGGACCAACAGCAGCAGAAGCAGAGGTTTGGTGGACAACCAGGACCATAGAATCATGACCAGGCCTGATTCAGAACCTGAGCCAAAGCCATATTGGTGGTGCAGGGATCCATAAAGCAGGACCTTTGGAACTTGTATCCTCAGAGTCTAAACCCTGCAGAATAAATCCTATCCATGCCAGCAACAGCCCCTGCTGTTCACCCATCAGTGCTGGAAATGAACCTGCTGGGAATCCTCAGAGAGTAGCAGCTCTAGATCCAGGCCAGAGGCTTGCTACTTTAAGGTCTTGCCCTTCTCAAGGAACAGACAGAAAATGAGAGGGGTGATCATGACCTCAAGACTTTAGTCAGGCCCCAGCTACTCTTATAACAAGTTGCTCACTAGGAGCTCTCCTTGGTACTGGGGCTATCAACATGTCTCACATCCTTGTCTCATAAGAATGTAAGACCAGAAATTCTATTTTTACATATGGTACTCCATGGGCTCCTCGCTGGGATCAAGACAGGACATGTAGGATGCTTCCACACTAACTGTTTACTCTGAGATTACTGCTCTTCAAACACACACTTTTTACCTATCATCCACACAAAATCATTATTGACTTGTTGTTCTGAATTATCCATTATTTTCTTTTATTCCTTTTCAAAGCTCATTTTCCCAACTTTATTTTTCCTTGGCAAAAACTGAAGGCATAGTAAAGCCCCAATGGAATGGATCTAGCTTAATGCTGCTGTCCCATCTTTATGCAGAGGTGTTTTCTGACACATACAGCAATGTTTCTGGAAGGCAATCCCTAGTGCCATGTCTCTTCTGTACCTGAGCACACTTTGACCACTGGTAACTTTAGGGTACCATTGTAACAGCTTTTCATTCCTTTAAACACATACTTTCATTCATATCCGATTTCAGTGCAATAATGCTTAATTGATCTATCACCAGAATTGCCTTTCAATGGGATTTTCTTCAGGAATGCTAGGACACCTTGGTTTAATCCAGACATACTTATACTTGGGAGTAGAGTAGTCATGGCTAACCTAAGTCCTATTGATTTCAATGGGTTTGCTACGTCTGGATGCAACCCAATTGCCATTACTGCTTTAGTCAGTTCGGGCTAAATTTGGACCATGTTCTGCTTATTATTTTAATTTTTTTTAAAAATCTGTATTTATTTTCTAAAGCTCACTTTTTATAATTACCTTTTTAAAAAACCCTTCATTTCAAATTGCACGAGCCATTATAAATAACCAATAAAAGCTTTTACTGCTATTTCCAAATAGTCATTTAAAATGCTCCTCTTTTCTCTTTTCTTTTTAGTAATGATGCAGTTTGCATTACTTTTATCTTAAAGATAAAGGCTTTTCATAATGTGATATTTTTGCAGGAAGTTCTCTCTGTTCACATTTTTAGAAAGGTGAAGCAAAGGGTGATTAAATCAGAAACAAAGTCAGTAATTAGCAGTATAAATCTCCGAGTGATTTTAGTAGGTCACGAAATTAACGGGTACAGACTTTGGACACATCTGCTCTTTTGGCAACTACTTCCCTTTCTGTGTGTTCTGATTGGGCTGCTCTAATCATATGACAGATCTCCTGGAACTTATTTTTGTTCCCAAAGCTAAAGACAAGCAAGTGATGAAACCCTGCATGTCTAAAACTCTAAAACACTCTGTATTATGAAAAGTACATAACTCTTAGCAACCGAAGCCGTGGTTTTCAGAGGACATATGAAGGAGAGAAAACATCGCGCTCTCTAATAAATTGCAGCATGTTGCATTGCAATTTTCTTGTGTTGGGGAAATGCAAATATATTCTTTTTTTTTTTTTATAAATATTTTTTATTAAGTTTTCCATAATAATACATATTTAACAAATGATACCTTTGTTAACATCTTTTCATTCTGTCATAGACTCCCTCACGCCTCCCGCTTCCACTTGCACATTTAAAAATAAAATTTTTCAAAACAAATTATTAAATGTTCACAAACTCAATAATTTTGTTTAAACTCAAAATATAACTTATAAAATATAATTTAGTGATAGACAATTATCTTTGATCTGGCAACCTTGTTAGCATTCAACCAAATTACAATGCTTTTGTAAGTAAATCTTAAATTTCTTCCAGTCTTCTTCACTCCTTTCTTCTCCCTGGTCGCGGATTCTGCCTGTCATCTCGGCTAGTTGCATATAGTCCATCAGCTGCATCTGCCATTCTTCCAGCGTGGGTAGATCTTGGATTTTCCAATTCTTAGCGATGAGTATCCTTGCCGCCGTTGTAGCATACATGAAAAATGTTCTATCTTTCTTTAACACATACTGGCCGACCATACCCAGAAGGAAGGCCTCTGGTTTCTTGATAAAGGTATACTTAAACACCTTTTTTAACTCATTGTATATCATTTCCCAAAAGGCCTTCACTTTAGGGCAAGTCCACCAGAGGTGAAAGAATGTTCCTTCATTTTCCTTACATTTCCAACATTTATTCTCAGACGAATGGTATATTTTGGCCAGTTTCACTGGGGTCATGTACCACCTATATATCATTTTCATTACATTTTCCTTCAGTGCATTACATGCAGTGAAGTTCAGCCCGGTGGTCCACAACCTTTCCCAGTCCTCAAACATAATATTATGCCCAACATCCTGTGCCCACTTTATCATAGCCGATTTCACCGTTTCGTCTTGTGTATTCCATTTCAGCAGCAAGTTATACATTTTTGACAATACCTTCGTCTTAGGTTCTAACAGTTCTGTTTCCAATTTCGATTTCTCCACCTGGAATCCTAACTTTTTATCATTCTTGAAAATTTCTTGAATCTGAGCATAATGTAGCCAGTCTCGCACTTTACCTTTCATTTTTTCCAAACTCTGCAGTTTCCAATTATTTCCATCTTTTTCTATTATTTCCCAATATTTCGGCCATCTGGCCTCCATATTGGGTCTTTTTAAGGCCTTAGCCTCCAGAGGGGACAGCCACCTCGGTGTTTTGTTCTCTAGTAAGTCTTTGTATTTAGTCCAAACATTAAATATTGCTTTTCTGACAATATGGTTCTTGAAAACCTTATAAATCTTAGCCTTGTCGTACCATAGGTATGCATGCCACCCAAATGCGTTGTTAAAACCTTCCAAATCTAACACGTCCGTGTCCTCAAGAAGTAGCCAATCTTTTAGCCAGCAGAAAGCTGCGGCTTCATAGTACAGTTTTAAGTCTGGCAGGGCAAAGCCCCCTCTTTCTTTTGCGTCTGTTAATATCTTATACTTAATTCTGGGCTTTTTGCCCTGCCAGACAAATTTGGAGATATCTTTTTGCCACTTCCGGAAGCACTCCGTTTTGTCAACAATCTGCAGTGTCTGAAATAAAAACAACATTTTTGGCAATACATTCATCTTGATGGCAGCTATTCGTCCTAACAAGGAAAGTTTTAGTTTTGACCAGCTATCCAAGTCCCTCTTAATTTCAGACCAGCATTTTTCATAATTGTCTTTAAACAGACTCAAATTTTTAGCTGTAATGTTTACCCCTAGGTATTTCACTTTCTTAACCACAGTCAACTCTGTCTCTCTCTGAAACCGTTCCGACTCAGTGTCCGTCAGGTTTTTCCCCAACACCTTAGTTTTTTGCTTGTTTAGTTTAAATCCAGCCACTCGACCAAAGTCATGAATCAGTTGTAAAACTCTTTTCGTACTAGATTCTGGCTCCTGTAGTGTTAAAACTAGATCATCTGCAAAGGCTTTAAGCTTGTATTGTTTCATTCCGACCTGAATCCCTTCCACCCGCTGGTCCCCTCTAATCATGTTCAGGAGCACTTCCAGGACTGAAATAAACAGTAACGGGGAGATCGGGCAGCCTTGTCGTGTCCCTTTCTCAATTTTAAACTCTTCTGTAACCACATTGTTAACTATCAATTTTGCTTTCTGTTCTGAATATATTGCATCAATCCCATTTTCAAACCCCCGCCCCACTCCCATTTCTTTTAAATTCCCCTTCATAAACTTCCAGGAAATGTTGTCAAAGGCCTTCTCCGCATCTATGAAGATTAAAACTGCTCTTGTATTTATGTTTGTTTGTAAGAGTTCCAATATGTCTATAATATTCCTAGTGTTGGCATACATATGTCTACCTGGGAGAAAGCCTGCCTGGTCCTTATGAATTACTTTGTTTAAAACCCTCTTGAATCTACTTGCCAAAACATCTGCAAATATTTTGTAATCCACATTCAAAAGGGAGATGGGGCGGTAGTTCTTGAGTTGGTTCTTTTCAGTTTCCAATTTTGGTATCAATGTGATAAAAGCCTCCTTCCACGATTCCGGCGCCTTCTTTCCCTCCATGATTTCATTGCTGACCTCCATTAGTGGTTGTATCAAATAGTCTTTCAATGTCTTATAATACTTGGAGGTCAGCCCGTCAGGTCCTGGCGATTTGCCCTGTTTCATATTCTGGATGGCCTGCTCAATCTCCTGTCGTGTTATCTTGCCGTTTAAAATTGTTCTATTTTCTTCTGAGAGTTTTGCTAGTCCATTTGATGCCAAGAATCGTTTAATCTCGGTTTCGTCTTGTGGCCCTTGGGTATATAATTTTTTAAAGTATCTCTGGAAGCACTTTCTAATCTCTCCGGGGTTCTGGATATTCCTTCCTTCTATCTCTAAATTTGTCACTGTATTTAACTTTTGTCGCCTCTTCAACTGCCAGGCTAGCAGTTTTCCACATTTATCTGCCGATTCAAAAGTTTTTTGTCTCATTAACTTAATTTTCCATTCTATTTCCTGGTTTATCAATGTTGAATATTGTGCTTGATGAAGTTTGATTTCTCTTAGAATCGGCTGGGATTTTGGATTAGATCTTAACTTCTTCTCTAATTCCTTAATTCTTTCCAAAATTTTATCTTTCTTTTCGTTTTGCTTTCTTTTCTTTATCGTATTCTGTTGTATCAGCAACCCCCTCATTACAGCCTTGCTCGCGTCCCAGATAGTTCTTTTTTCAATTGTAGTATTCATATTAATCTCAAAATAGTCCTTTAGTGCTTTTTGGGCCTTCTTGATAATCTCTTGGTCTCTAAACAGGCCATCATTCATCTTCCATCTGAAGGAACCTGTTGAAGTCAATATCATATCCATTCTCAGGGCATTATGGTCAGAGCATGTCCTTGGGCATATTTCCACCTTTCTGATCTTTGGAGCCAGGCCTCTAGTTATCCATATTTGGTCGATTCTTGTCCATGTCATCTGGGCCTCAGAGAAAAATGTTCCTTCCCTTCCCAAGGGGTTTCTCACTCTCCAAATGTCAATCCAGTCCATATTGTCTGTCATTTCAAAGAAAGTCTTTGGTAATCTTCCGTTTTTAGTAACATTTTGATTCTGTGACTTATCCATGTTTGTTGAAGCAACTCCATTCATATCTCCCATCATGATGATGTTGTCATAGTCCAGATAGTCCAGCATAGTCTCATGCAATTTCTTGTAAAATTCCGATTTTCCTTCGTTTGGGGCATAAATTCCTAATATCAAAATTTTTTCGCCTTGGAACTGTATTTCTATTGCTAGGATTCTGCCATGTTCATCTTTAAACAGAAATTTAGGTGACAGGCTCTCTTTTGCATAAATCACCACACCTCTTTTTTTGACATTGTCCGAAGATATAAATTCCTGACCAAGTCTCTTGTTTATTAGCACTTTTCTGTGGAGCCTAGTCACATGTGTTTCTTGTAGGCAAATAATGTCCAATTGTTCCTTTCTTAATATGTGAAAAATTTTTTTCCTTTTTTCTGGGATGTTACAGCCATTTATATTCCAACTCAAAAGTTGCAGAGACATCCTGAAAAAATCTGGTTATTCTTGCTGTGGGAGTGCTTTATTTTCCGAGTTTTCAGGATCTGAGGGTGCTGTTCCCCCTGAAGGTTCAGGCCCTGAAGGCAGTTCAAGTCCTTTGTGCAGATCCTCTCCGTGAGCCGCCAAAAATTTGTCTCTGTCCTCTAATGTTCTGATTTTAATCTTTCTCCCTCTAAAAGTAAACGATATTCCTTGAGGGAACTCCCACCTGAAGATAATCGAATTGCTCCTTAACAGTTTTGCTAGTTCCTGGTATTCTGCTCTGAGATCTAATAGCTGTTTAGGAATATCTTTGTAAATTTCAATTCTTCTGTCCAAAATGTCCAGTGACTTCCCGTAGTGCAGGCCCAAAATCTTATCCCTTTCCTCCTTTGATCTCAATATTATCAGGCAATCTCTGGGTTTCTCTTTTCTTATAAGCCTTCCAAGTCTAAAAGCAGATACAATTTTAAAATCTTCTTCTTGTAAATTCCAAAACTTGGAAAATTCTTTAGTTAAAAATTCGACTAGGTTGCCTTCTTCCACTTCTGGTAATGAACGTATCCTCAAGTTGGCCTCCCTGTTCCGAAGTTCTGTCATAGAAAAGTAGATCTGATGTTCCCCTACTTGTTTGCTGAGTGGTCTCACTTCTTTTTCAAGCTGGCCCACTCTTTGGCTGGTCTCCTCAGCCAATTTCCGATTTTCACCTACAGCCTCTTTTAGTTCTCCAATAGATTGAGCATTCTGTGCAACTTGTCCAGTTAGTCTGTTCAGGCTTTCTGTGTTTTGGTCAATTTTTGCTGTTTGCTGATCAACTTTTTTGTCCAGAGCCTCCAATTTTTCAAAGATCTTTTCCAAAATAGAGCCACTTCCTCCTGTGGCCATTTCTTCCAATTGCAGTTCCTCAGTCTCCCCCTCCCCTGACTGAAGAAGGGAGGCCGCTTCTGCCTCAGGAGGTAAAGTAGAAGGTAAAGTAGGCACAGATGATCTACGCTGCGAGACTGCAGATAACGTTAGAGTAGCTTGTTTTGTTCTTCCCCCTTTTTTTCTTGTTCCACTCATTCCAGAGCTATCTATAAGCCAAGGTCAACTTTGAATGTTCCCATGAGAAAGCAACAACCCAGATGTTCACGTTCAAACAGGAGGCCGGGAAAGAGAAAGTAAATTAAAGTCACTGCTTTAATTCCCAATGCCTCTAGGGGGAGCTTATAATGTCTTTAGGGAGAGAGATATCCAAATCAAATCAAATCAAATCAATAAGTACAGTTCAATGTCCAAAGATCTCCACAATATAAATTTTGGCAGAGTTAGGGCTTAAAAACCCATCAATATTTCCATCAGTGCTTAGACAGCCAAAGTTTCAAAGTTACCAGTTCAAGCTCAGAGTGTTTCAAAGTTCTGAATCTAAATATCCAGCTTTGCAGGCTGACAGCCACTTACTCAGGCAAAACCCGCGCCTGGGTTCTTTCTTTTAATTGTATCCAAAAGCCAGACAGAAGAGAGGTATCTTTGTTTCCATATAGGTCCAATAAAAAGTAGCAAATTTTAGTCCTTAATCCACCCAATGCGATAGTTAAATAGGTGCCAGATCTGTCAGTTTGAAAATTGGCTCTTTGTCTCCACTCCTCCTGCTCTTTGCTTTCAAGTTCAGTGTTAGCGGAAGACGGACTTCCTGTTTATCGTCAATCCGCTTTCAGCCAATTTCAGGGTTTTCGGGGTGTTAAAAGTATAAGTCCCATTTACTCACGAATTTCTTCCTTTCCAGTTTTAGCAGTCACAAGAAGAAAGGTCAGCGCTCACCGGCAACGGCTCCGCGGCTTCACTCCGCCGATTGCGGAACGACCCTCAGCGCCGCAGCCTCCTCCGCGATCCGGAGCCCCTTACGGGGTTCCTTCAACGTTTTGGGGGCTGCGCCTGGCGCCCGCCGGGTCCCAAGACTGCAGGCTTCTGCTGCCTGCAGTTTTCCGATGTGGGTCTCCGCTTCGCCGTAGCGGACGACCCGTTCTCGGACGGAGCTCCCTTCCCAGTTAGGAAAGGGCAGCCATTACCCTTCGCGCCGCCTCCGGAGGGCGATCTGGCTGCGACATCTGTCACCCCATTGATCGCCAGGGTTGATTCGGCTGATCTGGCTGGCTAGGCGGGTGTCCCCTTCCTCCCTCACCGCTCCATGTGCGTCCCTCCCGAAGCTGCGCGCTCGGTGGAAGAGGACGACCATCCCAGATAGAAGGAGTGTACCGTTCTTCGGTCAAGGGTATACGATAGCTGCGCTCCCCTGCTAGAACCTCCAAACAAGCTCAAGGAAATGCAAATATATTCGAGGGAAGAGGAGGTGAAGCAGTACAGCATCTACAAGATAGTTAAATATGTTCTCACTTTTTTTTATTCTACCTACTGTTTGATTAGTATAAAAGCTTAGGCCCTGTCTTCACTTCAGCTTACATTGTTCCATCTGATGCCATGTAGTTTGCATTCCTTAGAGCATATTGTTATGTGACCATCTGCTTCCTCCATGTTATTTATTTGTTGCTGTTGTATCCTATCCTTCCTCTGAGAAACTCAGAATAGCAGTTTAGCCTCATATAGCAACCTTGTAAGTTAAGCTTGGAGATGGTGACTTACCCAGGGCTATCCAATAAAGCTTTACAGCTGCACAGGGATTTGGGTTTTTCTCATCCCATCTCAACACTCTACCCAGCACACTCCAATGGCTCTCATGTATCATGTGTTGGCAGAACTAAGGCTGCATCCAGATGGCAGATTCCCCCAGCAAATATAGTGCTAAATAGGACACGAGGAAAGGGTACCTGTAGGAACATGACCAGCCAGCATGGGAGCTTTAGTGAGGCAGTAGCTGAGATGGATCATCTACCCTTGTCCTGCTAGTCCATTTGGAATAGCAGCAATCAGCCCAGAATTCAGGACAGTCCTCATGCGGCGTGTGGATTATGGGTGCACTGGTTCAGCATGCGTGATCTTCCATTCAACAGCATGAATATATGGTTAGTTGGTCACCAACTAAATAATAATAAAAAAGCCTCAGAAAGAATGGCACACTTTTTCATGGCATTTATCAGGGTGGCATGGGAGGTACCAAGAACACACTTCACCTGCAAGTAGTGAGACATATGGAGAGGAAAAAGCAGGTGGTAAAAAAGGAAAGAGGGAGGCAGGTGGCGCTGTGGGTTAAACCACAGAGCCTAGGACTAGTCAATCAGAAGTTTGGCAGTTCGAATCCCTGTGACGGGTGAGCTCCCATTGCTTGGTCCCTGCTCCTGCCAACCTAGCAGTTCGAAAGCACATCAAAGTGCAAGAAGATAAATAGGTACCGTTCCAGCGGGAATGTAAACGTTGTTTCTGTGTGCTGCTCTGGTTTCATCAGAAGTGGCTTAGTCATGCTGGCCACATGACCTGGAAGCTGGACGCCGGCTCCCTCGGCCAGTAAATCAAGATGAGCACCGCAACCCCAGAGTCGGCCACGACTGGGCCTAATGGTCAGGGGTCCCTTTACCTTTAAAAAAGGAAAGAATTGACAAAGTAGCCTGAATATGGGGGTAGAAGGAAAAGGCAGTAATGGAGAAGATTGATGCGTGTGGTGGGTGGAGAGGCAGGTGAAGGTACTTATGTAGAGAGATCCATCTTCCCTAGGTTAGAGGAGGGAGAAAGGTTGTTTTCTGCTACTCCAGAGAAGCGGACACGGAGCAATGGATCCAAACTACAAGAAAGAAGATTCCACCTAAACATTAGGAAGAACTTCCTGACAGTAAGAGCTGTTCAACAGTGGAATTTGCTGCCAAGGAGTGTGGTGGAGTCTCCTTCTTTGGAGGTCTTTAAGCAGAGGCTTGACAACCATATGTCAGGAATGCTCTGATGGTGTTTCCTGCTTGGCAGGGGGTTGGACTCGATGGCCCTTGTGGTCTCTTCCAACTCTATGATTCCATGATTCTATGATTCTATGAGGTTTGTAAGATATGTTGCTACAAATCCACTTAGTAACTTCACTAAGTTTTGAGGCTCTTCAACATAATTAATAAAAGCAATCCCAAAGCAGACATACAAGAGTGTTGCATGTTGCAAGGAAGCTCAAAAGAGCCATGTGATATGGGAATTACGCATTGTCTTTTTATGCTTCTGATTATCATGTGAAGCGGGACAGAGACATGAGTTCCCCAGAGGAAAGACACACAAATTTGCCTTTGTAGCATCTCACAAGGCATGCAGAGAGGTTCTGCAAATCACTCACACATACTCTATTGCTGCTTCCTTGGGAACTTCAAGGCACCAGTACAATGGGAGAAACACAATGGACAAGGTGTGGTATTTTACATCCTACAGATGAGATTCCCCCATTTCCAAGTTCATGGATGTCTTTGATACCACATTACATTATTGCACTACATTAACTCTGACTGGAAGTGTATGCCTAGAGACAACAGATAAAACACACACCATTAGCTGTACTGCTAGATAAGTGTTTAATGGTTATTGTATTTGTATTTGTTTAAAGACCAATAAATGTTTGTTTAATTCCCCCCCCTCCAAAAAGCTTTGGCACTATGTATCTTTTGAAGGCTTTCCTTGATAGGTGTTTGTCCCATTCCTTGTTTGGACTTGAGACAATATTCTCTAGAGGCCAAAGTTTGTGAAAGAGAAAGGAAGAGATGCTGTTTCCTCTCAAAAACTGATCCTTCAGAAAATATAGGGTTCCTCATGAAAGGTGCTGGCTATCTATCTTTCTGTGTGTACATAATACATAATACAAACAGCATGTTTTGCCCTTTAATGTGTGTTTGATAAACCTCTTTGGTTCATTCATGAGACATCCTTCATTTTGCACAACACAAAGCCATGGCAACTGTCCTAACACATTGGTTATGTACACATTAGTATCTTAAAATGCAGCCAGGTTGTTTTCCCCTACTACATTTCAAGTCACATTTGCACGGATCGGAAAGGGGATGCAGATGTCTTCCCCCAATGCACATAATCTGTTTGGTTTCCCTACCTCTATGATGCCCTGGATTCTTGTTTGTGAAGCTGTGGTCTGTGTGTGCACTGTCACCCACACATGTACAACGGCTGTCTCAGTGTGTACACCTCATTGTAACTGCAAAGTGAATGTGGCTTCTGTTCTCAAATCAGATGAAAATTGGTTTCAGGGGAAACACAGCAGAAGTATTTCTCACGAAATTACAGGTTAGATATGGATTGTGACTAATGTCATGTGTACATGGCTTGAAACACCAGTGGTGGGAGCGCACTGGAGCCGGAGCGAACAGCAATGTGTACGCAGCCTTTGTGTGTGAACATCGTGCAGTTCAAAAGAACTCTGTTCAGCATGGAGCTGGGGTTCTTTCTTACAGCGCTATAGTCTTTGTTTAGGTGTCAAAGGAGCATCCCTCTCATCTTTCAGATTGATGGCATCGTCTAGGACTTCCCACATAGACAAGATAAACTAAAGGCTTCTGCAGACAGGTATGTAACTGTGGAGACAGCAACGCTGCAGAAGAGGCCTTCTAATCAGAGCGAATGTTTGTCCCACAGTCAACTTTCTAGCATAGCGGTCACCTTTGACATGACTTGCTGAATAGCAGTTTGTTTTTTAATTTCCATGGTTCAGCCATAGGCCATGCAAAGTAAATACATGTAGACAGACAACAGTGGGTTCAAAGAAACGTAAGACAAGAATCTGCCTCCTTTTCACCCCTCCCCCAGATCCTAGAAGACAGTTTTGGTAATGGTCATGTGTGAATCAATCTATATTGAGTCTTTGAAGTGATTTTGATGGAAAGGACTGGGATAGAATACTGATAATTGATGGAGTCAACAAGAATTGCCACAAAGTATTCAGGCACATTGATTATGTCCACTGAGTACCGAAGGGGCTGCTAACTCTTAGTGTGACAGAAATACATGTTCTTGACAGCCTATTAATTAAGTACTTAGAAAAAAAGGAGGGTGTGGAATTAGGCCTTGAGCAGTCTTGGTCATGTTGACAAGTAATTTTTATGCATATCTGTTTCACAGAATCAGCCATAATCTGGTATTTTACACACTCAGTCTGTGTACACACCATACATCTAAAGCACAGTTAGGGCAGGTCCACCAGAGGTGAAAGAACGTTCCTTCAGTTTCTTTACATTTCCAACATTTATTATCAGACAAATGGTATATTTTTGCAAGCTTGACTGGGGTCATGTACCACCTATATATCATTTTCATAATATTTTCTTTCAAGGCATTACATGCCGTGAATTTCAACCCGGTGGTCCATAATCTTTCCCAGTCAGCAAACATGATATTGTACCCAATGTCCTGTGCCCATTTTATCATAGCCGATTTAACCGTTTCATCTTGTGTATTCCATTTTAGCAGCAAATTATACATTCTTGAAAGTACCTTAGTCTTAGGTTCTAACAATTCCGTTTCCAACTTTGATTTTTCCACCTGGAATCCTATCTTTTTATCCATCTTGAAAACATCTTTGATCTGAGCGTAATGTAACCAATCTTGCACTTTATCTTTTAGTTTCTCCAAACTCTGCAACCAATCATGTACAGATGTTCTGAGGAAGATCCAAGTTTCCTAAAAATAATTATGATCTGGCAAAAGTTAAGCACTGAACCAAGAAACCCTATCATTACATAATGCCGATTCTAGAGATACTGGCATTATGCTGGCAGAATGACCACAGAATCAAATACACGCTTATTCCAGGACAGGAGAAGAAGCACACACATAAAAATTCAAAAAATGGTGCAGAAATGACAAAAGTTTGAATGGAGTTCTTGGCTTTTGCCAACAAACAGCTTACCGACACCTAAAGATGAGTCACCAAATTGTTCTAGGTGGCAAGAACAAAAAATAATTGTGAGGAGCTCCAAAGGGAATGTGAAAACAGGGAGAATGGGCATTAAAATGGCAGGTGCAATTCAATATAAGTGCACAATGATGCATATTGGAAATAATACCATTATAATGCCACTATGCAAATGTAAGGTGTGGCAGCGCTTGGAGTGCTATGTTCAGTTCAGGTTGCTGTACTACAAAAATTATATAACACAGCATAAAAGAGCTGAGAAAAGGGCAACCAAAATTATCATGTGGTAAGAGCAACTGCCCTGTGAGGAAAGGTTGCAGCATTTGGATCTTTTTAGTTTAGAAATAAGGCGAGTAAATGGGAACGTGATAGAGGTGCACAGGATTATGCATGGTGTGGAGAAAGTGGGTAGAAGTTTTTCTCCCTGTCTCATGGTAAAAAGGTAAAGGTACCCCTGCCCATACGGGCCAGTCGTGTCCGACTCTTGGGTTGCGTGCTCATCTTGCTTAAGAGCCCGGGAGCCGGCGCAGTCCAAAGACACTTCCGGGTCATGTAGCCAGCATGACGAAGCTGCAGCTGGTGAGCCAGCACCAGTGCCACACACGGAAACACCGTTTACCTTCCCGCTAGAAAGCGGTACCTATTTATCTACTTGCACTTAAGGGTGCTTTCGAACTGCTAGGTGGGCAGGAGCTGGGACCGAACGACAGGAGCTCACCCCACCGCAGGGATTCGAACCGCCGACCTGACGATCAGCAAGTCCTAGGCACTGAAGATTTACCCACAGCGCCACCCGCGTCCCTGTCTCATAGTACCAGAACCCAATGAGGATAAATGTTGGAAGTTTCAGGACATACAAAAGAAAGTATTTTTTCATTCAGCTCATAGTTTAACTCTGGAACTGACCTTAGCTATCAGGCTGGTCTATAATGGAGGAGGCATTACCTTAGATTACTTGGTGGGTGGCACTGTGGTTTGAACCACTGAGCCTCTTGGGCTTGCTAATCGGAAGGTTGGCAGTTTGAATCTGCACGACGGGGTGAGCTCCTGTTGCTCTGTCCCAGCTTCTGCCAACCTAGCAGTTCAAAAGCATACCAGTGCAAGCAGATAAATAAGTACCGCTGTGGCAAGAAGACAGAGCTGTCTTTCCTATTGGGTTTACTGGTGCATTGCGCCAGGGTGCCAGCCTCTCAGGACGCCCCAGCGAGTGGGGGAGCTGTGCAACTTTGCGGGCAGCCTCCCCGTTCCCTCCTGCACGCCCGCCAGCCACACCTTGTCAACCATATGGCTGGTGGGCGTGCAGCTTGCCTCCAAGCCTCCACGGGAGGAGAGCGATCCCCGCAGAGGCTTAGGATGGAAGCTGCGCCCCACCAACTATATGGCTGGTGGATATGCAGCTTCCTTCTCAAGGATAATACACATATGTATTATCTTTACCCAATATGTGTTTTGCTTGAAATGATTGTGGGAGAGAAATGCACTGTATATATCACAGAATTGTAGAGTTGGAAGGGACCGTGAGGATCATCTAGTCCTACCCCCCCCCTTCAGTGCAGGAAACTTTCATCCAACATGGGGCTTGAATCCACGAGCCTGCAATTAAGAGTCTTGTGCTCTACCAACTGAGCTATTCCTATGCATTTATTTAAGTGCACAAATATCAGAAAAGCTTAGCATCGCAGAAAACTCAAAAATTGCAACAATGCCACACAACAATGTCTACATCACAGACAAGAGACTTTAACTCACCTTAACTCTGCTAAGACATCTCTTTCCATGCTTGACCACCTGCCAGGAAATGTGTGGCAGGCTGGCTTGACCTCATCCTTAAATCACTTTTGAGAGGTAGAACTTCATATAAACTTGGATGGTCTGGCTAAAGAAAGGCCAAAGATTTACAACTCTACAATATTTCTCGCTTTTGAAAATTAAACGGCACGAAGGAGACACTAAAAAAGGGGTTCACAGAGAGGGGCAATCCCATGCATGACCAGTTCAATATTCAGGACCTTGCTGGAGAAATGGCATCAGTATATAAATTAAAAAAGGAGTTATTGTTTTGTAAGGTGATGTCTATAGAGATGAAGGGCATTCTGGGCTTCCACGGGTATTCAATAGAGCATATATCCATAAAAAGAAACTCTTTAATGCTCCCATGCAAAGGAGTGTGGTTGGTATTTTAACAGGCCTTTTTAAGAAGCTGCAGCTACACAATGGGAGGATGGGGGGGAGAAGAGACTCATGATGTGTCCATCAAACTGTCATAAGAACAGGCTCATTAGGTTCCACTCCTTTGCAAATTAAACAACTCCCAAAAGTGGAGTTTTGATTTACATACTGAGCCTGCAAAGCGGTATGGAAAAAATTGAGAGCTTTCGAGAAAAGATGCTGTGCACTTTCTGCATTTTGTTTCATGTTCAGATTTTAATATGAATACTATGCATACTTAAAGAAGAATGTATTATTATCCATATTGTGTTATGAAATTATATTGCTATTCTCTCCCAGCCTTAGAATCTCACTGAACATATACAGCTCGGTCGTCAGCTAACATAAACTGTTATTTTCCTCCTGACATTAGTGGAGGCAGACTACTTTAGTTCATTTTGCATTCTAGAATATTGTTGGTAGAATTATGGTGTGAGGTGATCTGGTGTAAATTAGTGAAGCCCTGCTTTGAAAAGCCCAACAAGTTAGCTCTTTATTATTTATCAGTAAAGTGGGCACACAATGAAAACACGGACAAGGGAAATTTGCACAGTGTTTAACTTAGGTCAAAAAAACAAGTAATTTGTTAAGTAGCAAGGGCACCAACACGTGCCAGGTCACGCTGGATTTTCTTTAAAAATAAAAAAAATAACTAAGTTAAACTTTCAGTCAACCTGAAAATATCTGCTTTTTATGGGGGCAGTGCGGAACGAATGGGACAGCAAATCTTTTTTCATTGGGCTATTTTCAGAAAGTGAAAAGCTCTATGGAAGAGAGTGGGAAGAAAAAAGAAGGGGAGGGGAGGGAGGGAGAATGAAAACGAAAGGTGACAAAATCTGAGGTAAAAATGTTTAATAAAAAAATGAAAAATGTGTATGGAGGTGTGCAGAGAATGAGAGCTGAGAAAATCTGAGGTAAAAAGAATGTTTAAAATGAGAGATATGGAGGGGTGTATGGGAGGAATGAGAGGCAAGAAAATCTGGGGTAATACAATTTAAAATAAAAATAAAAATGTGAAACAAACAAGAATTAAAGAAATAGGTAGTGAATCTGTTGTACTTCATGATAAAGAGGTGTTTCAGCACTAAGAGAAAAGGAGGCTCAGAACATAGAATCTCTAAAACTTATTTTAAAATTGAATGAACAAGTCTGAAGAAATTCCTCATATCATCAAGAAAAGTAGAAGGAATCAACTGAACCTTTAAAAAAAGGCAAAGGCACAGTATCTTTGAAGAAAATCCTATACAACTCATGACTTGCCTCTGAGTAATAATGCATAGGCTTAGGCTTCAAACCTCCTTTCTCTGCTACTTTGACCATGCCAATTTCATTAGTAAATTGACTTACCAGTTAATCATAAGTTAATTAGTTGAATAGCTACTTCTATAAAATGCTATGTGATCCAAGGATCAAGAAACAACATAAAGTGGCAGCTTCATTAACAGGGAACTAGACCATTGCAAGCTTATTGTCTTAACTGAAGAACTGAAACAGAAAATGTGCTACATGTATGTGTGTGTCCCCTGAAATCTTATTGCAGCTGATGCATGCAGGCTACCACTGTTTATGTTTGTTGAATATTTTCTTCTAAGTTCTTCAAGAACCACACTAGGTGTCACCCTATCCATCTCTTTTCCACCTACCACTTTCAAAAATATGTGCTGTTTCCGTGGTTGAAGTTTAATTCTTACCATTTCAAATTAGTTTTCTTTTAGTGCACCTTGGTGTCCATCCTCAGCCAGTGCAGCATATTTTGTTCCTAGCAATCTCTTTCATCGCAGAAAAATGTTTTCTCCATATGCCACCTAAAATTACATATTGCTCTTATACCTATGTTTTGATTACATCCTTTTAGAACAGTCTCCATGTAATATAAGTTGCATCTTATGTAAACTGTTATCTTACAGTTTATTTTATATATATTTAAGTAATTTCAACCATATAAAGTACAACAAGAATCATTCTCTCTCTCTCTCTCTCTCTCTCTCTCTCTCACACACACACACACACACACACACACAAACAAACAAACGTATCTTGTGAAAGCAAGAATGTTGGATAGTTTTGACCTCCAGTGTCCATACAATGAGCTATGGACAATACAGAAGTTTGGCTGTTTTTCTATACAGACCTGCTTTTGTATTCTTGTCCGGGGCTTGATCCTTGGAGCCCTGTGAGCTCAGTAGATGCCCGGGAGATAGATGTGATCTGTTAGCCTCATCCAGAGCCGACAGCTGAACCACTTTCACACAGTCAAGCAGGTATGGCTGTGCCTGGGTAACAGATGAGAACCCATGGGGAGCCCTTGACTATGGAGAATGAACAATCAAAAGAAACCATATTGGACACAGATACAAAAGGACTCCCCTGTTCCCCCCCCCCCTCTCTGCCTGATTTTTTGTTGTTGTTCCCTTCCCCTGCCCTGCTCTTTCTTGCTAAGCTGCAATGAGTGTGGAAAATGCTTCCCCTTGGAAGTATATGAACCACGTACATAGGGTCCAGATGCTGTTCTGTTCTTTCACCTCTTCCCTGTCTGGCAAGCTCACTTGATTTGATTTGCTGCCATTCTGTATGTGTAAAGAGAAAGAGAAAGAGTTCCTTAAAATTTGCCTCTTGTTGGCACAACACAGGTGACACCACCCTTGGTAGATTTCTGGCATTAAATATAGTCTTATGGCATTAAAAAAAGTAGTCTGGGGCATTAGCAAATATTGTCTTGTAAAATGCATGTTTATTTATAAGTCAGAGCTTAACCAGATGAAAAATATATAGTGCACCTTACTATGCATGTTTACTTGGAAGTCAGGCTGCATTGCACACCATGAATTTAAAGCATGCCCCCCCCCCCAATAATCCTGGGAACAGGAATTTGTTAAGGTGCTGGAAATTGTAGCTCTGCGAGAAGAGAATAAAAAATTATTGGTTATAGCCAACACTAGCTGCATTCACAGGGCAGTTTATTCTATTTTTAAAATGTTTCCCTAACTGTTAATTTCCACATTGCATTTGAGCTTTCATGTGATGTAAAAACCATTTCTAGAAACTATAGGGGAATATAGCTCAGACCTAGTGCTCATTTCCACATTGTTTGCCAACGGATTTCTTTTTTCCTGGAAGCAAATAACGTGGAAATGAGCACTAAACTGTAGCTCCAGAAGTGGCTTTTACATCGCGTGAAAGCTCAAATAAAATGCAGAACTTAACAGTCACGGAAAATATGTGAAAGTGGAATAAACTGCCATGTGAACACAGCCATTGTTTGTGAGCAAGAGGAATGAATTTCTACTCATGTAATGAGACTTCACCTTCCTTGCCTCTGTAGCCCTCGATCCCCCCTCAACATCTGCTCTGGATGGCCACAAGAGTTGTGTGGGAGAGGAGAGATGAAGGCCTGCTGCATATGCAGAAGTTCACCACCACAACATTGGATTCTGTCCTCCTTAAATAAACATAAGAATAATAATTGCAGATCCTGACTTGAGCAGGGCAGGGAGTTGAACCAGATGAGATCTCAGGCCATTCTGACTCCATGGCTGCCAACAGGAAAGTATGAAAAGAATATATGTTAGGGGTTTGCCTCAGACAGGTATCATTCAGTGTCAAAGACACCTCAAATACTATGCAGTATTTTCAAGTGGGCTCCTAATAGCCATGAATTCTGCAAGATTCCTTTGTTAAATGGCTTTTTCTAGGAATTTCTCTTACAAATTGTTGCAAATGCTTACTTTTTCATTGCATTTAACCTTCATACCATAGCTGTCAACATTTCCCTTTTTTTAAGGGAAATTCCTCGCAAGAAAAGGGAAAGGTTGGCAGCTATGCTTCATATCCAAATCCCCATCCATGCCACTTTGTTGTTTTATCTCCCCTAGCCCTTGCAGGCCAGTTTTGACAGCTAGACAAAGCTGTCCACTTGTCAATCACCTGATGTAAATATGAATATCTGACAATCAGCTGATTAACCACAAATCAGCTGATTGAAAGTGCCTGTTTTGAGCGGTTTGGGGGTTCTGGAAGACCTGGTCATTTTTTTGATCTTCAGAACTCATCCTCCCCTTTCAAAACTGTTTTGTGCTGTACTTCAAAGGGTACAATCAGGTAATTGGTGGTGCCTGTAAACACACTGTCAGCTGAGCCAGGTTACCCCCTGACCCATATATGACTTCAGGTGTAGGGCCAAAGTGGCCTGGAGAGCCAAATGAAGAGGCCTAGGAAGCCTATTTAGGCCTGCAGATGGGATGTTTGCCACCCCTGATAGAGAAGAGTATTCCTTGGATAACATAAAGCTGTTATTAAGATTCAAGACACTAGAGCTATGGAGGCATACTCCTTCAAGCAAACCAAAGAGTATTGCTAATTCCAACAAGGAATCATGTCAAGCCACCCTTAGAGTTGTATCTGGTTCAACTCTGCACATAAATGCAGCAATCTTGTTGAAACTAAGCTGCTGTGGGTCAGGTCTTGGCCCAGATTGGACACTGCCTGGGAACCCTAGGTATGTCGCCTTGAGTTTGATGGAAAAAGGTGTAGTATAAATGAAATGAGAAAGCAAACTAGTCATTTTCAAGATCTGTTCTAGGAAACCCCAGGCACTTTTCAGGAGGAGGGTTAATTACAAGGACTGCAATGGCAGACAAACTTCTCCAGAAGTCAGCTTGCCCACCACTACTGTTCTTCCCCTGCAATGGGTGGATGTCGGGAAGTATTTGATGCATTCCAGTGCACAGTCTCACTTCCCATGTGGCACCACTGAGACCTAGCAACTGTTCTTCAGCAGACAAGTTCATATGGAATTGGATATTCGAAAAGCACTGTTCTAAACTCATCTTTGGGAACGGTGATTCTCACAATTCATTGGACCCTTAACTTTTGTTTCCCACTTCATTGATTCACAAATACTGTACAGCTACAGCACAAAGAAGAAAAAAGAGTTTCAGAATCCGAAACTATAGACATATTCTGGGCACTCTCAGCAATGTTGTAAAGGGGTTAATTTAGCATTGACCAATGTTGAAACACATTTGCCATCTTTATTTAGATAATATAGAGCTGTCTCTCCCTGCTAGTCTATTAAGATTAAGTAAACTGTTTCTCATCATTAGTGTGTCTAATGACAAGAGAGACAGAGCTGAACAGGCAACACCTTCTCTTACTGTGCAATCCAGCGAGGTCATTTTCTCATGTTTCAGATCCTCACCTGCAACAGAAAACCCCTAATCCCCCTACCTTTGCTGAGTGGACATTATCTTTTGTCATCAAGGTTCCATTTGAGCCCTCAACTGACTCATCCGAAGGGGGGGGGGTGGAGTGAGCTGGGTGATGTATGTTGCCACAAAAAGGGCTTGTGTTTTACTAGCCGATGTCAAACTGTTGGTTCCTAGTCCCAGAAGTGCCATGCCCAGTTTAGTTAATAACAGATTGTCATATAAAGCAATAAATCTTCTTGCTCAATGACTTCTGTGCAGCTTCCTCACATCCCCATTAATTCTGCATGATGAGTGAAGCTTTCTGCACCCATGCTACCTCCAGAGGCATACCAGCACCATGGAGACATATGTGAATACACAGAAGCAGCATTACTTTCACAGCACTTTGTGTCAGTGATGAAAATCCTGACAACACAGAAGTGTATAATATAGTTTCAGAGAAATTTGAGGTCCATTACCACATGTTTGGACTTGTATTACCTTCACGACAGCCCTGCAATTGTTTAACAATTTCAGTTATTTTTTACTGATGAGGAATGGAGAATTTGTGTACAGTGGTACCTCGGGTTACAAACACTTTGGGTTACAAACGCTTTGGGTTAGAAACTCCGCTAACCCGGAAATAGTACCTTGGGTTGAGAACTTTGCCCCAGGATGAAATCGCGCGCTGGCAGTGCAGCGGCAGCAGGAGGCCCCATTGGGGAAAGCACGCCTCTAGTTAAGAACAGTTTCAGCTTAATAACAGACCTCTGGAACGAATTAAGTTCATAACCTGAGGTACCACTGTATTTGTATAGTTAGCCTTTCAAAATGCCACACTATCCTTTGCACATATTGTAATTTTATATTCTGCATGAAGATCTTGCAATAGGCAAGCGAGAAAGGAAGATGGATGAAGGAACTAGTACAAAATATATTTGCTTGCACATATTTTGTAATACTGCTGCACAGACCTACCAACACCTCCTCTGAAAGAAGCAAAGCCTAATTACAGCCCCAGCATCATATGGGGCTGATGGGTGGTCAACATCTTTTGAGAAACAGCCTGAGCCCACCTTCCTAGAGAAGACACTGTCCAAGGATACCATATCAAGGGACTCAATGATCCTCCAACAGGATCCTCCAACACCTTTACCTTTCACACTGGCTTCAGACCCTCCAGCTCAAGACCCCAGCAGCAGTGGTGACAATGGACCTATGTTTTTCTGATTGGGTGGACAAGTTAAATAGATTTTCTCAAGTATGGAAATATAGAATCTTCATTCTGTTTATTAGGTGAATTGGGATGGAGATGCTGAACTTATGCATGGCTCAATTTCATGCAGCCCTTGGCCTAATCTCATGTTGGTGATACAAGGAATTGGGAAATGGGAGAAAGGGAGGAAGAGAAAGGAGTGGCGGGGGGGGGGGGAGAAAGAGGGGGGGGGGCTTCCCTCACTTTTGGTTCCACTCCTGCCCACATTTGACTCCAAAGCTGCCTATTGCCAGTATGCAACTCCTGACAGATTGCCTCCGAGGGAATGAGGCTCTTGACAGAAGATAGCTCTTAGCAAAATGTGGCCCTTGATTTAAATGAATAAACAAACAGCTATTCCCAGGACGGAACAGGCCAATTCCATGCCTCACACTCTCCAACCTTCTGAACTGTGAAGCCGTCTTCTTAAAGTGGGTTGGAAGAGAAGACCAGCAAAATAGTCTCAGGTGTTCTCAGGAGCAGCCTGATCTAATAGTCAGCTCTCATCTCTCAATTAAGATATTTTGGCTGCTTTGCTGAATATGAAATCATAGTTTCCAAGGTCTGCTTCTTCTTTAGAGGCTCCTGTGCTCACAGCGTTGGAATATTCCACTCACCAGATTGCAGTTAAAATGCTGGGGTTGTACCTAACATTTGCAATTCCTGCAAATGTTAGCTGCAACCCTAGAATTGGTTAGAAATAATCCTGAATACATATGTTGCCAAAGTTAAGCACTTTATGGTACAAAATGCACTTGTAAGGAAGCAAGTCCTATAGTTTGTTTGTTTGTTTGTTTGTTTGTTTGCGTCTAACCTACCTTTTTATAATGTAACCACGGTGGTTGAACTGCGTCGAATGTACTTCAAAGGAAACAAGCTTAGGATGACACAATGCATTTCTTCATTTCAGTGAAAGTGTTCAACATAAGCAACTATCTCTTCCACTTAATTAATGGGACTTAAATGTGTTTATTTTGCAGGGCTTAGGAATGCAAACACAGGAACAAAATAATTCCCAAACAGTTGGGGGGGACCCCCAACTTTTACTATCTCTCCTTGTTAATTCATAATATGTTTCTTCTTTGAGGCACCTTCTGTTTCTTGCATTTAGAATGATTCGTAATAATTTTATTCCTATCAAATCTTATTATATTTGCATAAAATAAGAATGATGTAGGCCTGCCAAACATTTGTGTTGCTGGATTACGGTTTTTGGTTTTTCCCCCTCATTGTTATCCAAGCTTTCGAATCACTGTGGAACATAAAGGGTGGAAAGGAGGAAGTGTAGCAAAGGCTTATGGCTGCCTGTGGCATAAAAGTGGATTATAATGTCATTCGCTAACTGACAGATCATTTAGTGTCCTGGAAGAGTCTGTTTTCACACTGCTGACATTTTCACAGGGGAATTTCAGGAAGGCTTCTTATTGTCAGAGCTATTTTTCACCCAATTTGTTTCCAAATGATGTCTAACCTGAGGTCTCCCCCCTGAGAAGGATTTAAGCAATGATTAATGAGAAGTGTTTGGCCAGACCCACCTGGGGAATGGCCCATCTGCAAATTCAGGTAAGATGTAGCTGCCTTCAAGACATCAGCTTGCGAATGGCAGGCTGTTTCCCATGGCTTTAGGCATTGTTCACAGCAAATGCAAGATGTTCACTGTTAGCATTGCTGTGATTCATAAAAAGGAACCAGAGATAAATGCCATTCATTCTGTCTTGAAGTTTTGTAAGTACAGTTCCTATGTATTTCTCATAGGATTGTTCAATGTGTATTGATGGAGAGCATGTATAACTGCTTGTGGGTTAAATAGATGGTAGCCTCTCATTGCTATCCACGTATTCAAAGTGTTATTCACCCACTATGACTACCACACAGACTTTAATAACAGTAACAGATATGTCACACAGTAGAACTTGGTGGGTCATTCTCAGAGGCCCACGGGAGCTCAGATACAGAAGTTGTCCTGACTTGTTCCTTACTTTGAAACATAAGCTAAGATCATTCTTAAGGAACATAGGACTCTGCCTTATGCCAGGTCAGGTTCTTTGTCTACGTAGGCCAGTAAAGCTGTTAGCACCTCTACGGAGGTCTTGTAGGCTCAAGTATTATATTTTGCTAATCAGAATCAGACTGGATCTTAGCAGGTCCATAAATACAGTCTTAACACAGCCTTTCTCAACCTTGGGTCCCTGGATGTTGTTGGACTACAACTCCCATCATCCCTAACTAGCAGGACCAGTGGTTAGAGATGATGTGATATAGTCCAGCAACTTCTGGGGACCCAAGGTTGAGAAAGGCTAGTAACAGGAGAGGGCAATGATGCCCACTGTATCTAGGTCATGAGAGTAGGCAGGGTAGAGCAACTGCTCCCCATTGCCCAATTGCCAGGAGCTGCCTGGCATTTGCCTGTTTGTTCAGGGTTCTTGCAAATTCAGGATTACTGACCAATGGGTAGAACAAACCAGCCATTGAGTGGATGAAGCAAAGAAGGTCCCATCATTTAAAAACAAAATCTAGGAAAGGCATTAAAGTGCAGACCACCTAGGGTACAAAAGCTAATTTTGTACAAGTCATAATTACAAAAGAAGAGACCTGCTGAATCAGACTAAGGTTAATCTGGAGCAATTTCCTTCTTTTAACAAGGACCAGCCAGATTCCTCTGGGAAGGCCACAAGCAATATCCCATTATTGTTCTACAGCTGCTGGTATTTCATATAGCCATGATATCTAATAGCCACTGACAGGCATCCTTCATAAAGTTGCCTAGCCTTCTTTTAAAGCCATCTAAATGAGTGGCCATCACCACTTCTTCCATTACAGAATTCTGTGTTATGTGGAGTGCTTTTTTTGTTTTGTTATTTGGTCAGTTCTGAATCTCCTGTCAGCCGACACTATTATTTGTTGAGACAAACCCATTGGTGTCTGCTGTCAGAGCTCTAAAAATACCTTTGGGGACCTTGGTTTCTCCACCCAGCCTCCAGTTGTAAAGCGCTGGATTGGATATATTTCTTCCTAAATGATTGTGCATTCCTAGGTTTATGAGAAGAGTTGGAGGATCACATATCGTCAGAAAACCCTTTCCTATACTGTTTGCAACCTAGAGCCCCATCTGTTTAAGCAATGGTGGGAAATGGAATCTGCAACATCTTACAGCCCCATACATTACAGTGGGGGGTGGGCTAACATTTTCAGGCTTAAGGGCAGCATTCACCATTGGCCAATTCCTGGGGTCTGCATGCCACTGGTAGGTATAGTCACCCCACATTCACACATACTGTACATACATGCGCGCGCGCGCGCGCGCGCACACACACACACAGCCACTCTCTCAGCAAAGGATTGATCTGATGACAGGGAAGGAGAGATTTGCATCCAAGTGCTGGGCTGCCTCAAGAGCTTTAAACATCTCCACCCACCCCAGAGCCATGTCACTGGGCTCTTGAGAGGGTAGAAAAAATGCTGGGTGGGGGGTGCTGAATCAGGCCCATGGGTCAGGGAATGAGCCACTCTTGTTATACAGCAAAACAAAATGTCCAACTGCTTACAAATAAAACTGTTTCTTTGTAGAGAATACTTTGGATTGATAAAGAGCAAGTATCCAGAAGAGGAAGTATTTAGACTGAGATAACATATTTTTTCTTGGAAATCTCCAGCAGCTGCCTCCCCCCCTCCCCCGCAATGCCAAGTTTGCAGCATTGACTATGGATCCAAATGTTTTCCCTTGCAATATTCAGCTTATCTCAGGGTGTATATGATGGCAGGTTTTTTAAAAAAACCAACTGTTGTGAAAAAGATATGCCTTTACTTTGTGTATGAAACACATCACGCAAAGCAATCTCACACTTTCTTTAACTACTTCTGTTGCCAGCAACATGTTTACCATGATTTAGATGTCTATTATACGCATGAATGGCTTGTCTACTTAATTTCATCAAAAAAATGAACCCTCATAAGAGGCACAGATGCTGGTATGATGGTAATCAAATTAGTTTTTGGACAGGTTTATGGCCACTTGCTGTCAGTTAAGCTCTTTTTGGCTATCTTCACTCTTAATACAGTTTTGATGGTGATTAATGGCTCCATTAATACACTGTTTTTGCTGTGATAGACACAACATTATGGTGTTGTTGACCGCAGATGATCATAACATTCTGTAAAATCTAGTTCTCAGACACATTAGTCATATCTAATGTGGAGATGTCAGAAGGTATGCTGCAAGCTCAATATATGTGGGAATTGTCCAGGTAGCCTTAAAAATATAGGCATAGATGCCTAGATCCTTAATTCAGTGCCACGACAGCAACAAAAGCGGGAAGGAGCCCATATACCTCAGTCCTCACAAAAAGCAAGGCTTCAGCAGAACTTACTTGCAACTTACTTACTTACTCACTTGTAAGGGTTATATTCCTAGTCATATTTACTTGGAAGCAAGTATATAATGACTAAGACAGGGCTGTAAGGCTGAAATCCTTATGCTGTTTGGGGAGTTATTGTGTCAACTGCCCAAGCAATCTCCAAATTCTATAGCATGAATAGGGCTTCAACAGGACCACTTGGAAACTTCCTGAGAGTTTAGGAATCTCTCCAATTCCACCAGCCTCCAGGAGTAAACCATCTTAACAAATTCCCCGCCCTTGGAACAGGTGCTGCAAGCATAAGCCACACCAGGAAATGGTTTGTCCAGGACATATACAGGGAAGTTCATATTGGGAAAGTCCCACTGTTGTCATGACAGCCACGGAATCCTGAGCTGACCTAAAAGGGGTTCCTATAAACCAGGTCCAAGATCACCTCTGACATATCAAGTACTGATATGGTTGGGTTGGACTGCACGGCTAGGCAGTATACCAGCAGAATCACCCATCTATCCCTAGATTGCAACACAAGAGACAAGACCTGACTTCTTGAGTCTCCTGGTAGCCAATCCCTTTGATGGTAGAGCCTACGTTCGAGTTGTATTGAAAGCATAGGCAGAACGTGAGGAAGAAATCCACTCCTTCCATCTCATACATAAAGGTCTCCATAATGCATACCGTAATTAAAATCATGTTTAACATTACATGTAGTTTGGCCCTTAGGTGCTGCTATTAAAATATATGTGTCTTCTGTGCAAATAGTGTCACCTACTGACAGAAATCATGTATTGCAACTCAGTGTAATATACCATGAGAGGAGTCATAAGAAGGAGGAAATGAAAAGTACCAGCATTCAGAAAGGATGTGCATACAGTGGTACCTCTGGTTACGTACTTAATTCATTCCAGAGGTCCGTTCTTAACCTGAAACTGCTCTTAACCTGAAGCACCACTTTAGCTAATGGGGCCTCCCGCTGCTGCTGCACCGCTGCACCACGATTTCTGTTCTCATCCTGAAGCAAAGTTCTTAACCCAAGGTAATATTTCTGGGTTAGCGGAGTCTGTAACCTGAAGCATATGTAACCTGAAGCGTATGTAACCCGAGGTACCACTGTATAAGCAGAAGTGTGTGAGAATGCAAGAATGCTTGGTGGTGATGGTTCAGAGTAGTAAATTGCCCACAAAACCAGAGAAGACTATGACAGAGAGAAAAAAGAGGGCAATATTCCAAGTGCTTGAAATAAACTTTATTCCAGGCTTGATACATTTTGGAACAATTCCTTCCTCAGGTGCACATTTTTAGCAGGGACTTGTTCTGTGCATTTGATGACAATTGCTAAAAACATGCCCTCAAGAAAAGATTTGTTCCAAAATGCTTCATACCTAGAATCAATTTAATTTAAATACTTGTAATTTCTCCCTCATTCTCCCCGCCCCTTTTAAAGGAAGTTCAAGCATTTTAATACGTTCAGACAAGTCTTTACTTTAAATCCCTTGTCCAAATGTAAATATTGGTGGTGATTAAAGTTATTAGCATAACATTAATAATGAATTTATTCATCCACATCTCACTGAAACCCTCCTCCCACTCGCTGCTTTAGAAACATTATGTAAATGTTTAGTTTAGATTTTAGCAAATGCCTATTTCTACCTGGGTGGTCATCAAGAAAGCTGCAAAACTATCTGGATAAAATACTTTCTGACTAGTTCAATAGTTATCCCAAGCATTGATTTTACTAATCTGGCTAATAAAAGAGCTAAATATTGAACTATAATCTGTCAACTGAAGATCAACAGAAACTTCAAAGTATCATGCCATGTGTCCAACACAATGGAGGATTGTGGTGGGTCTACCCATTTTCTCTAAACCTATTAATTTATTATAATTCCTTTCAAATACTTAAGTATGATCCCATCTGCCTACTATATCCTGGCAACTTCCCTGATAGATTTTACCTCATCATTAGAGGAAAGCTTGTTATGAGAACAGCTACCAAAGTATTCTGCGCCCTACATATACAAGACATGAGGTGGGGGCAGAGAACATGTTTCATTTTCTATTTTCATCTGTGTTTGTGTAATCTTTAATCAATTTTAGGGCTAGAAACAAAGAAGAATGAAAGATAGGATAAAACAGAGAAAAGGAATCGGGGAAAACAATGACAATTTTAGCCAGTTTGCCAAAAACAACCCTGCATTGAAATAAGATCCTATGTGGATATAGGTGTGTGTGTGTGCGCGCACGCGCGCACGCACACACACACACACACACACACTTCACCATACTTGAATAACAATATTCTTATAACAAGGATGTTACAATAATCTCTCCCAGTTGCTCAGTTCAGGCTACAATATACTTTAGATTGCTTGTGTGTACAGTTTTAGGTGATCTATAAGACCACAAGGAAAACAATATAATTAAAAACAAGCAAAATGTCACAAGGCTGTTGTTGTTGTTGTTGTTATTGCCAATATATATTCTGAGGTTGGAATCTACTTTTCAGTATAAATGTTATCATTTAAGCAGAAAGGAATGTAAATTCACCACTTTAGCACTGTAAGTAGCTGCGGTGGAAACGTCAAAGACCCCCCCCCCAAAAAAAAACACCACCCCACATACAGTTCTGTAATTGTGAACACATGCAGACAGTTCTCTCTCTGCATATAATTTTGTGGACTCACAGCCACAGGTAAATTGATGCACCTTAGAAGAAGTTTCTTCCATCTGGTTACCATAAGAAAGTGTGGTGCTTCACAGTGAATGAACAACCCATAACACTTGCCTTCTGAAACAAAGTTTAAGAATCACTGTTTTAAAACCAAATTCTATTGCATGTGAAATGAATCTGGTCAATGTGAACATTTGCGGTCAGCTGCAACATACATATGTATATCACATACTATGTTATGATAAGCTCCTACAATTAAAACTAGGTGTGTGCATTGGATTCGTCTGAATCCCAAGTCAAACTGGGGTGACTCAAAGGGATTGGGGCTTGTCAGAGGTAAAGGAAGATCTGTATGAGGTGGCCAGAGTCAAACGGGGAAACCCCTCAAGTGCTTTGTGGCACCTTGGTGATTCATATGCCAAAGAAAAGCTGCAGACAAGCATCTGCTGAAAGCAAAACTAAATGTCTCTCAGCTTACCATATAAGGAAAATGTCAGGATGGGCGGTGGGGAATGTAACAGCAGTCACCAGCCTAGCAAGAGGGTAGAGGGAGAGCTCTGTTGTAACTGACAGTCACAGATGATGTAATTAAAGGGAACGGTTTTATCTGAAAAGTGATCCCTTTTAGTTCTCTCCCCGAAAAAGAAATCCATTTAAAATGAACCCAGCCCCCAAGCCCCCAAACCAATCTGTATTTTATTTACCTTTTTAAAAGTCTTACTTGTTGCTGTATTCTTATGTTTTTATAATTATTTTCCCCCTGACTACAACTTACATTATCAGCTTAGGTTTTCCCCCCTATACATGGATGTATTAAGCGGGATATAAATTTAGCAAGTAAGTAAACAAAGTATAAATCTTAGAAGGATCTGGGCAACCAGGACCCAGTATGCTAATTCAGGATTGGTCCCTCTAGCCCCCTTTCTTTGTTGTTTGAAGATTGTTTAAAAATAACTTGTATGTTCTCCATGATGTCTAGCCCTCCTCAGATGTAGTGCCCCTCACATCATGAGGGGGAGAATGGCAATGAGCCCAGTGGTCCCACCCTCGTCACTTCCTAGTTTCCTTCCCTTCTGTCTTCCATGTAGGGAGTTGAATGTCTGCATCAAATGACTTTCTCTACCTGTGTGATTTAGAACCTTAGTTGTGCATGGTTCTCAATTGTGTGGGAACTGTATGTATGTATGTATGTATGTATGTATGTATTTATACCCCACCTTTCCCCAAAGGAGCTCAAGGTGACCTCCATAGTTCTCCTCCTTCCAATTTATCTTCGCAACAAGTAGCTACTGGAAGAGAAGAGATCAGTAAGGAGGAAGAAGAGGTTGCCTCTCTATCTACTACCCTGCACTGGTTCATATAGCTTATTGCAAGCATCATTGCTTTACTTCCAACACTCTGAACACTATTTTGGACTTCGTTCATTGGGGGGAGAGTATGCGGAAGAGATCTGGTTACAAAATCACATGAGCTTCAACCAGGTAAAGGGTTTTTTTTTAATGAGAAAGAAAACTGATAAGAAGGAACCACCTGTATTTTGTATCAGGATTCATTTCCAGCACAAACTGGCATCAACTATGCATCAAGTGTAATGTATGATTAAATCTGTAAATTTTGGAAAGTGCATTTGATTTGGGTCGAACCCTGTCAAAAAAATACTAGATTTTATACAAAAGGGCACCAGTTCCAAGCATTCACCTTTATGACGTTGCCCTTAGGGGAACCTTGCTGTGTCCTGGAGTCAAAAAGGCCCAGAGTTGCTCTGTAGGCCATTGGGATTTTCTTCCAAGTAAACACATTGAGGATTGGGCCATAAATTGCTGTCCTTCGTAACCAACCATGTAAATGTACCGTGTATGTTGCAGAAGCAGTAGGGGGAGAGGGATCAACTTGCCTGTGAATACAAAAGATTTCACTTCTGGCACCTCAGTGATTAGTTTTTGCTTCTTCTATTGTTACTCCTTGTGGTTTCATCTGTAATATGTATAGTGATTGTTTGCAGCCTGGCAACAGAATGAAGAAGTGAGGAGGGTGGGAAAACCATAGCCCCTTGTTAGCTGCAACCCAAACTTCAAAGGCTTTGGGGGCATGGAGCAGACAGGTTTAAAGCAGGCATGGAAACAAAAGGGGCCACTTCCACCCAGACTGAGCCAGGGTGAGTTCTTGGTTTACTTTGTATGTTTGTTTTAAAGCAAAACTTCTGGCAATGGGTAAGATACATTCTGTCCATGGTTGTATGCCCTCTCAGTTCTGCATCAGATGGAGATATGGGCATTTACAGCACCATAAATCAAGGAATAAACCATACATGAGCAGCTGGCCCATGTGCTAATAACTATAATTATTAATCATGTCAATTTCACACCCTTCAAATTTACGCTATGTGCTTTCTGCAGGAAAGCCATCCTTGGCGCCGTGAGCTGTTTATGGTATGAAAATATGATGTGCTGATGTTCTTGGATAATTGTTCCATCACCCTGAAATTGAGTGGTGGGGTACCCAGTGCCCAACAATAGAGGGAGGGGTTTTCCCCATGCTATCCGGTATGCATCATTGTCACACATGTGTCATTGTTGCCAAATCAGTGAAATACTTTCAACGTTTGTCCCAGGCTTTTTACCACTTAGTCACCTTTATTGTACTCTTATCCCTTTTGGAGATCTACTTTGATGTTGCTGTGGCATCATTTGGAAAGTGCCAGCCATAAAAGTAGTATTAAGTCATTGTTGTTGCTGCTGCTGGCAGCAGTGTTTTAAGTTGAGGAGTCTGAAAATGTGTCTGAAAACAACAACAGCCCCACTACCTTTCTGTCTTAAAGACAATGTGCCAAATACACACAACCCCCCCACCTAATATTGCACAGTTAGTAAAATTCAGAAGAAAAATAACTTGACAGTGATGCTTCTTCCTACATAAGGGTTTTTATCTTTCTTTTTTACACTGACATTGGCAAACACTATTTGGCAATAAAGCAAACAACTTCTAGAGGGAGTGATCCAATTATTAATTTTTAACCATAGTTTTCCTCAACAACAGAAGGCTTTTGGAAACTAATCATGATGTTAACTTGACACTGCAATGTCTGCTCATCACCTACCATCCTGAAAAAGTGCACAGGACACTTCCCACTTATTTTCTGAAGCTGGCATGGCCCCCATCAGGCAGTATCTAAATTACTCCTGCTGACTTTACAGCTGCTCCATTCCAATGACCCCCAGAAGGATCTGGGAATTGTTAGAGGAAATTTCTATTAATCAACCACAAACAGACTATTACCATTTCACACTTTGCTTCCATCATTTCACACATTTAATGAATATGAAAGTCTGTTCTTCGATCCAAAAAAACATTTACAATGGGAGAAGGAGGGGGAATTAGAAAGAATATAAGTTAGAAAACAATAGAGATCAGATGGCAACAAGTGTTACTGCTAAAGTATTCCTGAAACTGCCCAGTCAGTATCAAAGGATGAAATCTGGTGTCCTGATTGCAAGCAGGCAGATGGAACAGAGTATAAATGCCCACGTACTATGTTCTCAAATTTAAAGAAATGTTTTTCCTCCTCTTGTTTGTACTTTTCTGGCACAATGAGCTAGAGGTTCACACACTGTCTGAAATGGCACGGGGGTCCAGATAGAGAAAGTATGAATAAAAGTAATGATACTTCCATATTAGGGTCTCTTGGTGCTATGCAGTCCAATTTATTTGCCCCAGAATAGGGATACCAGACATCCCCGGTTCCCGGGGACAGTCCCCGGATTTGCACATCTGTCCCTGGAATGTCCCCAGATTTGCAAATCTGTCCCCGGGAAACGTGGCAGTGGCAGCCTCAGCCTCAGCATCCAGGAACCAGCCTGGTAGCACAGTTGGCTCTGGGTGGCTTCAGGAGCTGCTCGCTGCTGCCGCCACTGCCAAGGGGGAACCGGGGATGTCCAGCGGTACAGATCTCCTGCCCCCTTCCCCCTTTGTTTTGACTGATTGGGGGAGGCTCGGGAGTCATGGGCAGGTGGCAGCCTCTAAATAATTTTATTTTTTTAAAAAAATAATAATTCAAACTCAGTGTGACTTATTTTACCATGAACATGTTTAGAATGGGAGTGTTAATGTGAAACAGGCTGCTCTTATTTCTCTTTCAGAAATCTAACATACAAGACAAAGCACAATACTCGGTGAAAATACACTTTGCTCACTGCAGTATTTTCCCACTGCTGACACCACTGACTTTTCCATAAGAAGCAGAATTCCATACATACACTGAATCATTTTTCTGCTAACATCTTGAAAACCTGGCCTACACTACAAAGGCAAACTTGTCTGCAGGATCAAACAAAAGGCCCTTCTAGTCCACCAACCTGTTCTTGCAGTGGCCAACCAGGGATGGATCTACACACAGGAAAAAATGCTATAAGTAAGCCATAAATTAAACTGTTATAACGAAAGAAGAAAAACCGCAATGGAAAACCGGAAATAATATTTTTTTTGCTCTCCAGCGCCATCTGGTGTTGCATGTTTATAACGGATTCCAAAAACTGTTTTTTGACTAATATAGCTGAGTCCCAGATGTTTCCGGGAAGCCCGTAGCAGGATACTTGAGCATTTGAGTATAGTATAGCACATGGGTAGGCAAACTAAGGCCTAACCGCCTTCTAAATCTGGCCCACGAATGGTCCAGGAATCAGCGCGTTTTTACATGAGTAGAATGTGCCCTCTTATTTAAAACGAAATAAAAATGCTGAAAAAGTTTGCTGACCCCTGGTATAGCATCATTTGAGCCTGAAACTTCTGTGGTTTTGTTCCTCTTCTTGGAACTCTTTTCATCTTGTTTGTATCATTTTGAAATATTACACAGCCCCTGGATACCTGCTCCAAAGCATACTTTCCTCCAAAGAATCCTAGGAGCTGTAGTTTGTGCCGTAAATTGTAGCTCTTTGAGAGGTTTTCTAATCCAAGGTTTATCTACTCATATCTAAGTTCTGTTGAGTTCAGTGGGGCTTACTCCCAGGTGAGTGGGTAAGATATTTCACTTTTAATTTTCATGTTTGGAAATATCCACAATGTTTGGGAAGGGCACTGAATACCACAATCGTAGTAGATGCTGACTTACAACTTTTGTCAAATTATGAGACTGGATTTAGAGTAATTTTGATACACAACCTTTTGCATTAATTGACAGCATGGCTCTGATGCATACATTGTCATTTCACGTGTCCTATAGACTTTTCAGCCATTCCCCCCACCCCGCTCTTTCATTGAGAAGATTAATGCATTATGCACTACTTAATATATGGGATCCCTGGCATTTAAACATCCCTCGGGTGCATAAGCAATTACTATTGTAATCAAAGCTTCCCTCTGCTTTACACTTCTCCTTTGATTTAAGATCAGTCGCATCCCTTATTGTGCTGCCCCTCCTGTCAGATCAACCTGGACGGCAGGATGCCTGTTTGAAAAAACTCCCAAATTATGGTCTTAGGCTTTGTAAACTGCAGCTGAAGTCCAGAAAAACCAAACTTGGATACCAGTGGTTCAAAATCATGTAGTCCATTGCTGCCTACCTGTGCTCTAATTTATTTAAGGAATTTCAATCCATAAGAGAGGCCTTCCTTAAGAGGCCTTCTCGTGCTGGTGTGTTTATTTTTATTTGCTTCTTATTTCTTATTGTATTTTGTGTTCTCATTTTGTCTTTATATGTTGTGAACCGCCCTGTGATCTTTGGATGAAGGGTGGTATAATACTACTACTACTACTAATAATAATAATAATTGTTATTGTTATTATTTCAGTTTGCTGGTTTTGCATGATGGACCATGGGTTTCAAACTCAGTACAGTAATTTTATGGATGTGCATTTTAAAGGATGAAGTGTTGTGTCTCTCTTCAAAGTACTAAACAAAACCCTCAGTCCCCAAGGGAGGAGAATGATCCAGGGTAAGGAGCTGTGTTCTTTCTGCTACCAACAATGGAGAAACTCGAAACAAAATTTGTTTGCATAGTTGTTGTTATTCTAAATGCTAATCTCTATTTGTGCCCCCCCATGTCAATTTCTAAGCTTCCAACAACAACAAAAAATGGTTGACCACACTGATTTCATAATAACGAAGTGATGTGTAAGATGCTTCTAGAGAGTCTGGAATATATATCTATCCATTTTCAGCTATTGGATGCTGTGTACAATTTCTGGGGCAGGAAAGAAACCATGAGAGAGCAATTCTACAGTCAGATGACTTTCTTCCAAAGAAGCAGGCTTGCTGCAATAGGTGTATATAATGCAATTCAGTAAATTCAGTCTCTGAGGAGTAGGGGGACGGGGAGGGGGTGGAACAAAGCTGTTTCTTTTGAAGATGATTCTATCAGACTAAAAAAAAAATACAGGAGAAAAGCACAGCTTCTTTCAGCTGTCCCCTTTTGTGCATTTTCCCATACGAAACTATGTTACCACCGCTGCTCTGCACTTTGTTATTATGACAGGAAAAAATGAATTTCTAATGAGGTATCTGTACCAGCTGCAAGCACCTTGTGGATCTCCATGGACCATAAGCACAGTCAGATGTATTTTCTGAATGCAAAAAAGGCCTCAAGGAGGAAGGTCAATTGTACACACACATTTCCTGCGAGAAGCTCTTTTGTGTTCTGAGTCAAACTCTTAAGATTTTCCACCCCTCCCCTTCTCCTCAGCTATGGAAATTCTTTACTTTCTTCCCAGAGCGAAACACCCCAAAACAGATTGGAGCATGAGAGAGTGTTGCTAGGATCCCAGCACTTAAATAATAGGCCTGAAAAGTAAAAGGCATATTCTGGGCTTTCAAGTAGATTTGTGCTTAGGGCTGATTTTGACATGATGTGAGGGGAGAGATGGATGGTCTCTCGCAATATTAGAGCCATCAGATTCCACTTGAGCCTTCAAAGCTCTGCTCAGACCTCACAGTACTTCCACAGTGTGATTCTACTTTTTTCAGAGTGGACACAACCCTATCCAGAATAGCCTGACCTATCCAGGTAAGAGGAACTGGTCTGGATGATGGGTAGTCTTGTACCCACAGCTTTTTGAGTTTTGTAATAAACAAAAGTTTCTGATAATGCCTGAACACGTAAACCACAACAATCCTTGGTTACCTCCATACAAAGAAACTATTTTGTTTCTTTCTTAACAGACTAAAGAATAACTGTATATTACCACAAGTATCAAAGATGACATGCATCTGAATATCAGCTGCTAGAGAGCACAAGCAAGGAGTGTGCTCTTATGCTCATGTCCTGCTTGCAAGCTTCCAATAGGCATTGTGAGAACAAGATGCTGGACTTGATGAGCCTTTGGCCTCAGCTAGTAGGGGGTCTTCCTATGCTCTTATGGAGCTATGTTAGGATGCAACCCTAATTGTACTTTGTTGTTGTTTGTTGTCTAAACCGATCTGCTTTATCTTCATTCAGACCAACATCGGAAACACCAGTGAGAAAATCTAAGTGCCAACCCCACTTGCCTGGGAGTAAGCCTCATTCAGTTCAGTAGGACTTGCATCTGAGTATGCATGGCTAGATTGGACTCTAAATCTGCTGCAGCAAAAGCAACAGAGTCTTGCAGCACCAACCTTAAAGATTAGGAAATGTATTAGCGATTGAATTACTGTGAAATAAATGGGCTAGCTTTGAAACTTGTTAGTTACAAGAGACTTTAGGGATGAAACAAGCTTTCTGTGTGAATATTGGCATGAAGGCCAAAGAAGGACATGAAAGGTGTTCCTCAAAAGTATGGATCCTCAGAATGCAAAGAGCTCCCCACCAGCTATCATACTTACTCCTTGAGTAAAAGAGTCATGTCTACTACACACATCCACACACACCCTCTCCCTTCCTGATCTAAGGCCAGGACACACTGATGGATTGACTGACTAGCTATCTGTCAGCCATCTCTCTGTTGGTGGTGGTGACAGTGATGGATAGTGATGGATAGCTGTGACACAGCTCCACCTTCCCCACTTAACCGTGTGCATGACAGAAGGTCCCCTCAGGCCAGAGCTGCCTATTCCAACAAAGCCCCCAAACAGGCATTTAGAAGTGTAAAAAACAATGCCTTTGGCTCCAGCAGGGATTGGACCTACAAATTTGGGGCCCTTTAATGAGTTGCTAATGTGAAAATAATTTTCTTTTCTGACTTTAGAATTGCTGGGATAAAGACAGATGGAGCAGTGCCATAGAATTGATAATGGCTTGGCCAAAGGCTAAAAGACAGCTCTTCAGGAAGTGCTTTCAAGGAGGAGGGAATTCTGTCACTGTCAAGAGCTGACAAACAGCCACTTACTGGTAACTTCTTTGCATGTTCTCACAGACAAGGCAAAAAAATTCTTTCAGAAGTTTTCCTACTGTGTGTTACAGGAGGCAAACTGATTTAAGATGAGAATGACTGAATAAGTGATTACTCATACATCCCTTATAATACCATTTTTTTCTAGAGACACTATATGAAGATATATCAAAGAGAATAGAAATTCAAAGTAGTTTGAAAGAAATGGAATAAAGATCTTCTCAATATATAAAAAGTAACACTGTCTTTAAAAACAAACTTGGCAGCAAATTGCCTCTAAGAATTAAAATGTTGGCTACTTAAAAAAATGCTATTTGGTTAAATTAGACAACAGATTTTATTTTGTAAAAATTATGTCATTATATTCACGTACACACAGCTTCTCTTGGTTTGATGGAGGATTTTGGAACATCTATTCCTATGGGAAGCTTACAGAAGAAGATGTACCTTCTAACTTCTGTTATGTCTTTACTATGAGCTAGAGCAGGAGTAGCCAACATGGTGCCCTCAAGACCCAGATGGACTATCACTGTCATTATCTTTGGCCATTCTCCATGCTGGCTGGGGCTGGTGGGCCTAAGAGTCCAACCACTTTGGGAAAGCAACATTTTGGTTCCCCCTGAGCTGGAGCAGCTATTACCAGAAACACATGGAGATGACTGGAAATGGTTTCTATGTAATGATCTATTCCCCCCCCCCCCATGGCTATCGTGTATTGTCCCAGCCATCACACCATTGTGGAGTCACTATGTGGCCAGTTTCTATACCAGGACTGCTCTGTTGAGAAGACAGGCAGTGCCGGTGTGGATACTTTCCAAGCCAGTCTTCACAATACTGTAAATTAGGTTACCCATGCTTCACATTGCAGCCACAGGCATCATGTAGAAGTCACCCTGTGCTGGTTCTCCAACTCTCAGTGTTGTTGTTTCCGTTTCTTACCTGTCCTTTAGGGTGGGTTTTAGCCATTTCAAAATGCCATAGTAAATGGTGGCCTAACAGGGGCCAGAAGATTCACCTTGCTCTCTCCTCCAATATTTTGCTTAACAATCATGAGCTGCATTTGTTTGAATGTAATAATAATAATACTTAGCATTTTAAAAGTATGGTTTGAGTGTTGAAGAGCACTACATACATTTCCTGGCTAATCTGCATGATGGCCCTCTAAGGTACGCCATCGTTATCACGGCATTGAAATATTGGACTGTGGCTAACAGAAACTAGTTTGTGCAGGAACTTCAAGCCAGCCTGGAGCTGCTGTGAGATATGATATATTCTATCCAATGCTGCACCAGCAGAAACCCTCTGGAAGTTCCATTTTCTCTCTCCTCCCACCAGGCACCACCAAACATGTTCCAGAGTGTCCCCCAACAAGAGAGGAAGATGTTTCATTACATGCTTGCCAGCAGAGATGCATCTTTGCACCAAAGGAGTGGCAGGAATGGATACGGACTATGGATGCTGTTTGTGAGGGATGGGTCTGTGAGAGGTTATACATGCAAGTCAGGACTTCAGTACATTACTATTCCTCCTTCTCCATTCAAAACCAATTTTGGGCCAAATATTTATCCTATTGGCTTCAGTATCTAGCAGTGGCATATATCTGTAACAATGGAAAAAGAAATGGCATTGATTCTCCCCTTCTGTGGCAGGCTGCTTAAACCCACAGTTTAGGGGTGTTGTGTGCATGCATGTAGATTTGCAGCAGTTAACACAGATAATAAGACCATACAAAATTGCTTCAGAGAATCTTCCCTCAGGGAAAAAACCTGTGCAGTAGCTCTCACTCCATACTAACAAGTAAAGGGCTCTGAGCATATGGGAGGGAGGTGGGGGGAGAAGACACCAAATTGCTTAGTCAGACCTGCACAACATGAGACTCAACAAACAAAATATACAAACCGTCAGCCATATATAACAAGCCATCAGGGCTCCATACACCACCTTGGTTTTTCTACTGCAGTTTTGTGGGCTGTGTTCCATTTGGTAGCTCCCAGTGATTGGTCAAAATGTACTGCTATTCTGCCATAATGTGGTGCTACTCCAAGATGTGATTAGCAGCCCTAACTCCCTCCCAGAAGACTTTAACAAAGTAAGTTAGTAATCCTCTTTCACTTGCTACATTTTCACATATTCCAGCGCTGGCGTGCCTATAAAAATGAACACACTTTGCTTGCATTTTGACATATTGCTTGTTTATTTACACACCGCCTTGCTTTCCACCGTGCCCTGGCAGAGAAACTACATTGAAACAAATTGAGAACATGGGATAGGCACTCTCCACCAGAATGCCTGGTAACCCTGTTTTATTAATATATATGACAGAATCATGCTCTTGCCTTCCTTTTGTCGCAAATCCCTCGAGAGGGACCGTGTACAAAGCGATAACATCTGGTGTCCATTATTTCGCCAGATCTGTTGTGATTAGTCCATATGATCAGTCTGGCCAATTGGTGTGGGATTGCGGAGCCACCCCCCCCCCGCCAGTCCACTTGAGCTGTCACTTCTGCTTTGGGAGCCTTGCTAATTTGCCAGTGCAATTTCCAATATTTGCTAGATTTCCACAAGGAAATCTCAGAGCCTTTCGGGGCAATACCCTGTACAGCTTCAAACAGAAGGCAAACCCTTGGTAATAAAAGGGAAGCTTTATCAATTAACTCAAACAGCTCTGTCGAAACAGTAGCAGGACTCCCTCCCATTTCAATTAAGGGCAACTTATTAAATGCTCCGGTTAAAAAAACTATTCAAGCAAGCGTCTGGAAGGGCAACCAGGCTGAATATGCTGACTCACGCTGGAAAAGGAAAAAAAAAAAAACCTAAAGCAAGGCTGCCCTGTTTTACAAAAGAAATCCTGCTTGCCAATTGTTCTTTCCCTTCCCTTCTGTTCTTTCTGGTAGCTGGATTATATCCAACTGAAAGAATGAGTGGCCAGTTATTTGAGAGGTACAAAAAGGGTTAAATCATTAAGACGGGCAGTTTCATACAATTCTTATTCCCTTTTCATGCTGTTACACATCTTGTTTAACTTATCTGCGTGCAGCTTGGTGACAACAATACCAATACTCCTGGCATGCCTGCTTATGATACCAGGATTTTAGAATATTTTCACTGCAATGTCCTGCTAGAATTCCAGTTGCTTCTGATTTCCAGTTGCTAGAAAGCACAGGAAAGGAGTGCTGTTGCACTCAAGCTCTGCTTGCAGGGTTCCTTGCAAGTAGCCGGACGCAACAAGGCTCTTCATATATTCTTACAAATAAAGCACATTCCCCACCCCACCGCACAAGAATTCTAGGCACAGTGCTTTTGTTTAGGGTTGCTGGGAATTGTATCTCAGTGATGGGTAAACTAAAGTGCCTGTAATTCTTTGAGGAGGGAAAAGTGTTCCAAATATGCTTTAATGATAACAGTGCCCCACAGAGAAACCTACGGTCTGCAAATAATAACATCCTCAAGGTCCCAGGCCTCAGAGAGATTAGGCTGGCCTCAACTAGAGCCAGGGCCTTCTCGGCTGCGGCTCCAATCTGGTGGAACGCTCTGTCACAAGAGACTAGGGCCCTGCGGGACCTGACATCTTTCCGCAGGGCCTGCAAGACAGAGTTGTTCCACCAGGCCTTTGGTCAGGGCGCAGCCTGACTCCCTCCTCTGGCAACCTGCATAGAATATTGCTTACTTGGTTGCCATTAATTTGATTTTAATTAATTTTTATAATGAATATTTTGAATGTGTGATTATTTGATTGTTTGATTATTTGATTATTGTTAGCCGCCCTGAGCCCGGCTTCGGCTGGGGAGGGCGGGATATAAATAAAAATTATTATTATTATTATTATTATTATTATATGCAGCTGAACATGCTGAAATAGGATCTCCTTATTGCTGTAGCACCTCCCACCCTTTCCTGCTGAAACGTACCTGGCAGGAGGGCAAGGCCATAGCAGAGAAGGAGACACAAAAAGGTTGAAGGTGTCTGTGAGGCCTCCAGAGCTCATTGCTTTTCTAATGAGATCACTAGAAGCATGACAAGATCTGGAGATTGAAAAGAAGCTAATCTGATCCCAGTCCTAATCAAGTTGCACTCAAAGCTCATTTTAGGTGAGCCTGTTCTTAATGGAACTCAAAGAAGGTCACCCACTAACAGTGCAAAGCATTGCACAGTTACAGGCCACCCCCAATCTTTGCCAAGCAGTAGCAAGAGATTCCTTGGTAATCAAGCAGCGAAGAGTCTTGTGGCACCTGAAAGGCTGACACATTCATTATTGCAAATGGGTTAGTTACTTCATCAGAAAGCTTATGCCATCGCACGTATGTGCAGCAAGACACATTGTTGTTTTTCTCTCTCTTTCCAATAGACCAAAAACAGTTGTTTTGGAAATTAAAGTGTTTCCGGATATATCCAACAGAATATGAGTCACTGCAAGGCTGGCACTGAGCTAATGCCCTTTCTCTACTTTAGTGCTGCTTTATACTGTTACTGTCATGTGAGAGAGGCAAAGATCATTCTGTATTAGATGGCCAATTGATGTCCTGAAGTGAAGAGCGAAGGTCACTCACTTAACTGTGTTATGGGTGCTGAAAATATACATAGAGACTGTTTTATCTGTTTTGAATGTAACCAGTGATGAGGAAAAAGATCTGTGTTTTGCAGCTGGCTGTGATGAAAAAGCTTTTAAATAATGGTGTTTAGCTTCACGGAAGCTTTGGCCTTCCAGATGTTGCTGAACTGCAACTCCCATCAGCCCCAGCAAGCATGGCCAATGGCAAGGGATGATGGGAGGTGTAGTTCAGCAATATGTGAGGGACCAAAGCTTCACTACACCTGCCCTGTATGGATGGATATCTGTTCTCCACTGTCTACTTTGATAAACAAATGGGGCCTGCATCAAAATGTTGCCAAGTGCTCCCTTTTGAAGGTATTCCTTTCCACTCCCTCTGGTCTTCTCTCCTCTCTGCTCCAGAAGTCAGCCCACATTCCATGGCCACTGAGCCTGCCCAGTCTTCACTGGGTTGTCTCCCTTCCTTCCCCCACACCGCCTCCAGGATTTATTCCCTAAAGATTTTTCATACTTCTGAAAACCTGAGGCTACTGATCCTTTCTGCTTCTGCATGGAAGGTGCTGGTCTTCTCCCCACATAGATAATGAGTTTGCTATTCGTATAATGGGATGGTGAGTCCTCCTTAGGAATAATGCTCTGAAATAGTGAGGGGAAACATACCCTTTTTAAAAAAATTGAAGAAAAGGTCCATTTTGCTATAGTGTGGTCAGACCTTACCTACTCGGAGCTCAGCTGCACTAGGCTAATTTCCATAAGCATCATGTGGTGTTACAGAAACCACATTTTGCCAAGCTGTCAACTGTACAGCCTTCTCTTTGCTAAACAGACTCCCATTAAAACTGTCTGCACAATTTGTCAGTTAAATGAGGTACAAGAGGGACGCTCTATTTGCCCCTAATTAGCTGTGCAGACTACCTTTGTCTGTTTGATTAAGTATTCACATTATCAATTTTGTTTAATCTGATTCATTTCACATACCTCCCCTGGGACTCAGCCCATACGGTTAACTAATCTCTGATATCATCTCTTGTATCAAGCTGCAATGAACTCCCACAGATCACATTTTCTAACTATATCCCCCACCTCTCCTGAAATCTTCAGAGAAGAGGAATCTTGCATGATGAACCAAAATTAAACTGCCTGATTGGAACTGAGCACTGACATATTTTCCCTAAACCATAACAAAGTAGCTCTATCCCCGGTGTAATTCCTAGCCATCCTTTTAATGCTTTCCTCAGAGGGGTTAAATGAAAACACACAACTAGTTGAGATAAGTCTGTAATTTGAGTCATTTAGTATTTAGGGGTGCGGGTGGCGCTGTGGGCTAAACCACAGAACTTAGGACTTGCTGATCAGAAGGTTGGCGGTTCAGCTCCCCGCGACGGGGTGAGCTCCCGTTGCTCGGTCCCTGCTCCTGTCCACCTAGCAGTTCGAAAGCATGTCAAAGTGCAAGTAGATAAATAGGTACCGCTCTAGCGGGAAGGTAAACGGCATTTCCATGCGCTGCTCTGGTTCACCAGAAGCGGCTTAGTCATGCTGGCCTCATGACCCGGAAGCTGTACGCCGGCTCCCTCGGCCAGTAAAGCGAGATGAGCGCCGCAACCCCAGAGTTGGTCATGACTGGACCTAATGGTCAGGGGTCCCTTTACCTAGTATTCCGTCTTCTCGCAGTAATGGTTGATCATGGGTTGCAGTACCATTACTTTAGGCACCCTTGTTTCAGGCGATGAAAAAAGCACATTTTTTAAAAGATATAAAGACCAAGCAAGGGGCTATGGTTACCAGGAATGTGTGTTTCCTAGCCATGGGCCCAAGAAGACATGCTTCTGTTTTATTATAGATCCAGTTAAAGCACCTCTTGTGACCTTTAAATCCCTATAGATCTGGATCTAACTCCCGGATAGCCAAGATCAAGGGAAAAGGTATATGAGGGAGGGAAATAATTTGTTTGAGCCAGAGACTGAGGAAGGCACAGATACAGTGAGAACTAAGTTTGGAACGGTGAATGCTAAGAGCATCTTGGGTTGCTGGCTGTCGCCTTAGGCAGTGTTTCTCAAACTTGGGTCCCCAGCTGCTGTTGGACCACGACTCCCATCAACCTTGACCACTGGTACTTCTAGCTAGGGATGATGGGAGTTATAGTCCAACAACAGCTGGGGATTCAAGTTTGAGAAACACTGCTTTGCAGAGCTTAAGCTGTACCCCCACTTACACTCAATATTTGTAAATGAACACAAATATTACAAAATGCAATTACCTTCCAGCGGCCACCTTCCACAGGAAACCAAATATGAATAAACACTGCACCCTTAGAGTTTCTCACCACTTGCAGATGAATGAAACAATATGAAAGGGAAGTAACTGAGTAGGACTGGGGCACCTTCTAGAAGGTGGTTCCTAGCACTACAAAGTCCTTGTTCTTTCTCTGCAAACTGCAATTGGAATAGAAATAGACTTTCCACACTATCGGGCATCTTGCACTTGTTCTGCATGTTCAGCCTGCTATGTTCCACCCACACTTTGTCAAAAAGTGAAGTGTTTATAGTGTTTGATTGGGATTCAAAGTATAGATTGGAAGTGTTTAATTAGGGGGAGGGAGGATTGCTTTAAATGGTGATAACCCAAGAGCTTTTCTTTCTTCTTAATTAAAAAATAGTGTTATCCTGTTATAGTGCTATAATACTTTTTCATTTAGGCAGTGTTTTGCTTTTTAAAAAATGATAACCAGAAAAGCATTTTACTGCTAATAAAAATATTGACTCTAAATAGTTTAATGGGTTTATAAAATAAAATAACAGAGAATGTGTGCTAAGCTGTGATAGGGTCACCTGCCTGACATGTCACTGCCCATATCAAAAGCATTCTTCTTTTAAAAGATGGGAAAGGAATGCTAAGGGCTGTGGAGATTTTCCCATCCACCTGTTTAAAAGTTGGACCGAAGATGGAAGAAATGCTGAGAAGAAAGCACAATAAATGTTACCAGTAACCACCACGCTGGTAAATAAATGAATGAGCCATGGTGATTCCAGACTAGTGTGGAAGAAACCTGGGAACTACAGTTTTGAGCTGCAGAACTTTTAAGATAATTTTGGCCAGAGTTTTCAGTGCCCTCATTTACACATAACACTATACCATTGTTTGTTTAACAAATCATGAGTTATTCCACTGATCAAACTGTGGGATAAACAGCCTCGTATAACCAACATGCTTTAGTGTAATCAATGCGTGAAGGGGTTAAGACTACAGAGAAAGCTGTCCTGCCAGGTTTACCTCACTTTGGGATGAACTAGGCTGAGGCTCCAATACTTTGGCCACCTCATGAGAAGAGAAGACTCCCTGGAAAAGACCCTGATGTTGGGAAAGACTGAGGGCACTAGGAGAAAGGAACGACAGAGGACGAGATGGTTGGACAGTGTTCTTGAAGCTACCAGCATGAGTTTGACCAAACTGCGGGAGGCAGTGGGAGACAGGAGTGCCTGGCGTGCTCTGGTCCATGGGGTCACAGAGTCGGACACGACTAAACGACTAAACAACAACAGCAACAGGCCTATTCTTCCCTCAGTCTATCTTAGAAGTTCAGCATGTGAAGAGGTTTTAAACAGGTTGCTGCAGCTCAGACCACATGGCTCTACCAAGCCTTTCTTGTGTTCCTGTACCAATAGGAACTTTCACCACTGTAATTAAGCCAAGTTTTATTGCCTGTGTTTTCTGACTGATGTATGGAGAAGCACATGAACCTGACCTTTGTAAGTTTTACTTACCAAACATGTGGTCTTTTCTATAATAAGGGAAGAGGGAAGTTTTGGAACTCACAATGGCATATTTTAAAGGTCTAACAGCCTATATTTCCACACTTTACTTTGCTGCATATTTTATTATTTTAAATCTTTGCTGAGATTCTCAAATGCTTGCCCATTTAAGGCAGTTCACATATTTGCATTCCAAATCATTTTGCTAATAAGCAGGGCTCAGAAGCTACTACTATTAAAACTACTGTCGAAAGAAGTTTCTACTTATTAACATGCAGATATATTCCATTGATATGAAAAAGATATGTAATCAATACAGTGCAACAAAATTAAACTCCATGTTTCTTTTTTTCCAGCAGAAAATAAAATATAGGTAACAATTATTTTATGATGCAAATTTTAAATTCCATTTGGGTATGTTTTAAAATTACCCAAAATTACAGCATACCACTGTGCATAGAGATAAATCCAGCTCTATTCAGTGAGGGTTTCCCCCAGATAAAGGCATTGTTTGGAGGGGGTTTCATTTTTTGCCTTTTTTCATGATTAGATGGTTGCTCTACATTATCTTCTACTTCTCCCTTCCTTCTACTCAAAGCTGCTGGTAAACAGCCAATCACAGAGGAAAGCAGGATTGGCTGGTTGCCTTCTAGTTGTGGATCTGAAGCCAAAGTGAAAATGATGGGAGCAATGGGACATTTGCTGGCTCTAGATTTCTTCCCCCTTTTGCAGAACAATGTCACTAAAGGTTATTGCAGGCGGTGTAGACTAAATAGGTCTGGAGGTGGGGGGAATTAACCCAATATAAAACAGGTAGTCTCAATTGGCAAAAATACTGAAATAAATGTAGGGCAAAAATGCTAGTTCCAAAAGCAAGGTTGATCTTTTTTATAGAAAAAATAGAAGAAGGGGGAAAAAATAGATGCCTTTACATTCATTGCAACCTTGCCACCCTAATGGCTGCTTTTAATGCAAACTGTGTTAAAGTCAGACAATGAGAGCTCAAAAACCATCAGCTAGTTTGGCAGTGTCCTTATTTCTTTCATATCCCCCTCGCCAACAGTTTGAAAGTGAGATGGCTAATTTTGTGCCTGACAAGAAAGGATGGATCATTTTCTTGGATGCTGCTATCAGCAGACTCGGTGCTGGTACACTCTCCAAGGGAGTCCCCAAACTACAGGTTACTGGCAGGCAGACAAACTCACTGACAGCCATTTGTGACCAACTATGAAACACCATCTGCTCAAGTTGAAGGGAGGTGGGGGAGGAACATACCCAGCAAGTGATACCACTGTGAGAAATGATTTTTCTGTGTTGACAGACACACAGTGGTCTTCAGATAGCCCTAAAGAACAAACTGATGTTATTTTATGAGGAGAGTGTGTGTGGTGGTGGTGGTGTGGACATAACTGGGCGCCTTTGGTCTGATTCGATAGGTGACATATTCTGAATCATTCACAGCTCGAAGAGGGAGGAACTGAATTCAGAAATCCTAGATGAACTGCACGTACAGTGGTACCTCGGGTTAAGAATTTAATTCGTTCTGGAGGTCCGTTCTTAACCTGAAACTGTTCTTAACCTGAGGTATCACTTTAGCTAATGGGGCCTCCTGCTGCTGCCGCGCCACCAGAGTACTATTTCTGTTCTCATCCTGAAGCAAAGTTCTTAACCTGAGGTACTATTTCTGGGTTAGCAGAGTCTGTAACCTGAAGCGTCTGTAACCTGAAGCGTATGTAACCCGAGGTACCACTGTATTAGTGTGTGTGTGTGTGTGTGTGCGTGTGTGTGCGTGTGTGTCCAACAATTATCAAGTAAATCACAGTTAAAGCAGGCACCATTGTTTTATTTTCTGCAATGCCTTTTCCCTCATAATGATATTCATCCAAGTGACCATAAATGCAGGTTATAATGATGTGTTGGAAGTTAAGCCACTCCTAATTTGTCATGGTAAAATGAACGCTGACCCAGATACAGGGTCAACAAAGTACATAACAAAGTAGTAGCTTTCACACAACACCTTGAGAAATGCACCCCCTTGAGATAGCCATTTGGAATTTGACAGTCAATTTGTGTGCAATTAATTGGATTTTTCTGTGACACTTCTAACCATGTCTATTGAGACATAAGTCCTATGGAAGTCAATGATATTCCAGTTCTGAAAAGTAATAGATGTTATTGATAGAACTGTGACTTTCATAACATAATCTTAGGCATCTCGTTGAGGATATAAGTTCCACCATGTTTAATGAAGCTTACTCCCAGGTAAGTGTGCACAGGATAGGACTGCAGCATTAGTAGATTACTCATTTGGATTAGTGAATTCAGAATCTTTTGTACAACCAAAAAGATACTGCAGCTTCCTGCCAACAGATAGTTGTCAATTGTTTTAATGCAAACATTTACAAAAACTGCAGACACCATTTTCCCTCTTCCATCTCATACATCCAACAAAGGCTTCTTCTAAGAAGGTGCCTTCTATTACAATGTGTTTAAATTATCTAAACCCAAGTAAATTATGCTTTTTAAAGAAGTAATATTTTATTAATATGCACATTTAGGCCAATTTCATCACCTAATGAGGTAAAAAAAATGATTGATAGTTAAGTCATTAATTGATTAACATTTACAGTGGTACCTTGGGTTAAGTACTTAATTCGTTCCAGAGGTCCATTCTTAACCTGAAACTGTTCTTAACCTGAAGCACCACTCTAGCTAATGGGGCCTCCCACTGCTGCCGCGCCGCCAGAGCACGATTTCTGTTCTCATCCTGAAGCAAAGTTCTTAACCCGAGGTAATATTTCTGGGTTAGTGGAGTCTGTAACCTGAAGTGTATGTAATCTGAAGCGTATGTAACCCGAGGTACCACTGCATTTAATCAGGTGATAGCCCAAATTCAATAATATATCAGGAATGTTTTAATGTTTAAATATGGCACATCATTTAAAGTCCTGTTGATATTGATGGAAGACTTTAAGCACATGTGCAATTCTCTCACTGAATTCAACCAGCATTAAAAATGCTTTGCTGTGGATGGATGATGCACAAACTTTCCAGCATAAGTCAAACACTGAGTCTTGAAGTCATCTTGACTGCTGCTGCTATTTAGGGCAAAGGGTATGAGGATGAATTATATATGTTACCACTAGAGTTATTATCAAGAGTAAAAAAACTTATATATAACAACTACTTTGTATGTGAATTTGCAAGTTTTAGATTCCATAAAGAGCATCTCTTGTGCCAGGCAGAAGGGGTAACTTTCTTGCTCATTAACTTAAATACGGCACGCAGCCAATGACATATGCCAGGTCTCCTCTCTCTCTGGCCAGAAAACTAGCTTTCTCTCTCTTTTTAAGAGTCTTAATAGCTCTCTCTTTTTTAAAGAGTCTTAATAGTCCTGAGTCTTATGATTAAGTAATGAGAGTTGGCATGCAAAGTGTCTGAAGTTCAGCTGATCTTGCATTATTTTTGTAGGTCCTGGCAGGCTATTAAGAAGAGTGTTAGAAGGTAAAATATGCAGACAAAAGGCTAAATAACATAAAACGAATGCAAACCTTATTGTAGCCATGTATAGATATGGAAAGGACCTTCCAAGCACAGTATATGAGTATGGTTAATGCATCCCACCCTGTGTGACAGTTTGCCTGACTTCCAGCTTTAGCCAGTCAGTCAAATTTATTTGTTAAAAAACATTGGTTTGAGGCTCCACAGTGAACCCCTTGTCTATGGCCCTGCTACACAGCAAAAAAGTGTCCTCATGGCTGCATCATTAGTGTGAAAACCCACCCTGGCTAAAAAGTTAGTTCAGTTCTAAGGTGGCGATTCTGATGTTCAGCCTACGTTATCTAAATTGTGCATAGATTACATGATAAAATGACCAGCCCCTTTGAGAACTGTTGTTTGAAGCATGTTATATCACAGGGAAGAGCATGGGGCTTCCACAGGAACCTTTGATGAAAGGGTTACAAATGCTCATGTTTTTTCAGGAGTAGAAAGCAGGCACACACTGTTTAAAACATGCCCAAATGATGCATAATTGTCTACTGTAGAATACCTGTGAATGAACACATTCAAGGAACAGTTCTGGAGGAGATGAGTTTGGAACAAGCTGCCTGTGCTCCCTTCCCATTATGAGTATCGTCCACGCAAGAGAGGAACCTGGAAATTTAATGGATTTCATAGGAACAGTATTCAGCATGTGTTTGTTTCTGCTTTTGAAACCATTAGGACTTAAATGTGAAAGCCTAGTTGTGTCCAGTGTGTATTCTCATGTATCAGGATGCAAGCTTGTTATTTAGTACATTCATATGCCACCTTTTTCTCCTGGGAGCTAAAGGTGATGTACATGGTTCTCCCCTCCCCGTTTTATCCTCAAAACAACCCTGTGAGGTAGGTTCAGCTGAGAGCTCCATGGATGATTGGGGATTTGAGCCCTGGTCTCCCAGATCATAGTCTGACACTCTTAACTATTGCACCACACTGGCTATCATAATTTGTAGGTGTTATCATGTATGTGAAAAAGAAAAAAAATATTAGGGGAAACTCTTAATATGAAACTATGCCACCTGAGATTGCTGGAAGATGTACAGAATTTCTCCTTTAATCTCCTTGGGATTCTGTGCAAGTTCATCATATTAAATATCTTTCTTTAGAAAGTGCCTGTGTTCATATGGCTCAAAAGAGGAACAAAAATGAAGGGGGTGGATTTTGTTCCCCTGGGGTCTCCCATTGCCTTGAACCGAAGTGGGCGCTTGAAGCTGGAAATCGGCAGCCTCAAGTGATGCACAATAGAGACAAATCAGCAACATCATTGTCCTCTGTGCTCCGAGGAGGAGGAGAAGCACACACATCCCATTACGCCAGAGGGCCTGTGCGATTTGCCTGTGGGAACATTACAGGCCCATGACAGGCAAAATGGGATGGGGGAAACAGGGAAGCCTTATGATTTAAATATGCTTTCACTTATGGCCACACAGCCTGGAAAAAAAACACCAAATCTAAACATTTGTCTGCAGAATCAGGTGATGATTGGCTCTCTGCTGTCTCAAGGGGGGCAGGAAAATGGTTCCTGCACCTGCCACCTAATTCAGTTTAAAACCTGACACATTTACCAAGAGTGGGCTGGCATAATGAAGTCCATTCAGGCTGTCAGTGGAGTCAATAACTTATCCCCAACTGCTTTTGTTTCCGTGGCGGCAGAGCCTCTGATCAGGCTGAGGTACTTATTCAAGTAAAATTTATTTTCAATTGGAGGCCATAATACCACTGGCACAAGCCTGGCTTTGATGGAGGCTTTTGCTGGAGGCAAAACTATTGTTAAAGTTTGTGTCCATTGTCCAGGCTCTTTGATGTGTCAAAGCTGGCTTAACAAGCTGGTTAAAAACTGTTTCATATAACAGGTGTGTCCTTTGAGGACACAGGGACATTTTTCAACTGCTTTGGAAAGACTAGTTCAGCGGAAGACGACTAAAGATTTATGTGCTGATTGGTGGTGATCCATTTGAGCCAACCTTCGAGCAAGAAAACAAGACACAGCGGCTTCCTTCCTCACATTGCAGTGTCCCTCTTTCTGGGAGACAATTTAGAATACATTTACCCTTGTTCAAATGAGATGGACAATTATTTGGAAGCAGCACAGTGTTAGCATGTATTTATTGATGCAATGAAATGCCCATTTGGGGTACCGAACCACAGAAACTGCTTGAAACTGATGTAAGATTGCAGCACAGGCATAAGCGGAATGGTAATGCTAAAAAGGAATAATGAAAGGAAGGTAAACTATAAGGCGATTAGTTACACAAACATCAAAAAGTAGCTAAGGCTGGAATCCTGGGAGGAAGCTCTAGTTGACTCAATAGGACTTACTTGGAAGTAGACATACCTAGGGTTGCACATCACTCCCAGGACAGTTTGTTGGTTTAAAATGATATTTTTTTTGGACAGTGATGAAAGTGGGAGCTGCTGGATTTAGGTCCACTTGCTGGGCTGGACCACTTCAAACTGCAGGTGTGGGGAATGTCACAGATTTGAATGCTCCCCCAAAGGAAGAATTCACTATAGATACAGAATTAGCATGTTATGAAGACATATCTTCATCCCTATCATGCTAACTCTAGATGATCAATAAATCTTCTCCCTGAGAAGCATTCGAAAATACTACCCCCTACCCCCAACCCACCATGTGCAGTCTGAAGTGGCACATTCCAGCAATATTTATATCATGGCAGTTATATTGCAGCTTGGCTCTTTAAAGTCCAGATCCACAGGTCAAATGAAGGCCAGCTCAGACTTCAGTCTTAGTAAAATAGCTCCTGGCAATTGGTCCAGCTCATCACAAAGCATCTCTGAGAGGTGCACAGCAAAATAATTATCATTTGAAAACTGATAAACAACAACAACATTTAAGTGTCCAGATATGCTTCCTGAAATAAAAATGGGTTCGCAAGCACCTTCAACTGTACAAATGATGGTGCCTACCTAATGTTAAAAGGCAGGTTTGACTTAAATTAACTGAGGCCCCTACTGGGCATTTCTGGATTTCTGCTATTTTGTGGGGAGGGTTCAGTTACATGCTGGCAATTGAAGCTGATTTGGAGCTCTTGCACAACAAACCTAAAAAGGTAAAGGTAGAGGGACCCCTGACCATTAGGTCCAGTCGCGGATGACTCTGGGGTTGCGGCACTCATCTTGCTTTATTGGCCAAGGGAGCCGGCATCCAGCTTCCGGGTCCTGTGGCCAGCATGACTAAGCCGCTTCTGGCGAAACCAGAGCAGCGCATGGAAACACTGTTTACTTTCCCGCCAGAGTGGTTCCTATTTATCTACTTGCACTTTGACGTGCTTTCGAACTGCTAGGTTGGCAGGAGCAGGGACTGAGCAACGGGAGCTCACCCCGTCACGGGGATTCCAACCGCAGACCTTCTGATCAGCAAGCCCTAGGCTCTGTGGTTTATTCCCAACCAAACTCAGACTATTTGTGATGGGGAAATGCACTAGAAATTGTTGGGTAGCATTTGATTGACGCAACACCATATAACCGCCCCACAAACAAGAAATAAATAGCTGGCATTGTCTAACCTCTCTGCAAACTTTGTGGGAATGAATCAGGATTCATGCTCAATAAACAGATAACCTAGAAGTGACTACTAATTCTATTCCCCCATTTATTTAAATGTTCTGAATGGAACTTGTTTACAAGTGTGAAAACCCTTGGCTTCTTCTGGGCAACATATTAAGAGAAGAAGTATGCACATGCTTAAATCTTTCCCACTGAAGTGAATGGTTCTTAAAAGTATTTAATTTTGGCTGGATTATTTGGGATTTCAGGAGATGTTGATTACACTATTTCCCCCGCCCGAGCTCTATAAGGAAGCCAAAAAGCCCTCATTTAAGCAAGAGGCCAAATATGAAAGGTGTGTGTTGTGTGCAGATGCAATTTACGCAATGTAGGGCAAGGGAGAATCGAGGCACTTCCCCAGTTCGGTGAGCACACACGATTCGGAGCCCCTTAGTTAGCAGGGGCAGCAGTCCGAAGCAAGGTCAGCACCATGGAAAGAACATCTTTAAAAAACAAACAAACCACCCAACCTATATTCAGGAGCTAGCTTCCACTTCACGCTCCTTGTTTTCCGTGCAACCTAGATCCTTAACAGAACCAACCGCATTTTCTATCTTTCAAAAAGAAAAGAAAAGTTTTTTAAAACGCATCTACCTATTGAAAAAGTTTGCAAAACAACAACAATTCAGCAACACCCAAATAACTGACCACGTAGGATAAGCACTAGCTTCATCTATGCCCGATAATACAGAAAAGATATTCGTTTGCTTATAGATAAGGTTCCTTTTCCAGCCTTCACCGTAAGGTCCCAGGGCGGCTTACGGCAATAGAAACAAGACAATTAAAAACAAACGACAGAATTTTAACCGTTTATATACAATAAAAAACCCTCAAGTAAAATAAGTTCCAAGAAAAAACAGCTCAGTATAGGTTAACCAAAAGAAGAAGTGGTTGACCTCTGGCAAAATGAGGGGCCACCGCGTCTTAAACTGCTGTGATCTCGGAGGCAGAGTTGGGTTTAGATCGTCTTGACGGACCCATTTCTCTCACCTCGCTTCTCCCCACAGATAAAAGAGGGCATTAAGAGCCCACCGTGGCTGAGATTTGATTGGATCTCACTTTGCAGGCTAACAAAACATTTAAAGTATCATCATGAATTATGACAAGTAGAGAAGGGGAAACAGAGGCTCGTTTGTTTTCTTTTCTTTTGCCTCCTCCCAAAAGCAATGAATATACATATTCCTAATTTAAAATTTAGAATATTTTGCGATTACGCTACGAAAGCTGGAGCATTTAGGCAGCGTTTTAATTCGTAGTCTCTCATGTCAAGGGACTTTTTGCAGCGGGGGGGGGGCTATTTGCGAGGAGGAAACCATGTTGAACAAAGAGGAATTTACTTCCCAGTAAACACGCATAAACAGGCTGTTGGGAGAATGTTACTTTGAAGCTCACCAAAACTTTCAAGAGGTTTGCACCAATTGATGGCTCAGGAAAATTGTTGAATTACACACACACCTTCCCCATTTTGAGTCCACGTTTATTTATAGTCCGGGACTGGGGATTTTCTTCAATAAATGTTTAGCATTTCAGGTTCAGACGCGAATTTCTAGCGCTTCCGTTTAACCTGGTGGGCGCTGAGCAGCCTCTGCGCATCGCGCTCGGCTCTGCCTCCTGGATAGTCTCAGCTTTTCGATAGGAGCCACCAATGCCAGACGGATGGATTTTGTAGCTGCTTCGGGGTTGAGAACGCTTTGCCATCTGGTGGGACGAACTACGACCCTGCCTAGTGCAAGAGGGTAGTTTCTGCGTGGAAGAAAGAGATTCACAACAGGAGTGATGCGCCCGCGCTTGCGTATGGAGAGGGCTATTGATTTCCGAACAGAATCGGTATCCGACGACATTTCTTACACAGCCAATTGCAAGACGCGTAGAGCAGATCAGCCCATTTTTAGAATGGAAAACACGGGCGACGTCTCCAATGTTGGTGCCAATATGTACTGGCGGGGGGGGCGCACGGAGGGGTCTTCAACTTCTAAAAAGATCTCATACAAAGGGAGGGCTCTCCCTAAGGAAGCGACAGTATCCCTTACTAGCACGAGTGCAATTATATTGGCTATTGCTTGAAAGGTGAACAAGCGATGTAAAAGTTCGAACCAACCGAGCAAAGCGTCCTTTGCAAGACTGGGGAACCAAAGGACTCCAGCTCCCATCACCCCTGTCCGATGGCCAGGCAGGCTGGGGCTGGAGAAGAGTCGGGGTTGGACAAATATCCGCCTCCCCCTCTCTAGATGGAAATACATTGCCATCTACTCGTCTTCAACGAGATTCTGCGTTTTTGTAAGGAAGTTGGCGAAGACTCAAAAGTTATTCGAAACAAGGGTCTATTTTCGTGTCATCCCGCATAGGATATTTTTTTCTCTCTCCACTTTGTCTTCTGCATTCTCTAGCTGCGTGACCGAAGTCCTGTATCAATGCAGAAAGGAAGATTGCATGAGGTCCGGAGGGGGAGAGAAAAAATGTGGCAGAACCGTAAGAAAGAGGCAAAGTGACGGATGAGGATCCCCTCTTTGGCTGTGGCGCAGGGATCTCCAATATAAAAGTATTTTCTGAGTTCCTAGAGATTGAGTGGGACTTCGAAAACAGCTTCAGGGTTAAGCCCTGGCTGGCTGAGAGGCATTTGCTCCCCATCTCTTTCCTCCAGTCCTGCAGTCGAGCCCTCGAGGGCAGAGAACGGAGATCGGGTCAGGTCCCTGCCTTGCTTCTTGAAGGGCCTCTTGCAAAGAGTGCTGCACTCGGTGGATTTTGGTCTTCAACTCAAAGTCATCTGCTCCTTTGATCCAGCCAGGCATTGCTGCGGACCGGGGGCCTGGCCCTGAGATGTACGCGGGCTCGCTTAACACACACGCACACACGCTCTGCTTTGGAGGCGAACTTGTTTTGTAAATGGATAGGCCAGCGCTATGGGGGAATTTCCAGATCAATAATAGATCACCCAAGATTGGTCAGCACACGCTCCCCGCGTTATAGTTTGGGATAGAAAAACGAGAGAAAGTGACGCGGCGGCTCCTTTTATTTGGGGAGAGGGGCGAAAGTGTGACCTTTTTAAGGTTGGAGAGCAAATTCCAAAGGAAAAGTTGGGTATTAGCAGCGGCTCGCCCAAAAATCGAGAGCGGGATTCGTGCGCAATGTCAAAACTGAACCCAACCCAAAACGTCCATTCCCAAAAGGCGACGGAATGTGGTTCATCCTGGCCAGCAAACGTCGCAGAGTGCTGGCCTGCTCGATCCTTTGGAACTAGACAGAAAGGCCTTGCGATCTCTCCGCCCCTCCCCCGCCCCCACCTCAGACTTAGCAGCGTGAACCCGGAGAGGATCCCCTGCCCGGCCCTGCTGCGCGCCGCGTTGTTTCCGAGCGAACGCAAGCGGCGCCTCAAAGGGCCGAGGGAGGCTTCCCAGCTGGCGCCTCCTCCGCAGCCCGCTCTGTCCGGGACTGCGCGGATTTGCGCGGCCGCCTGTTTTGCATATGCATTGCGATTGGAGGAAGGGATCAAAAGGCGCGCGGGAGGCGCTCGTTTGCTCCCCAGGCAGGCCGCGAATGCAGAAGAGGCGAGGAGGAGCCCCGCGGGTTTGGGGTTTTTAGGGGGCGGGGAGGGGTAGAAAGCGCACTCCCAAGGAAACTAGGTTCGAAACTCGCGCAAGCATTCGACAGCTCTTAGCAATAAAAATATAAAACTAGGCAGTAGGCACGATCGAACCAGGATATTCATAAGGGAGGCGTTTGGCATCGAAGACGTAGCTGCAAAATGGTTTTGGGGGAGGGAAAATAGCTGCAGCATTGCTCACAAGCTCTCCTCCTGAAGGAGAAACGCAAAGGGAGCGAGGTCCCTCGGGGATCTCCTTTCCCGTACCTTATTTCCAGAGGCCAAGTTTGGGCAGAACTTTGGAACTGTTCGCTGTTGTTTTCTATCCGCCATCAGGTACGAGGGTGGCGCGCCCCTGAACCCCCTAACTGGTGCAGAAGGCGCAGTGAGGCAACGCCAACTGGTCTTTGGAGAGTGCGGAAGGCTGCCTTTCTAAACAGCTCGTGCAAGTCACAGAAAGGGGTCCGAGTAGAAACGGAGGACTGTCGGTCCTTTAGACCTCTCTCTCCTCCCTCTCCGCCTTTTCTTTAGCTGCCCAATTGCTCCTCTGCGATAACAGAAGGCGTGAGGTTTTGTATGCTGAGAAGGAAAAGTGTGCGAGTGCCACTGGGGGGGGGGGGTAAGGGAAGAAAAGCCTCAACCTTACCAGTTAACCTAGCTACTAGTTAGCCTTCACTGCCGAGATCGGCCTGGGATCTTGCCTAGACCCAGCTACTTTTACGCCTGCCTATGCTCAGCAGTGAGCCCCATTGAGCTCAAGGCAATAAGTTCCATTGCGCTCAATGGGACTTTACTCCCTAACAAAAGCGTGTAGGGCTTTGCAAGCTTGACGACTTTCCTACGGTTCAGTTCCGAACAAAGCACGGCTGATCAACTGCGAGCATCCCACTTTGCCTTCTTTACTGAATTTGATTCCCCCCCCCCCCCAAAAAAAGAAGCAGCACAGGAGCCAGATAGGGGAAAGTAAGATGAAAGGAAAGGCACTGAAACCACCAGAAGGATATTTTTATTTTTCGTCGCATATTCCAAAACTCAAAAAAGTTGTGTGTGTGGTGCAAGTCAGTGTGGAGGGACATTCTGGAGCTGAGCTCCTCGTCCACCTCAGGAGTTTTCCAATCGCCCTCAGCTCCCGGATCCGCTCATCTCCAGACTTGGCTGCGGGCAGGAGGCTTCTCTGTCAGACTCCATCTCTGTCAGACTCCATCCAGGATTGTCACACACATCTCCAGCACGCACGCACGCACGCACACACCGTCTACACGTCCACGCAGGTGCCGCTCACGCCCGGGCCCTCTTCCACCATCACCAAATCAATAATCCCTTTGGGTCACTGGAGAGAGTCCACACGGCATCAAATTCAGAGGCAGAAAAGGTCTGGGACTCGTGTGTGCGCTCGTGTGTGTGTTGGAGACAGACGTGGGTGGGGGTGGGCTTTGATATTTTCACCTCAATTTAACAGTCATTGCAAGCGAGTGAGCGGAAGAAGACTCCTCATTCACACTTTCCCGCCTTCTGCTACACTTATTTAGTTATTTAATAAATTTACATCCCGCCTTGGAGACGTGGGTGGAAGCTTATCCATTGAAAAACTTACAAATCGGCGCGATTCTAAGGAAGTCTAATACAGTCCTGCATGTTTTTTGGCTAAGGAAAATGTGCTTTTTTAACATGGAGGGTGAGGGAGGAAAAGACTAGAACATAATGTTTTTATACTATGCAAAGTTGACTCAACAACATTCTCGTTTTGAGAGGGAGGTGGGCGTTACGAGAGGGGGGCCTTGAGATGAGAGGGAGGATATTATTTGAACACACCGCAGCCCAAGTTAAGCACTTTCGTTTCACTGATTGCAGCGGGGAAATTGTTTTTTTTTTAATGCCTAAATCTCTATTATTGGATGCAATGGAATTTAAAACTACTTAACTCTGCCTGCGTAAGATGTTGTCAGCTTCTAATCAACAATAAGCTCCATACTTCCAGGTAATTGGGTTTCAGGAGTGCCAACTTGGTCCCATAACCAGGGGTGCCCGAGGTCGTGGGTGCCATGCAGCGTGCATGGCCCTGGCACCGAAATTTGTGGGTGCCCGGCCCCTTCATGGGGAATTTTCTGGGTGCTCAAGCACCCAGGACCCCAGGGACTTGGCACCTATGGTACGTATAAAACATTTGCCGTTTAAGAAACAAATTGATTTCCCTTGGAAAGCTGCAAATGATGGGTGAAGATAATGTTTTATTTCTCCGAATGATAGTCGTTATCAATTTATTTAGTCCTACTCATTTCTCCCCTACTCATTCCCCTCATTTATTTCTCTCTTTTCAAAAACAACCCTTTCACTCACGTCTCGTCCCTTGTTATTTATATTGTTGTTTCTAAAGCGATGAATTTGGAACATCGTATCTCTCGCTGAATTATGTCTCTCGCTTTCGTTGTCGTTGAGGGCAATGCATCAACGGGAAAATGATCACCAGCCCCCTAACATGCGCCTCCTTCCCTTTACAGCTAGTAAAAAAACCCAAACCGACCAATTTTACCAACTGCAGCCTCGCTTTGAAAACCTCGGAAGGGTTCTCCTATTACAGTACTTTGAATTATAGCATTAATGTATATATATTTCTAGCTATCAATCTGGCACAACTTACTCTGGAATATAACCCCCCCCAACGACTTTTAAACTATCCCAGAGAGGAAGAGGTGTCTGAATTGCACGTCCCTCTCAAGTGTTGTACGTTGTTGTGTTTTTCTTTTAACCACAGCAAAGTCAGACGTGAATTGAAAGTAAAAAATAAAACAACCCCCCCCCATCGCAAAACACAAGCAGAAGCCCAAACGAAGTTCTCCGCAGAATGACGCAAGGCAAATCAAAGGAGAGTTTTGGTCCAGTAGCAGGAGGTCCAGGCGCAGGACAGATGGGCATTGGCTGGTGACGGGAACCAATCATGTGAATTAAGTTCAGAGGCCATTTCCAATGTCTTCATTCTCAGCCTTCCGTGGCCAGCGGAATAAACTTCATCTCGTATGTATGTATGTATGTATGTATGTATGTATAAATTTAAAAAAAACATAATCAGTGTGGCGATGAAAAATGTCAAGGCACCCACTGAACCATATTGAATTTAGAGTTACTTGAATCGAACGGATTCATTTCTCTCGTTTGATCTTCTGAGAACAGCCCCTTAAGACTGCAGGAAGGACTAACTAACATCTCGCTTGGTTTCATTTGGTTTATATATATATAAAAACTATATATATATATATATAAACTAGTTATTTATTCTTAAATGAAACCAATTATATATATATAGTTGCTGTGGGAGTCGGGAGGAAATCGAGTTCGACTTTTCAGTTGGCTTTGAATCAACGAGCCCCTCACTTCGGGGTTTCGTCGCCACACTTTCTTTTGGGCACAAAGAGCCCTGATTTATTCTTCCCCTTTGCTTGCTGGCGTTTGTTTTTACCAAGTCTGGCTATTGTTGTGAGTGTTGCAGTCATTTTATGCGTATTAGGAATTCATGGAGATTTCAGTCCTGTTTCAAAAGAAAAACCAACCTACGTTCCATGTCATTTGGTGCACAAAATAGGGTAGGCTAGAGTGGGAAGTTGGACCAGTTAAACCGGAAGTTAAATCGGGAAATTCTCCTAAATGTACTTTAAATCCAAAATTCTATCTGAAGGGGATATATATATATATATATTTGCACATTCGCAATCGGATTCTATCCCCGCTTTCTCCGATTTAATACCCACCAAGTTGCTGCGGCATGCTCCCAAATAGTTTGCAAAAAATACATGAATACAGTTTTACTCAGATTTCGATTCCGTACAGCGCATTTAAGTCTCCCTCACCTTGCAAGGCTTTACCCCTTCAAAGCAGCTTTTCATTGGTTTTGAAACAAGTCCCACTCTAAACCAGCTCTCGTTTACCTCGAAGGAGGTAGAACCAAAAAGAAGAAACCCAAATCTTTTTTTGAATTATCATTTCACCGTTTTTAATTTGAAATTTTCATCCAGAAACACTGGTCCATAATAATAAATATATCGATAGTTCTCAAGAATATATAAAAAATAAAGACACGTCATCGTCTGTGAGGCCCTTCACAAAATAGTGTCAAGCAAGCGCCCAGAAAGGGGGAACGGGAAAGAGAGAAAGAGAGAGCGGGGAAGGTCCGAGGGAGAGTCAGGGGGACGCCGAGCCCGCATGCAGGATGGGACTGACTGAAGGATGGGAGGCCGGGGAAACGCGCACCGTCTTGGACGCGGCGGATCCGGCATGGAAGGGTTGTCTCTAACCTAGTGCGGGGAGGTTGGACGGCTCCAGGGCAAAGCGGGGAAGCAGCAAACTGTCTCGTCTAGAGGGAAGAACATCCTGGGCGAGCACGTCGAGACTGCACTCCTAAATCCTTGTTACAAGGAAAACTGCCTTGGTGCCGTCCGAACAACCATGGTCTGGATACTAATAATAACAGCTTAGGCTCGAAGCACGCATGCAGTCGCTTGAGAGGAACGGACGCCCCGTTGGAAAATTAAAAGGGTTCCTGTACCTGCCCCAGCGTAACTTTTTTTAAAAAAAAGTCACGTTCAGTCCGATTCAAAAGCCAGTTTGCTGAGTTTAACCAATTAGTGTCCCTGGGTTACTCTTATTTTCAAAGGGTTTATGTTCCCAGCATAAAATGCCTTGGTTTGTGGATGGGACCGTTCGTCGTCTAAACTCCCCTAGCCCAGAAGACATTGGAAATAAGCGTCAGTGGATATAAACCCCATTCAGCCTCCGCTAAGAAACTCCAGTTACTGCAGATTCTACGCGCACCCCCCACCCTTAAATAAAGGAGACACCCCTCTTTTCTCGGGAGGAAGCCCCGCTGGTTTGAAAGGGACTTAATCCAAAGTAGGTCCTCTTACTTTGCCTAACTCTTGTAGTTGCACTGACCTGCACGGCTTGACTCAGAAGTCCTGATGAAGTTTGCACAGGATTGCAAACTTCACTAGGATCCTGGCCACTGGTTTTTAAAACGAGCTTACTTCCAAATCAGCCCCCACACTCTTCAGCTCCAGGAATGACCCTTCCACGCTTTCCTAGACGGCGAAATCGTTGCGAACCGCAATCCAACCAAGCGAGCGACCGCTTCTGCGGCTGTGAATAAGTACAATGAAGAGAGAGAGAGAGAGAGCCATCTCTTCTCCCGCCCCCATCCGTTTTCAAGCACTTATTTACATTCTCGTTCCCTCCCCTCTCCCTATTTCCTGAATTGACAGGAATTTTAAAAGAAAAAGAAATCACAGGAAAAACAAAACACCCAGAATCCAACCAAAAAGGTTACCTTGCAAGGTCCTTTGCCCCTAAACACACACACACGTCCCCCTGGTTACAGCAAATGAAGTTTGGAGACAGCATCAGACGGGACGAGGGAGGAAGGGAGGAAGAGAGAGAGAAAGAGAAAGAGAGAGAAGGGAAAACAGGAGTTGGAGGAGGAGAATCAAGCATGCGACGACACCGCGGGACCTCTGGGCTGCTTCACCTTCTCGAGTCCTTCCGGCTTGCCCCCCCCCCCCGTGGCTTCCCGGGCAGCGTGAGGTTTTCCGAGGGGGCGGGCGGTGGTCATCGCTAGACCCTCCCGCGGGCGGGCGAGAGACTTGGCCAAGGCCCCCTCTGAGAGGCGGCGGCGAGTTCACTTCAGCAGGTCCTTGGCTTCTGTGGAGATCCGGGCCAGGCTGGCCGTCGTGGTGAGAGCCGAGAGATGCGGCGGCGGAGGCATCTGGCAGATGCTGCAGGGACAAGGCAAGCCGGCCCAGTGCTGGAAGCCCCCTCCCAGCTGCAGGGCCGGCGGCGCAGGGGGGGTCTTGAGCAGCGAGTGCGGCGGCCGGATGGCGCCGATGGCCGGCAGGGAAGCCGAGAGCGGCGACGGGTTGCCCCCCGAGGACAAGGCGCCGCCCAGGATGGGGTGCACAGGGTGCACGGCGCCCGGCGGGTGGGCCGGGTGCCCGGCGGAGTGCGCCACCGTCCCGCAGTGGAAGGCCGAGTGGTGGCCGCCGTAGATCTCCCCCACCAGCCGCTTCATCTCCTCCAGGGAGCTGGTGAGCATCAGGATGTAGTTGCGCGCCAGCAGCAGCGTGGCGATCTTGGAGAGCTTGCGCACCGACGGCCCGTGCGCGTAAGGCATCACCTCGCGGAGCCCGTCCATGGCCAGGTTGAGGTCGTGCATCCGCTTGCGCTCGCGCCCGTTGATCTTCAGCCGCAGCTGCTGCAGGTCCTGCTCCGACAGCTGCTTCTTGATCTTGTACTTGCTGCTTTCGCTCGACGAGCCCTTGGAGCCGGCCCGAGAGAGGCCCTCGCCCGGCCCGCGCTGGCCCACCTCGCTCTGCGTCGACGAGACCGAGTGGTGGTGGTGATGGTGGTGGTGGTGATGGTCCCGCAGGTACATCTCCTCCATGTCTGGCGAGGAGGCTCTGCTGGAAAGAGAGCTGGAGTCAGAATTCATGGTCTGGCTGCAGGGGCCGGGAAGGTGCAAGAAGGGGCTTCCCCGCTCGAGGGGAAGGAGGAAGAGGAGGAGGAGGAATGGCAAGCAGCAGGCAGGCAGGAGGGCCACCGAGCTCTTCTGCCAACGAGAATGAAAGTGGTCGAGACAGAGGAGGAGATCCCCCTTCCCCGCCTCTCTCTCTCTCTCTCTCCCCTCCCTCTCCAGGAGAGCTGCTGGCTTCGTGTGCGTGCGGCTGCGCGCCCGAGCTCGCTCTAAGGCTGCCTTGCCAGCCGAGGGGCTTTTTATAGAGCCGCGGGCGAGCCAGAGAGACAAAAGGCGCCCTCCTGCCTCGAAGGGGCTTGTTCGGGATGACGCGCCATTCTTCAGCGGGGCGCGCTTGGACGGCCCCGTTTAGCAAGGACCCCGCTTCGCAGGCATTGTGCGCCGGAGCCTCCCGCGGACCCCTCAGCCCAGGGACCCGCGGGAGTCCCGGAGACGGCAGCCCCGCCCCGCCGGGGACGGACAGCGCGCACAGCCTGCGCTCGCTTTGGCCTCTCTTCCTCGACGGGCCGGGAGGAGGCGGGAACCCTCGTCGGGGCTTAAGGGCGGGGGCATTTTGATCCTCCCTCTTGGTATGTGTCAAATAAATAGGGGGTGGGTGGGTTAGGAAGTGGAGGAGGGGAGAGAGACACGATCCAACATGCCGGGAGCTGGGCTTTCCAAATCCCCGCAGCTCCGAGCTTAGGGAGGCGCTCGTGCTCCTTTAAGCAACGTCGGGTTTTGTCCGTCCTCTGCGTGTTTACTAAGAAGCAAGTCCCGTTAGAAGTACTTTTGAGTAAACGACGTGTAGAGAAGAGGCGGGGAAATCTTACTCCGAAGTAGCCTCCGAGGGGTTTCCATGAGGTTTGGGGGAACACCCTGAAGCTACTCAGGAGAAAGTGGGCTTTATGATGCCACTCCTCGGTCTCGGTTCGCTGCCCGGCAGAATCAGTGGCGCTCGATCGGGTTAGCTATCCCCTCGCGGGAACAAACGAATATCGTTTGCAGTTGAATCCTATGCGTGCTTACTCATAAGCAATTCCTTGTGAGTTCATGGCGGCTTGCTCCTAGGTAAGTGGAGATAGGACTGCAGTCTTAATTGAAATGTGCATCAGACTGCTGTCCCTGAAGCTCATCCCCTCTTCCCAGTGCATTTAAAGGGGCTGTTTTTATTTGGACTGGGTTGCTGTTTACCCCTACTGTCGGTTTCAAAGGCAAGCGTGTCTCCGTACTGTCCAATCTACGTGTGAATGCTTTCGTTTACTCTATAAAAATGTAGGCCATGTTCCTGCATAACTCACTTTTCGAAATAATTTATCCCGCCCCCACGTCTCTTAATACCTCTGGCCTGTCCAGAGACGGTAGACTAGGGCTTTACTGATGCATACATTTATTTTATTATTATTATGAACTATAAACGCGGCGGTTCGCAGACTATATTTTTGTTGTTTTTCTGTTTAAAATATTGGAGTTTTGCCTGACATCTCCATGGACTTTTCAATTCTTTTATCATTTCTCGAAGTTATGTTGAGCTTGTTTATTTGGTTGGACGGAAAAAAACAGGGATAACTTGCTTCCCAAGTGAGCGCGGATACATATATATTGAGATCTCCCCAATATCTCTGAAAACTTTCAATCTTAAAATATGATGGATACTGCGTAGATTCAATGGAGAGTATAGTTTCGAGTATTGCGCTTAGCTTAGTCCATTTACTGGGAAGCAAATTTTATTGATTCTCTGGGATTTAACCTTCAAATAAATCTGGTTTTTTTCAGATCAGTTTATGAGTCTGCGGGAAATGGCTCACAGATGAAACTGGACTCCGTTCCGTTCGCATTCCTTTGGCTCACACTGTGTTCGTATCTTTTCTATCTTGCGGAAATATGCAGAAAGCATCCTAAACGGCGCAACAACTCCGTGTGTGTGTCTGTGTGCGCGTGCGCGTGCATGTGAACAAGTGACCCCCAAGTAAGCAAAAAAGAAGCCGCCTCTGCCATACGTCACCAAGGGGGACAACATTCTGCAAAGCGCAGGCAGCACAGAAATGACTACACTACACCCAATATAATGTGCACCCAAATTTGTTTCAAATTTCCCTTAGTCAGGCAGGGTAAGGTAAAGCAGCGTAGTACTCCTAAAACGATTGACCACCCCGACCCCTAAATATGTGAACTTGGAAGTAAATGCCACTGAGTTCAAAATGCCTGAATCCAAACTAGAATTTTTACCATGACCCCAGTTCTCCCCTGCGCACTTACTGCGCACTTACCACATTGAAAGGCAACTGCGGCGGTTATTTCCCAGTTGCCTAGTGTTGAGCGAGGGAAGTCCCATTTGGTTCAGGATAACTGACCTGTGAGCTTAACCAGGATTATTGCGGGAGGCAGACGTCTGCTGGGGGGGGGGCGCGCAAATAATTGAGTACTTCCAATGCTTTCCAATAGTATTTGTGGATCTAACCCCCAGGTAACTCTAGAGCTCACAGTCACGTTTACTATGCTCGTTTACTGGAAAATCCGGCCCGCTGAGATTGATGGTGCATCTCCTGCCCCAAGAAATAGGCACGGAATGAGGACCTTAGCATGGAGTCTGAAGCAGCCCCCACTTGGCACTCAGGGCCACTGCGTGGATGCCCTCCTGCAGGCAGAGGCGGGGTTCAGTCTTGGCCTTGGGGTTGGAATTCCCGGGACTAAGTGTGCCTTTGCAACACATCCTTTCATAGAATTCTGGACACTGTGGTTTAAACCTCACAGTTACCATTCTCAGCAGCTCTTAAGAAACTTCAGTGCCCAGAATTCTTTGAGGGGGGAAATGTGCTTCGACTGTGCTTCAAAGGTATAGCGTGTGTAGGATGCCCAGATCTCCTCGTTCGATGTGAGTTGGATCACCGCGCCAGAAAAGCCAGGGACTTTGGCAACTGCTTCGGTGGTGAGACCATGCGAGAATTTGTTGGGCAGAGGGCCTAGGAGGAAGCATGCGAGGGCCGGCGGGGAGAAGGCTTGGGAAATGGCTGAGGGCAGGCCAAAAGGGATGCGCCTTTGACTGTTGGGGCAACTAGTTGACAATCTCGCTTGTCATGGGAAAGGGTTGAATGACAGAGGGTCAGCGACTGGAAAAGGAAGGCGCACGCGCGCCTCAGCTTCTGGAGACCTGTCAAGAGAAGTTTGCTCCGGAGCGAAGACACGCGATAGCTGCTCCGGGTCTTGGAGATGGTGCTGGACGGCTTGCAGTTTGTTTGCCAGCTGATTTGCGTATGGGTAAATCCGTCAAACATACGCCCAGAAGTTTGCTCGGCCTTTATTGGTGGGTTTTCTTCGATCCAGGCGCGCGCACTCCTCGATCGTGTGAAGTCAGGAAGCCAGCACGCACGGAAAGTAGTTGCGCGCCTGAGCCTTCCCACCTTCCGGCACTCGAATGGCGCTCAGAGCGCGTGGCCACTCTCTAAATCGAGAGGGACCTGCGCTTCCAGGGAAGTCTGCCTGGGGAAGAGGGGGGTGCCGCCTTCGCAGCACCTGCTCCCCCCAAAGCACTGGCAGGCATAAAGGATCCCTCTCCAGCGGAGCTCTACCAGAGAAGGGGGAAAAGGATATTTTTAAATACTTTATAGAAAGAAAGAAAGAAAGAAAGAAAGAAAGAAAGAAAGGAAGGAAGGAAGGAAGGAAGGAAGGAAGGAAGGAAGGAAGGAAGGAAGGTTGTTTTTTGGAAATAACCAGACTCAAAAATAATAATCGATCTTCCGCATTCCCTCCCTTAAGTCCCTGAGATGGAGGAAATCCCCAAACCAAGTGACGGAACTGGAAGCGAGGCTGCCTGGAGCAATGGAAGCTTTTAAAATAGTGAAGCCAAACTAATATTTAGAGGCTCCTTAATCCCAGAGCATTTGCTCCAAGCAAACCTACTTCATTTTAGCATCATCTCCGATGATGTTAAGAGATCTGTGCTGCCGTCCTCCGCACGTTTTCTTGCGAGTAAGCGCCACTAAGCTCAGTGGATCTTACTTCTGAATAGATATGCAGAGGCTAAAGCGACAAGTTAACCTCAACGCTTTTCCATACTTTTATTCCCGCATCCCCACACGGAGCCCAGTCTCACCCCATCTCGGCGAAGATGCGGTTCGAAGCCAAAGGCTCGACCTGGAAGCGATGTCACTTTTCCAAAGCCTCCGAGTTGACAGCACTTCGGTCCTTTCCTGGGCGCGATTCCTTGCACGAGAACCCCAGAAGTACCGATCGAAGCCGGTGGCGAGGTCTCCTCGCTTTACTCTGAAGAATGCATTTTTAAAAATATTAATAGTATTATTAATAATAGCGTAATTGTTATTTTTTTCTAAATCGGAACTATTTTAAAAGGAAAGAAAGGAAGACTGACCATCCTGATGTACACCGGCAGCTGTCCAGAGAGCTCCTCCGTCGGAATGAACGATATTCACTGCCAAGGCGACTTAAGGACGACGTTTGGAGGAGGTGAGTGAAGCCTTCCCCCGGCCCCGTGACGAGTAAGCGGGACTGCCCATCGCCTTCAAGTCGCCTCCCGGGTCGGAGCCCTCTGCTGGATCCTCTGCGAACCGAGCAGTCCCGGACCGCCCGAGCACGACTTTCCTACGGATTTCTCCTGAGGCAACTGCTTCATGGGGGAGCAAACGCCTCTCCCAGCCCGCCCCACTCCTGCATCGCTCGACTGCTGACCCTCGATGGGAAACCGAGAGACCCCGAATGGAGGTCTTCATAGAATCGTAGCGTTGGAAGGGACCCCGAGGGTCATCTAGTCTAACCCCCCTGCAATGCAGGAATCTTTTGCCCAACGTGGGGCTCGAACCTACAACCATGAAATTAAGAGTCTCGTGCTCAATCAGTTGAGCTGCTAGAGGGAAAAGGTCTAGCAAAGCACGGCGTGTGGAGAGCTCCCCTCTCTCCCCTCTCCCCGCTCAAAAGGAACAGCCCAGTTGGGGGTGAGGAGGAAAGGGAGATCAGGCATTCGTTCCATATGGATGGAAAAACACTTTTTGCATGCTATGGGGCATTCTCCCCGCCCCCCAACGCGTCCGATGGCTGAGCTGTAATTCCGAAACCAAGTCCCGCTCTCTGAGCCGCAACTGTTCCCAAGAACATGGCCTGAAACGCTCGGCAACATTTTGCAACTTTTACACCCCATTCCAGCTCTGAAGCCTCGTCACCAACGCAGCAGCTGGGTCCTTCCCCCCCGTTCTTCATTGGCGGAGAGCCACGTTTAGTCCACACGGAAGAAGGTGGTGGTTTTTAAAAAATATTTCACTTTGGACCGGCACTTGGATCAAGCTGCATGGAAATCAGAAGTTTTACAGCAGGCTTCCTCAACCTCGGCCCTCCAGATGTTTTTGGCCTACAACTCCCATGATCCCTAGCTAGCAGGACCAGTGGTCAGGGGTGATGGGAATTGTAGTCTCAAAACATCTGGAGGGCCGAGGTTGAGGAAGCCTGATTTACAGGATTGTCTACTGTATTGCCATGTCTACACGGAGCGTGTAACATCTAGCTACTTTAAAATGTCTGATCGTGTGTGTGTGTGTGAATGTGCATGCGTGCGCGCACACACATTTTTTGGAACTCCAAAATACTCACTGCATCATTCCTTACACAAGGTAACATAATCTCGACATAGGGCTACAAAATGGCGAGGACCCAACCAGCTTACCAGAAAAGTTAAAAGAGTGACCAGAACATTTGGTAAGGGAGACACCTCTTCCTTCTTAACTGCTCCCTGGTGACTAAAGCATGCTAGTCATCGGGTATAGCGCTCAGTTCTTCCTACATTTAAAAGGAGCCCCTTCATTTTCCTTCTTAGACAGCTGTCCCCTCTGCGCCCTCACCTGGGAGCGAGCCCCATTTAAACCTTGCAGCCCCATTCCTCGTTCCTCTGCCACTCAGTCTCAGCCTAACCTACCTCACAGGGTTGCTGGGTGGTTAAATCAGGAGGAGAACTACGTATACTACATTGAGCTCGTGGGAGGAATAAAGGTGGGCTATAAATGCCATCAATAAATCCATATCCTAAAGAATCTGGTTCCAAAGCAGACCAGCGCTTGGCCGTTGGAGAGGCTCGGTCTCTGTCCTGCATAATAAAAATAAGAAAAACAAACCAATTACCCCACCACAAACACCGGCCCAGCTGCTTACCCCGGAGCAAATCCCCTTGTATTGCGCCCACAAGGGCTCGGCATTCAGTCATTGTGCTATGGAGAGGCGCGCCTTGTGGATAGGCAGGCGGACTCCGTGGGACCCCATGTCTTCACAGGAACATAGGGATCTGCCTAAGTGCTGAGTCAGGCCACGGCCCACCCGGCTCAGTATTGTCTACAATGAGTGGCAACGGGTGTCTAGGGTTCAGGAGGCCAGGAGGTCCCCCTCCTGCCCTACCTGGAGATGATGGAGGCAGAACCTGGGACATCCTGTGCGCAACGTTTTACGCCGCGATCCTTGACGTATTTACTAGGAAGTGAGTCCCGCTGTGTTCAAGAGGATTGACTTCCAGGTCTGTGTGCAAAGGATTGCACCTTTCGGGTCTCTCCGTCCCCCACCCTCCCACTCGCGATGAGCGTCGAGACGCTGTATTTCGATTTTAAGAAGGAAGCGCTGGTGGAGCGCGGCTGGATGTGGACCTGATGCTCTCTGTCGGGTTTGCGGTGCTCATATAAAACAAACGCAATGCCTCAGGTGTCACTAAGGCAGACTGTTTCCCAACTGCAACAGGAAAGAAACTACTTTGAGGTTCTCCTTGTTTGTGCCATGTGAGAGATGTTGTTAATGTGGAGGAGAAATCAAATACCACGCGCTACTCAATGTAGAATTTATATTTCCCTGACAGCCAGCCCCCACTGGCCTATGCATGACTACTAAGTGGTTAATCCCCTGTCCGTTGGTTTGCTGATGGTGATGATGATGATGATGATGATGATGATATCTCACCTTTCCTCTTTTCTCCTCCATACAACCCTGCGAGGTAGCCCAAGACAGGGGGGCTGGCAACAAGGTAAAAACGCTCATGTTAGAGTGGGAATCTGAACCCTGGTCTACCAGATCCCAAGTCCTAGTCAAACACTCTAACCACTATACCACACTGCCTCTCAAGTACATGTGCACTGCAGTCAGCCCCATATAAGAACAAGCAGATTCAAGCCAAATAAACAGTATGGATGTATTGTAGTCTGATGCAGATTGCAATGGAACAGATGTCAAAGGAAGGGTGTTTTGGATTGATGTTATCACTGCCAGTTGCATGCGCATTGCAGGCACAGGAAATGCAAAATGATTTAAACTCGTGGAAAAAAACTAACTTTATTTTTTTGGGGGGGAGTGATGCTAAGACTGAAGGTGCCTTTAGCAGGTCACGTCATACATTACAATTTCTAGGGACACATGGCAGATATCAAGTGGAGGCAAGAATCCCATCTCCCTAGCCCACATACCTGTTTCAAGGGTTTGCTAAGAAACACAAAATGTTGACCAGACACATTTGTTTTACAGGTGGGGGCCATGTGCTCCATTCAGTTCAGCACTTTTATTTCCTGTTGCAAACCAACAGACCTCATTTAAGCATGTCCCTGCCTCTCTTACTAAAATTATGGCACTTGCATGTCGGACTTCAGCTGGATTGTACCCCATACATTTTGTATGTACCCTTGCAAATGTAATATGGAAAATGGGTGGGGAAAAAGAAAAAAATAGAATGAACACCTATTGTTTAATATAAATTATTATAGCCCTTGCTAACATAAACTGTTAATATGTTGCAGAATTCATCCAGAATCAAAGAAAGTTGATTAATGCTCCTATAATTAAAAGAACAACAACAGAGTACATACAATCTGTTGAAGCAATTTAACAATGAGAAGAGTTTCCCCCGTATCTGTTCCTCATGCTGGAAATGCATTTCTTAAACAAAAGTCTCATTGATTTGGAGTAGACCTTTCATGGACATAGGCTGAGGATGAACCTAAATAGCCCAGAATAATCTATATAAGATTATCTTAAATGGCAATATTTTTTCCTAATGGGACAAGTCTTGTTAATTAACAATATACGAGTGCTATTTGTTAGAGCCGGTAAGTCCTGTTTATGTCAGGAACATTTATGAGTGAGTAACAAGGAGTGGGACAGAAGCCTACATTTGCACACAATTAATTTTATTATTATTTTATTATTACAATTTATTTCTATACCACGTTTTAGCCCAAATGTCCGCAAACTGGCAGGCAGCATATTAAAATAAAATACGCAATGGAGTACAATAAAATGCCATAAATCCATCAGCAAGCAAAACAGCAAAATCATGAAGGTGGAAGGCCAAAAGGAAGCCTCCCAATGGTAGAGGATGAAAGGGTATTCTCATCCCTCACACTTGATATCCATTCAGGCTGCAATCCATGTTGATACCCCATTGAATTTAATGGGATTTACTTCTGAGTAACAATAATAGAATTGCAGCTCACCCTAGTCTCCTAAAGCTGATGTAGCAAATATTTTTTTACCCATCTTAGTATCTTTAAAGAAGACTGACTGTAAATAAACAAAGGGATCAGGTTCCATGACTCGTGTTCACCTGATGTCTGGTTCGAATGGGAAATCAAGGTTTATGAAGCCCCAATGAACTGGGAAACTGGTGAGATTTCCCACCAAGTGATCTGAAAGCTCCAACCACAATGGAAAGCTCTCTCACACTTCTTACTCTTTCAACAGAATTATAATTTAGAGGGGAAGTAAACATTGCATTTGAATCAACCCCCCAGTAGTTTGATTGGCAAGATAGAGAGCTTCAGATTCAAGAAAGCGAGATCCCTGGCAAGGGGTGGGTGGGTTGAAGGGACAGGGGGCCATGCAGCATTTGGAAAACAGAAGTTGCTCTTTACCAAACCACAGCTGGTTCGCTCACCCCTTTGGAACCACATTTTCCATCAAAGGAGAATGCCTGTTTGATGAAGAGCAGAAATCATGTCTGACGAGGACAGAACTGGCTCAAAACATTTTCAAACAGCCTTGAATGCAAGGATGCGAGAGTGTCTCTGAATAGCAGAAGCTGCTGAAGTGCTAATTATGAGAATATATAGGAAATGTAATTTGTTGGCAGAAGTGGAAGTTTAATTTTAATGATGCATAAACAGCATGGCTGGTTAGGACCAGCAAGATTCATTATATAGTTCCGTTTTGGCAGTCTTTGAGAGTGAAACACGTGAACGTCTATAGGCAGCAATTGCTGACTTGATTTTTACTAAGAGATTGTGTTCCAGCTGGAAAACACGTCTCTAATATCAGACTCCTGGTTCTTACTTTTTTATATGTTTGATATGGTTCACCTTCTGTGCTTAATAGGGAGGTACAATTTTGCAGTAGCAAGGGGTCTGGCTCTAGCTGAAAACCCAGAATGTTATCCTTACACTGAGAATATAAAAAGACTGTGTCAGTATTATGAGGTAGATCCACAGACTTCAGTCTTTTTCAGAGTCCAGGTAGACATTATGGGAGAAATGAGCTGCCCTCGCACTCATTCTCCCTCTCCTGCTGGTAGGTAGTCAAACACAGCATGCGACATGTCATCATCTTACCATATGTTGCACTCCCAAAAGGATAACAGTTATGTAAGCAGTGCACTCTGATATGATGTCACACCGCCCTCTGCTTTCACAAGTGACACAGAATTCAGCTGCATATTTCTTGTATGCCTTCCCCAAACTGGTGGCTTCCAGATGTTCTAGATCACGACTCCTATCAGCCCAAGTCAACATGGCCATTGGTCAGGGAAGTTATAACTGGATGTTATAAGGCTGAGGAAGGCTGGTATACTTAGAACCCCATGGTGCATGTTTAGAAGCAACATATAAAATGAAACCAACATGGCAGTTATAAATCAAGGGTTAATTTCATTGGAGTGAAACACTTTAAAGGCCATTTCAGCAGAAAGTCTAAACACATCATGAACAAATGTCACTGAAATCAATGGTAGTAAATTTTGGCCAGATTACATCATCATGTCCCACTGTTTCCAACTTAACTGAACATTGGATTATGTCACCGAAAGCGACTTCTTCAGAAAGGAGGCATTTTGCAAGGCTGATTCCACAAGTTTTATGTGGGACTGTGTTAGTGTCAGAAAGTTGGCACCAGGGGTGCCAACTTGAATAAAATATTGGGGGGCCCGAGTAAGCCCTGCCCCACATAACTGTTCGGATGATGTGGTGCATGAACACCATTTGAATGGCAATGCCCATCAACTTTGGGGGGTGGTAGCCCACTCAAATATTTTATTAGGAGTTGACTCCAATAGTTAATACAATTCTGAGACTCTCATGTTTGATTGATTTTTGCACTCCTAACCAAAATATTAATCCAACAAATTATCACTGGTGGTGCAATGAGCCTCTCACTGAAATTAATGGTACAACTCCCAAGGATTTAATGGTTTTGGAGTATCAGTCCCAGTATATTTAGTGAGCAATGTGCGTAGATGCACAGCAATAATGTACTCATCTGATTCCTAGAACAAGATGAGTCAAACGCCATTCTTTTCTGGACCGAATGCAAAAACTTAAGAAATAAAAAGGAAAGCCTTCCCCCAACGACTAATCATAAAGCTTGGCGAGTTGGACTGACAGTGTTGGAAGTCAGCTTGCAAAGTGTAATTAGTTTTATTTACTGTTCATGAATTGCTAATCCTCAGTGGCATTTCCTACTAATAGCATGAAATTAGTTTGTATAAACAAACAAAATCACTTATTCAGTGGTGTGCATTTGATTCGCTGTACTAAAGGCAAGGCAGTACCTGAATACTAAGTTTAACTTTTAATGAACGGATTACAATAAGCGAGTCTGTGAGCCTTTTCAGACCGTTAAATATACAGAGGTATTAATTAGCAGTGGGGTAGGTGATCCTTTTTTGGATTGGATGGAAATGCAACTTGTTTATATCCATTGATTAGAGAGTTTATTTCTGAAGGGCTTGTAGCTGCATGCTGTCATTGGTAATGCGCTTCCACTGTTTGTTTTTGCCATGTGAACTTTAAAAGACCGGCACACAATCCTTAGTGTGTGCAGAACTGGTGGCAGCAGACATTCTGATCCCAGGAAAGATTTGATTTCCCTTGACACCTGGAACAGTTTGCATAAGAAGCTTAGGAAGATTTCTGCACTCCTTCACCCCCTCCCCATCCTTTTACATATGTTTAATGCACTATGTCACGCAACGTATTTAATGTCAAGCATGCCACCACTGTATTTTGGTGAATAGCTGTGCAACAGGCCTTGGATCAAGAAGGGCATCTCATCCCCCTCATCAGGCTATTGAGCTTCCCAGGCTGAGACCAGCCCACAGGAAACATTGCACAGGGAGAGACTCCTCTTGCAACGTCTGGCCACATCATAGGTATGGGCTGCAAAGTCTATATAGCAATAAAGGACTCAGGTTTGAACCTGTCAGGTTATAGGCTTCCAAAGAGAAACCAGCCCTGAGCTGAGAACACCATATAACATAGGTGGGAAAGTTTCACTGATGTGACTGGCCAGTTAGTTAAGTATTTCTATTCTTTTACTTGATCAGTGGGGCAGGTGCTCCTCTGCTTCCCCTTGCCTATGCCCATGCCTCCATGGGTCCTAAACACTGTTACAAGGCTCCTGTTTTAAGCTGCCTCCTCTTAGGAGCTGGGGAACACTGCCACCTTTTGTTGCAACTCTCCACTTGATCTAATAGCACTGTCAGTAGATCAGGAAGCTCTTAATGCCAGGGTCTTGGGTTGAAGACCCAAGTGGAGTGAAGGTTTCCTTGTGGTCCCTTCCATCTCTACAATTCTATGATTCATGTATATTCCAGGGTTAATACTCTGGTATTCTGAACTGAGAACGAATCCCTGATCACTTGCCACTAATTAAAAACCTGTCATTTTCTTTTTGCCAAAGTCTACACAGCCATAACAAACCACAGCAGAATCACATTTCCCATGTGCAAAATAATATAGATTGTGTGCTAGGATTTTATTATTTTAAAATACTTATTTATTGGTTAAATTTATGTCTTGCCCTTCCTCTTGAAGCACCTGTGAGCCATCCCAAAAACGTACAGGCTGGCGGTGTGTCTGTGTTAGTAAGCTGACTGTGCCTTTTGGGGCAGCCATCTGGCATTAGAATGGCAAGAAAGCTATTCAACACCCTGTCCCTGCCTTTACCTGGTTTACTATTGGCCCTGGTCTTAATTCAGATGTATTGCACTTTAAGACCATGCATACAGTACTTTAACTTGCTCTCTATTAATTTGAATGCATTTAGGCAAATGGAAGATAATGCACTTGGGAGAAATAATGTCCAGGCCAAGTATTCAATGGGATAATGACATTCATAAAGCAGTGAAACAGGGGTAGGTTATGCTGATTGGGAACTGATAAAATTTTGACATAGAGATTTTATTTTTTTCAACCCCTAAGGGACCGTTAATGATCTCAAAGGGGATTCTGCATATCCCAAATGCCATATCCACACCTCATATATAAAGACCTATAGCCACTTATCTGCTTTTTACTTGTATGGATCTCCCACCTCTGGTCTTGTGCTGTGGGCTTTGGCTTTAAAGCTTGTGTTTCTATTCTAACAGAGCAATGGTGTCTCCCACTAAATGAGTAACTAGATATTTATTAAGAAGCAGAGGCACTATAAAGGACAGAGCAGTAAAAGCAGCACTGGGAAGCTTAGAAGTAATGATAGTAGCCGTATTCTGTTCTGCCACCATTACTGTCGAAATAATCCAATTCAAGACTCTGGAGGGAAGGCAGAGAGGGGGAAACGACAGGAAAGCCACTGCTAGAATGAGTTTTGATCTTCAAGCAATTTGGAGGCAGGTGTCTTTTATTTGTCTTATAAATAACCAACCCACAAAGTCAGCACTTAAATAAATAATAGTGGTGGCTAATTAGTAGCAAAGGAAGCCACTATCAATTAATAAAACATCTATGCTGCTTCTGTATCAACTGCACTGGAAAAGAATGTTTATAAGGTGTTACATCTTGATGTCGGTGAAAGTGTGCTCCCTTTTATACACTGTTGGTGTGGGAGTTTTCCAGCTTCTCATGATATTTCAGTTACTCTGTTGCTGCTGGGTCAGAGGGGTACATTCTGGGCTTGGCAGGAAATGAAATAGCCACACCGTGCTCTTCAGTGAACTCCAGCCTCACCCAATCAACTCTAAAGCATGCTGAATGAAGCAAGGGTGTTTGCTTGGCAGAAGTATGTACGCATCTGCTAAAGGGCACTTAATGTATGAGTGGGCAGCACTCCACAAGCTGTAGAGCAGCATTCTCAGGGGCTGAAAGAAACCACTTCAGCTGGGGTTGGCAAACTGCAATCCTTTCCCTCCCACCATGTACAAGGATGGATATTATGCCCCACATCCAAGTGGCGTACCGTGGTGGGGGCATAGGGGCAGTTGCCCTGGGCACGAAATTGTTATGGGTGCAAAATTTCAACACCTGGTGCTGCCTCAATACAGCTGCACGCTTCCATTGGTGGGGTCAGTTGAAAATGTGAACCAGGAAGTGACCTCTCCAGACAATGGAATGACTCTTATTTTCTTATCTCTGTGGCTGTGATCTCCTGGGTGACGTGGACGCCGTTAGGCAGTTGAATGCGCATGCGTACTCCATCCGTTTCCCTCCCTTCCACCCCTCGTACATGGCCCCAGGCGCTAACCCACACTATGCCACTGCCATATCTGGTCTGTCTTTCTTCACTTAAAAGTGCAACACTATGCCTACCAATACGAGCAACAACCCAGCCTTACACCAGACAGGTTTTGGACCAGATGGGTTTAACAGACAGAGGCATTAATGTGAATTTGAAAAGTCAGCAGCACCTGTCCTTGTATCTGGAGTTTTAATAGGCGGTTAGAGGGATGCTGGGCAATAAGGACATGAAGTATTGAAGAAGGATGCCACTAGAGAGTAAAGCTTCATCAGGGCCTATGGCGCTCATGAGATGCTGCTTGCTTAACCCTAGTGGGATGGATTCTGACTCATGCTATCTCTCAGTGTGTTGCCTTGGATAATGACCAGCCTCCTCCTTGGATTCTGGCAGCAACAGGTCACCCATGAGTTCTCTTCCTACTTGCCATACCAACATACTCTCCTTTGTATGTTTATAATGTAGTGCTGGTATATAAAGAACTGGGGTCCAAGCTACTACCAGATAAAAGCAAGCTATCCAGCTCCTTTTCTGGAAAGTAATACTGTACAAATATATTACTTGCACAGACAGAAATAGACATTGGATTTATTTCAGATATTAACTGAATAATTTATAAAAGAGGAACCTATTGAATTTGCTGAAGTCTGGCTTCTGCCATGTTTCCACATTATTAGCATTATGTATACTTTATATGGGGTGCCCATCTATAACTACGTTCAGAAATCAGGAATAGAAACTATAAACCATTATAGCAACCAAATCAAGATTGTATGCAGTTTTTAGATACTTTGAACTGGGTAATTATTAACTTAACTGTGCCTGTGAACTTGTCCTCATTAACTTAATAATTAGCAAGATCTTGTTTGATCTTGGAGTTCATTAGCCATTGCAGCTGGAAAATAGTTTCAGTTCTAACACATCAAAATAGACAATTAAAGTGATAATAAAGAATCAATATCATTACCTGCTTTTTAGATTTCCTGGGGTCGCCATGTGCCTAATTAAACAGCAATGCATTTTTTAAAAAAGTTATTTGGTCCACTTTGTTTTTGGATTAACACAAGGAAACCTTGGCATTATCAAAAGGCTTTTTGAAATGAAGCTCTGGGTGCACAGTAAACCTCACCAGGATGTAATTGGGTGCGGTGTCTGAAATCATGGAGCTGAAATTAGCTGTGAGAAAGATGGAGCTGAAGATGTGGTTCAAAAATAGTTTTAGATGACACCCTTGTATTTTTTTTTAAACCAATGGGACTAAAACTTCCAGACTTAGCACTAAATCTAGACTAAGGGCTCATCCACACTGCTTGTTCTCATTGATTCCCCCAGAGAAACCCACTCTTTAATGCTGAATCAAATGCCAGTTGGGTTTTCCGTGGATTGATGCTTGCTTCGATTCAGTGTTAAAGAGCAGGTTTTCCTGGAGAAAGTGGCAGAGCAAATGGAAAACTGCTCAGACTCGTGCTTTCTAGGCACAGGGCAAGCAAAGCATGGATGAAATCTAAGCTAGTCATGCTTTAGCCCCATTGCAATCAATCCAATAGCTTAGTCATAACTAACTTTAAGTCCTATGGATTTCAATGGGACTAAAGCAAGACTTTGGCCCAGATGCAACTCTTCAAGATTCCAAGTACAAGACTTCAATACACTGGTCTACATGTCAACATCTTGTAGGCATGAGCAATAATATGTGCAACTGGGTCCTTGACAAACTCACGTACTGCTGCCCAGGTTTTAGTGTCTTGTATTTCATGGGTATGTCTGGGGTCCCCATGTGTCTCATGTGTCTCGAGAGCCAGTGTGGTGTAGTGGTTAAGAGCGGTGGACTCGTAATCTGGGGAACCAGGTTTGTGTCCCGACCACTCCTCCACATGCAGCTGCTGGGTGACCTTGGGCCAGTCACACTTCTTTGAAGTCTCTCAGCCCCACTCACCGCACAGAGTGTTTGTTGTGGGGGGTGAAGGGAAAGGAGATTGTTAGCCGCTTTGAGACTCCTTAGGGTTCTCTTCTTCTTCATGTATTAAGAACATAGGAATGTCAGAAGAGCCTGCTAGATCAGGTCAATGGCCCACCTAGTCCAACATTCTGTTCTCACAGTGGCAACCAGATTGTGGTTAATATTTATTTTATTTATTACATTTGTCAGTCATGGAGCAACCCAGAACAACTAGGCAATAAACCCCACATGGATACATTAACTCCCAAAAGCAAGAGAGCTACATTACAAACATCTCGCTCACTGTGGAATGCCTGTGGGTAACCTGCAAGCAAGACTTGAGCAAAAGTGTGTTTTCCAAATGGCATTCAGTAGAATGCAGCCTCCAACCTGGAGCTGAGCATGGCCATCATGGCCAGTAGCCTTCAATAGCTTTCTTGAATTTGTCTACTCCTCTTTTAAAACCATCCAAGTTGTTGGCTATCACTGCCTTCTGTGGGAGGAGGTTCCATAGTTTACCTACGTGGGATGTGAGGAAGTAACTTTCTTTCATCTGTCTTGAATATTCCAACATTCGGTTTCATTGGATGTCCATGAGGTCTAATGCTAAGAGAGATGGAGAAAAAGCTTTTCTTTATCCAGTTTCTCTGTGTCATGCACAGTTTTACAAACTTCTGTCATGTCTCCTCTTACTCGCCTTTCTTTCTAAACTAAAAAGTGCCAAACACTGTAACCTTTCTTCATAGGGAAATTACTTCATTTCCTTGATAATTTTGGTTGCCCTTTTCTGAACCTTTTCCAACTGTACAATATCCTTTTCGAGGTGAGGCAACCAGAACTGTACATACTACTCTGAATGAGGTCTCAAGCCATAAATTTGTATAATGGCATTATCCTATCAGGAGCTTTAAATTCTGTTCCTTTCCAAATGATTCCCTAGCATGGAATTTGCCTTTTTCACAGCTGCCACACACTCTCTTGATATCTTCATTGAGCTATCTACTATGACCCCTAGGTTTGTCGGCGGGTCTGTCACCACCAGTTCAGTCCCCATGAGCTTATATTAGCCATACAAGATATTTGGAGGCCTCACCCATGACAATTGACTGGAAATACTTTCCTCAAGTCAATGTGCATAATATCCAAGGCCTATCAAGTTATTTCAACACCTGAGGTGAAGCAAAACCACCCACAACTGCCTCTTGCACTCCTTGGCATTAAAAACAAAAACAAAACGAAACTGGAAAAACCAGTTGGATAACTAACCATGAGTTGCCCGTTCTTGACACCAAAATCAGCTGCCTGAGGCAACCCCCTCACTCTGCTCAATGGTAGGGAAGGCCCTCGTCATTTGTTATATATGCCGGGATAGGAATGTCATATCAGGGGAATCATCCTATGTCTGCAAAAGGGAATAGGAGGAAAAACATTTATTTTTTGCAATCACTAGAAAATCATTCAGTTGGGGCATAAGCTGTGTGAAGTGCTGCTTCTATCTTGACTGTGCATGTTTGACTGGGGGGGGGGAGAGCAGAACACTAGGGAAGAACTCCATGGCTCTGCCGCCATTCAGAAATGGAGGGGTTGTGTGTGTGTGCGTGTGTGTGAAATATAATGAAAGCAGCACATTAGCGCCTGGCCTGCTGGGCTCACACAGCTGAAAGCAGCCAGTGGGTGAATTTCCCAGCATCCAGGAACTTTGTCTCAGTTCTGTGGGTTTGCTCAAGTGTGCAATGGCTGTTTGCAAGGGAGCTTTCCCGCTGGGTGGGTTTGCTTTTCTCCCAGCAGCTCAGAAAAGGTGAGAGCGCTCCTTCATGTCATCCCTCACTCCCCCTCCCATTTCCACACATCTCCCCCCCAACCCCTTGGCCAAGACAATAGTTCCTCCAACAGGTCCCCTCTGTTAGATAGCCATTCCCTCTCCTAGCTCTCACACTGGGACATTTTTCCACATTTCCAGGATTATGGCCACTTTAACTTAGATCTATGTGTGTTGCCTCCACATACAAAGAAGCACTTGGGGACAGGATTAGTAGGATTAGAAGAGATTCACATATGTCCAGTTCAAGCAATTGGTATTCAAAGCTTTACACTTTCAAATGCCACCAAGAGAGAGAAAAGGAGCTGAGAGCTTGCTTTGCCTTTCAGCACCTTCATGAGGAGGACAGTGCTTTATTTCTCTCTTTCCTCCCCCCTCCCCCACACTTTGTTAAGTCTTTAAAGCTGCAGTAACTAAGGGGAAGCCACCCCACCCCCCGTCTCTTTAATTAGATGCAGCAGCACAGATCTTAAGTGTGTCTCCAGTGCTGCAAAAGCAAGCTTGTGCTGCCCAGAGGACACAAAAACCCACTATATTCTAGAATCAGCATCTTTGTGGAAGTCACAGAACCATCAGGACTCTTCGGGACCAAGTCGGAAACATGCAAAGATAATTCTTGCTTCACTGATGCTGGAAGACAGACAACTGAATATAATGTAAAGTGTAGCAACATAGACACCTGAAAAGTTTAGAGACAGTGGTGTAACTCCTGCAAAATCAACTGGGAACTCTCCTACCAACATCTAAGGGGAATATTTCCATGCAGAAAGGATTGAGAAGCAAGGTCCAAAGTTATTAATATGAATGCTGCAAAACTGAAAGACTTTTCTGGAATATATGTTGTGTCTTTCCCAAATCAGCTTACCTTCTGCTTCTGAAGTTGTTGCCCATTTTTGATAGGATCATTAAAACTTTTATTTTTTATTTTTGAAGGGGAGAATTGACAGAAAGGATTTTATCCTTTCTTGATTTTTATTTAGTCCATTTGTAAATTGCTTACTATCCATAGATCCCAAAGCAACACACAGTAAGGAAAATAAAAATACAGAATCAAAACACACAGATTTTTTTATAAACTTAGCACCATTTTGGACGGATTAAGAAAAATGCATACATAAATATACAATATCCATATCCAGAATAGGCGCATCTATATAACAAAGATCAGAAACCAACACACAAGGTATCATGACCTAAACAATGTAAAATACACTAGTCACACTCCAAGCCAACATAAAACACAACCACTATCCACACAACTACTCACACACCATCACTATCAACTTCCATTTACACAACCCCTGCAACCATTCGTCACTTCATATAAATAAAATAATGAATAAATGCTTTAACATGAACTCACATATATTCATGTACCACCCTTTCCTAAAATATCAAGGCAGTGTATAGCAATAGCTCTACAAACCAAGCACCCAAACCACTCACCCTCAACATTACTAAACCCACATGCACCCACTACACACTCAAATGTTCCTTACAAGTGATTACTACCAAGCACACAGAGACAACAGACTCTGCTCATCTCTGCAGCACCAATGGGCTCAAAGAACTATCAAATACTTTCCTCTCACCTCTCACCTGGTCAAGGGCCAACTCTATAGTACTGTTGGCTTCTCAGCCTGGGTGGCATAAAACGACTTTGCTCCAAGAACTCACAACAGTACCACCCAAAATACACACAGAATGCACAAAGGGACAAACTGTGACATACTTTCTCAGCATAGAGCTGTCAATTTAAGTAAATGAGAGATGAGATTTGGTCAAAGAAATGCTGTTTTGTTTTTTGCTTAACTGAAATAGAATTTGTCTCTCATCCATCCTTATGCATGTTACTCCCCAAAGAAATCCTATGGAACAGAACAGGACTCACTCCTCAATTAACACATTCTGGTAAATACTCTTGGGGTAGCAGTTGTGCAACTGGGTCCTATGCATGCTTACTCAGAAGTAAGTCCTGCTGCGTTCAGTGGGATTTATCCCCCTCCCTCGGGTACCTACTTGTTTGTGAGGATGCCCTACTGAGCTCTGAGATACCTGTTAAGCAAGATTGCAGTATTCAAGTCATATTCTATGGGGGAGCTATCCTTAAAGAACATAGACTATTTTTTTCCTCCCCAGTAAATGAGATCCTTCATCTGTTACTGTGCTTGAAGTTAGATTTGTTTCATTTGCTTTGAGTAGAAACAAACAGGATTCTATGTGGCTTTGTGAGTATTTTGAGCACTCTCCAGACACCCACAAACCTCCTGGCAAATGATTATGGAACTTTCATTATAATCTATCCATGGCCTTTGCATAGGGCTTAGTTTTGTTGGGTATCTGATTGGGGAGAAGGCTTTTGCTAAGACCCTGGGCTTGAGTTGTCTTTTGCTCTCATTGCACCATGAGACTCTGTGTGTGTGTACACGCACACGCACACACACACGCGCGCACACACACACACACACACACACACACACTCACTATTGATGCCTGGAATTCAGTTCAACTACAGAGATGCAGAACAGTTTCTGCTGTATTCCAGCAATTTTCAATGTGCTCATATGCAACAAACACAGTAGGGGGCTAATCCCCATGACAAACATTATATCCTTTTCCTGACTCACTCATACTTTTGAATTAAGTGCGGGGGTGCGTGGGGGAATCCAGAGCTCTCTTTGAAGTTTCCTTTTCCTCCCTCCACCAAAGATATGTTGGCAAGCTGGTTTGAGCTTTCCATTTTGAGCCACAATAAATGAAATGTAATTGAGCCACCACAGCCTTCATGTGATGTAGGCAGTGCTTAATTTGTATTTTATGTATTTTTATTTTTATTTTTTTAAAAAAGAGGCACTGGGATTGAAGCCAGAACAGAAGCTTCTCCCTGAATCCCAGGCTTTCAAGAGATGACTGCTTTCTCAGTAATAAAGGGGAAAGCACTCTGCACATGTGTAGAGGCTGCAGTGGGTACTCCAGATGACATGTTTCTTGAGCATTCATCTTGATTTGCAAGCACAAAGTTCATACAAAAGTTGGATTAAATCTGGTATTTATTGAGTATGTTTTTTTGTGGAGGGGGATGGTACAGTGGTACCTTGGGTTAAGAACTTAATTTGTTCTGGAGGTCCGTTCTTAACCTGAGGTACCACTTTAGCTAATGGGGCCTCCTGCTGCCGCCGCGCTGCCGGAGCACAATTTCTGTTCTCATCCTGAAGCAAAGTTCTTAACCCAAGGTATTATTTCTGGGCTAGCGGAGTCTGTAACCTGAAGTGAAGCATTTGTAACCTGAAGCATCTGTAACCCAAGGTACCACTGTATTAAAAAATGAACATATGTCCTGTTTTGCTTGTGGGGTGTTTATTCGTCTTCCCATTAATCATATGTCCATTCCACACTTTTCAATGCACCCAACTTCCTATGACTTTCCAATCTGCAAGAAAGTCCATTTTTTTATTTTTAAACGGAATTATTGCACTAAGCTGACAGATCCCTCTAATCCACTTTAACTGTACAAACCTAAAGTTCTGGTATGCACTTGAATCCCTCCTGTAGAATAGTGAGTCTGAAGGAACCCTGATTACAATTAGCCTTTGGGCACAGAAAAACACATACAGAGACAAAATCTAGCCCCCAAAACAACACTGTTTTCTCAGTTTCTCATTTTTCCAATCTTAAATTCAATTCTCCACATTTCTGCAGCAATCTGCTATTTTAAAAAACCACTTTAAAATATTCAATATTTTTGTGCAAATTTCTGCCACTGAGCAGTTTTGACTAAAGTGCATATTTTTTGTGAGCAGTTTCTCCTCGTATAAATGCAATAAATACATGCATAATAATAAAAAACATTTTTTCATGATATTTTTTCTAACATTTATGTGACTTCTTTTGTCATACATTCATTTTTGTCAACACTGATTGGTTGGAGAACTGCACCACAAGCTTCAGGTAAGTGTGATTTTCAAAGGATGACCGTGTTTTGAGTCTCATATTCTTTTGGGAAAGTGTGCATTTGATAAATTCACATTTAAGTGAAAACTAAATAAAATTTATCCTCCTCCTCCTCCTCTTCTTCATTTGATCCCTTTGAAGGTAGTACACATGATCTGGAAATGGAAAGTGAACTTAGAAAGGAAAATAATAACACATGTATGCCTGAGTTTCTTTTTATGTATATATTGCATGCATTTTTTGCATTTATATCTTACCTTTATCTCCTCCCTATTTTCTCACACAATCCTATAGGTAGAATAGGCTGAAAAACAGTGACTGGCCCAGGGTAACCCAATGAGCTTTATGGATGAATGGGGGTTTGAAGCACCATCTCCCACATCCTATTCCAGCATCAAGTCTAACAGATCTAATGAGAATGGCCTGTTTCCCCACCCCTGTCAGTGTGGTGTAGTGGTTAAGCGCGATAGACTCGTAATCTGGGGAACCGGGTTCGCGTCTCCGCTCCTCCACATGCAGCTGCTGGGTGACCTTGGGCCAGTCACACTTCTTTGAAGTCTCTCAGCCCCACTCACCTCACAGAGTGTTTGTTGTGGGGAAGAAGGGAAAGGAGAATGTTAGCCGCTTTGAGACTCCTTCGGGTAGTGATAAGGCGGGATATCAAATCCAACCTCCTCCTCCTCCTCCTCCTCCTCCTCCTCCTCCTCTTCTTTTGTGCTACTGTCTTACCTATCAGACTTTAGTTAAGTCTCACTTTTTCACCCATGTAGATGGACTCATGTAGCATCCTACAGTAGCAAAGCGTTTTGTAAAAACAAACACACACATCAGAAAACCTTTGCCCCCCCTTTAGAAAAAATTGCACATAGCTTTCTCAAACATCTGCTAAGCTCAGTCCCCAGAGACAGAGCCTTTGTCCCTAGAGAAGAGACCTGCCCATTCCAGTAATTAAGTATTACTGTCCACAGCCTGAAATGTACTGAAAAACTGTTTGCTGAGAGCAAGTGTGATTTCTTTCACTTTTGCAATATTCCTGCCATCCCATTTCCTAAACTAGGCTTGGCTATGGCACTACAGTTTCAAGTCATGCAACTACTCCTGCAAGGCATTCCCCATTCTAGCCTACAATCTTCTTTGGCAATTGCTCATAGCCAAGTAAGATTGTCTTCCATGAACATGGTTTTAACAGAGAGTCCCTGTGGAGGCCAATTCTGGATCCACACATCGTTTCACAGTGGGGACATAGGTTTCCAGGCCAGAGTTGATCATGGTGAGGGTTTGCCAAGTGTGCCTTCCTCTTAGCACATTTCCCCCTTTTCCCCTGAGTTCAAGCATCTTCAAAGTCCATGACACCTTTGGTAAAGGCTGTTCTCCAATTGGAGTGTTCACAGGCCATTGTTTCCCAGTTGTCGGTGTTTATACTACATTTTTAAAGATTTGCCTTGAGAGAGTCTTTAAACGTCTTTTGTGGACCACCAGCATTACGCTTTCCATTTTTAAGTTCAGAATAGAGTAGTTGTTTTGGAAGACGATAATCAGGCATCTGAACAACATGACCAAACTAAAGTGAATGTGTGGAAATTGTCAATGGACACTAGTCAATGTCAACTTGCCTTGGGGACTCTGCTGACGACCTGGGAGCAGTTCAAGCCTGAGGTCAGTCAGGTTTGAAACATTGAAACTTTGAAATTTTTGGTTTCAAGACCTGATAGTTTAAAACCTGTTTGCAGTGCTTCTGAATATAGACCTTTCCAGATAATGCAGGTTTCCATGGAGATTGCATAGGATTACTAATTCACAGAGCACAATATTCTTTTGTAGGGGAATCACAGTTTTCTGAAACTATCCTATCAAGTTGTTAGAGCAAAGTGGAATATTGTTTTGAAACATGGGACCTCATTCTGGAACTAGTACTGCTCATGAATGCAAGTTTTTCACAGTGTCTGCAAAACATCACTGGTACATCTTATTTGCATAAATTTGCAGCTCTATTCTGAGTGTGCCACACTTTAAACCAATGTGCGTAAGGCAAGAGGTGAAATTTCTCATTTATTTTTTTAAAAAACAAACCACCCACAAGTGTCTAAATTTGAGGCCCACCTTGAGCTTAAGGCACCAGGACAAATGGTGTTCATAGTCTTTCTTCTGATTGGACCAGAACAGAAAAAGGCAATGGAGTATAGAGAGGAGAGACACAACCACACCCCCATACAGCCAGTCAGGTGCCATTCACTGGTGTGGATGGAAAGTGGCAGAATAGCAATCGTTATCCATGACAAAAAAATGGTTGGGGCTGATGGGAATTGGAGTCCAACAACATCTTGGGGGGAGGGCAAAGTTTCCATATCCCTGTGCCATATTAACAGATAGTAGGATTTTATCTGGGACGCGGGTGGCGCTGTGGTCTAAACCACAGAGCCTAGGGCTTGCCAAGCAGAAGGTCGGCAGTTCGAATCCCCACGATGGAGTGAGCTCCCGTTGCTCAGTCCCAGTTCCTGCCAACCTAGCAGTTCAAAAGCACGTCAAAGTGCAAGTAGATAAATAGGTACCGCTCCAGCGGGGAGGTAAAGGGCATTTCTGTGCACTGCTCTGGTTCGCCAGAAGCAGCTTAGTCATGCTGGCCTCATGACCTGGAAGCTGTACGCCGGCTCCCTCAGCCAATAAAGCAAGATAAGCGCCGCAACCCCAGAGTCGGCCACAACTGGACCTAACGGTCAGGGGTCCCTTTTCCTTTAGGGTTTTATCTGCATCCAGTTAAGAAGCTCAAAGTGTTAGTGTGCTCTTTAATACCTTAAACTACATGCCGTGAAAACTCTAATGTCTTTTCATCTTGCCAGATGAGATCTGTTTCAAACTATAGACCTTTCCTTAGACTTTTTTCAACCTTGTCATCTCTATTCTGCTTTGAATATCACTGTGCATTGGGTTTACCCATTTCCAATGTGCTTGAATAACGCTAAAGAAATTGAATAGGTTTTTTTTTAATCCAGCCCCCCTTTTTTAGGAGAAAGAAGAGTGAGGATGGAAAAAAAAGATTAAGATGTAAGCTGGCTAGATAAGCTTGAAGCTCGGTTTATTGCTATCGCTGAATGAGGGTACAAGGATATAAAAGCAGACCTGCTTTATTGGAGCTGAAGCGAGGTTGGTGGGAGACCCATGGCAATTGTGTGCCACTCCATGAAGGGATGTTTCATTAATTACACATTAACTATGTGCACTGAGTAGGAGGTAGAGGATAGAAAATGCAGATGTTTCTGCCGCCCAGCTGAATGAAAACCACTCTTGATCCTGTCAAAAGAACATTTTGAATCAAAGAGACTTCACGGGAGCAAAAGAATGAGTTCTGTGGCAGAGTGCAATGATGCGGCCTTTTAATCATTAAGCCCTTTTATAGCGGTAAAATGAACATCCATTGTCATGGCCACTCCATTGGGGCCATCAGGCCAGGTTAACAGGGGGAGATGGTTTACGAAGGGCACTAAAACAGGACACAAGCAGCCCAACTGCTGGAATTCAAAAGGTAACAAGCCCAGTGAATGACAAAAGCATGAGGAGCAGTCCAGATTCGTTTGCTCAAATTACTTTCCTCTTCACTCCCTTCACACAAGATGGATGCAGACCATCTGTAATGAGTATTAGCATTTATAAGCCAAGTCGGTCCCTTTTTTGTTTTTGTATGAGTGTCTTAATGTGTCTTTAATGTTTACTGTTCTTTCAATGAAGGTTCCTTAGGGAAACAGAGAAAACACTGCATTATTTTTTATCACCTAGAGTATTATGGTGAAAAGAGCCTGTGTCTCCTACCCCTTACCCCAGCTATCACACATGAAATGGTAAAAGCCATAAAAACGCTCATTTTAGCAGCAATTTCAAATAAATACATTTTCACAAGGCAGATGGACACTGCATTAGTATTCTCAATATTTGTGGTGAGATGAATCATTACTGTTCCTGCTAAAAGTTTTGTCAGTGAACGGATTTGTGCCCTCAGCATCTAGAACCTAAGCAAATGCCATTGTTAATAACATTCATTATCTGTGAATTAGTGAGACAAATGCTAGTCATGGGTGATCTGAAACCAAGAATCTGAAAGTGATAGTAGCTGGCTTGGGGGAGGTCCTTCTAAATTAATTTCCCTGGTGGTGCATGCAGTGTTTGAAAGCCTCTCTTTTTGGATGCTGCCCCATTGGAGAATCCACACTGAAATTGGCTAGGAGAGAAAAGAAGGATCCTCAGGTTAAAAGCATCTACCCTCCTATTTCTTAACATGTTGACCTCGTCTTGGTAGTAAATTTCCACTTTAGTTCTTGAGAACCTCTCTGAGGTCTTATGATGAAGGGTGGTATATAAGGCAAACAAACAAACAAATGTTTGCTTCTACTGCATTTTTCCCCCTGGTGAGCTTCTCAATTGTACTTGCCCATGTATGGAGGACTAGTAGGTGGGGAATTGGCTGCTTGGGTGAGAGATGAACTAGATGGAATTTGTTCCTCTTAACTTGATGTATATCATTGCCCTGCTGTGGAGCTATAGAATATATTTCTGCACACAGAGAACTCAAGAAAGAATACTCTTTCTTTCCTTTCCTTCCTCAGTGTAAATGGTGCTCCCTCACATTCCTGCTTCGCCTTAATCTGCACCAGTCCTTTACTAGTTACATGTTTCTGCAAGGCTCACTTAATGGGTGTCTTCAGTGTAGAAAGCATTAGCCCACCATACCAGATGCTTCTGAGCACATGTTTTGATGCAAAAGGTTTGAGGTTCGATCCCTGGCATCTCCAGGCAGGACTGGGTAAGACACTTGTATTAGGAAATAATTTGTGAGGGCCCTCCTCTGAGATTTTGACTGTCTAGGGGCCTCCACAAGGTTTATTCCAGCACTGGTTAAATGGACCAATGGTCTTACTCTGTATAAAGGGGCTGTAGATGCAAGCATGTGGCAACCGTTTGAGAAGCTTGGCATGTGTATAAACAACCTGTTACAGAGTCACCTTGTAAGGAGCCAGATCAAGTATTCATCAGTCCTGAAGTAGTGGAATTATTTGGAAAATAGGAAAACAAACTGCCTTCCATTTCTAGGGAAAGCTGGCTTTCTCATGTAAACTGCAAAGTTAGATGTATTGAAAGGCTTTATAACTGAATATTGACATGAAAGCATCAACATACTTAGGAGAAATGAATGTAAGCCAATATGAAAGCTAAAGCTCCTGATTCAATATTTTGCCACCAGCTTAATGCATTTGCATTAGGTAACTGGTCATCTTAAGCTAAAGTGAGACAAAGTCTGTTCCATGAGCAAATTGACTTTAGATTGGGATTTGTATTTTCCTTCAAAAAACCCTATCTAACAAAAGCCACATATCAGAAGCAGTACTTATGGAGGAAGGGAGAAGAGCAAGGAATTCAGTTGCATGCTTATACTATGTTGACCATTTTCTTGTAATTTTTATATGATCAGCTACGTAGAATGTGGAACTTCATCACAACTAACATCCCTAAGCTAAATAGCTTTCCATATTTTAATAGTTCCAAATGCTGTGCTCCAAAGATTGCTTCCTATAAATTACGGTAAGTAAATGCATGAATATTGAATTATGATTTTTCTCCATTTTCTTCATGGTAAATTCATTAAGGGCAAATGGGGAAGGTAAAATACATGAACTGGGATGCACAAATGTAAATTTTACCAGAAGGATGTTGAGTCTCAACTCACAACTTCACACATAAGGACACAAAAAGAAAAATTTGAATGCAAAGTTCTTGAATGGGTAAACATCCATTGGAATTTGAGTTCATGCCCTGTGAATTTTGTAAAAATCCCTGCAAATGCAAAGCTTGCTGAGAATATTCATTTGGACTCTGTTGTAAACTAGTAATCTACAATTCTAGATAGACATGACAAGTGAGACTGTGTCACATAAAGTTCCTCTGGGGTCTGTAACAACAGCCGCACACAAAACAAAGTCACTTCATTCCCTGCACTTCATTCTGTTGTCATGTTAAAAGCAATGAATTAATTTCCCCCTCTCTTGCTCTCCCCTCCCTCTGCTACTACAGCCCTGTAGTAAATCAAAAAAGTAAACGCTCATTCTCATTGTGCAGGGCTTACTTCCAGGCCCCTACAGTTTCCACAGTAACTAATTAGAAATTTGCATATCTAAGAGAGAATTATTTAATACCGATGTAAACCCTTTTATTCTTCCAAGCTTGTCCTTTTTCTACTCAACTTCTGGTAGATGTTGGGCCTTAAGGTCATACTGTACAAACTCTGAATGTAGGTGGCCCTGGTCTCGCTGTTTTTTGAGTCGGGGTGATTCATACCCTGTGAAGAAAATGTCTTGCCAGGGTTTTGTTGAAAGGCAACAGTCTGAAAAGCAGCACCGATTCATTTAGTTGCCATTTGTTTCAATCTGTAACATCTTCCTCATTCCTCATTAGCTAACTCTTGTGTAATTGAGTCATGCATTTTTAGATGTGTGAAACCAGCAAAGCTGGGTCACCTCAATACGCCTTCCTTCCTAGCTCCATTTACTTATCCTGTACATGCCTTTCAAGACCCTTCTTCTGCAAGGCAGAACAGGATGGATCTCTAATGTTGAGCAGAAATTGCTTTGTGCGCATCAAAAATCTAGCGATGGGAGAAGGGAACAGATTATTGGCCTTTTTTTTTTTGCTTTAATATATTAAATCAAACTCAGGCAGCAGTCATGTAGCGGCATATTAATTGTATAAACTTATTTTGATTTTTAATTCCTGGTAAATTACTGTTCCCATTTTGGATTTGGAGAGGTCTTTTAAAAAGCAAATAGTGTGCATATGTGCTCCAGGGAGCACATTAGCTATCCTTCCACCCCAGGCGACCCCAATAACTTCCTTTCCAGAAAGTAAACGTTGATTTGTTGGTTTGAATTGCAGCTCTTCTATCCGTTCAGCTTCACAATCCAAATAATCTGTTCAACATTCTTATGTTTTGGTCCATTTATTCACACACTTGTTTCAGAAGCCAGAACAGACCCTAGGCTACCACATACAAGATGCAGAAAGTGTATGGGAGGCAGAAAAGAGCCTTCAGCCATGTGTATTCTGGATTGGGAGACTACATCAGGCAAGAATCCCTGGCCTAAAGAAAAGTGATATGTGTACATGGAGTCCCCTCTTTTCACAGATGAAACACTCACACAGTTATGTATTGCAACCACGTTACTCCTATAGCATATAAATGGTAGGGCTTGCGGTTGGCCAACACCAGTCTCCCAGGCCTGTCTTTGTTTTTGCTTACTGGATGAGGCAGCAATGAGGTCAGGGCTGCACAGTGACATCAGTGCAACCACCAGAGTGACCAGATGCAATCCCACTGGTAAATCTCCTGAGGTACTGATCTTGCTCCCACCATGCCCCAGCATCATACAGGTAAGCAACAATGGCACCAGTGTTGGTTGGTGGTGGTGGTTGCAAGTGTGTGAAGTGTGTGTTGTGGGCAAAAGGAGAATACAGTGGTACCTTGGGTTACATACGCTTCAGGTTACAGACTCCGCTAACCCAGAAATAGTACCTCGGGTTAAGAACTTTGCTTCAGGATGAGAACAGAAATCGTTCTCCGGAGGCACGGCGGCAGCATGAGGCCCCATTAGCTAAAGTGGTGCTTCAGGTTAAGAACAGTTTCAGGTTAAGAACAGACCTCCGGAATGAATTAAGTACTTAACCCGAGGTACCACTGTAGTTTAATCTCAGGGAAAGGGTGTGCAAGGGCAGCTCATAAATGCTGCTCATGCTACTTCGATGCTTTTTCTTTTTTTTCAAAGAAGTAAATACATTCTCATCCTGCAAGAGGTATTAGGATGACTAATACTGTGTGGATACAAGCAGAGTCAAAAGGGGGCTTAGTTCCCCCTTCCCTCCATGGCTTCGCGGCTTGCAAATAAACCTAAGCCAGAAAAAGAACACAGTGCCCCTCATAGAAACAAGGCTTGTTGTGAACTCTCCTCACCACACATCTGCCACCTCACTTCTTTATATTCTCTACAATGAACTCTTGCACAACAAAGACAAAGCAGACAATTTATCCAGGTACTGGTACTTCATGCCATATTACCAAGAAGCCACACAATGAGAGGAGAGTTCCTATAGTGAAAGCAACTCCTGGTGACCCATTCAGAATTAACTGTGGAAATAGTTTTATGGCCTGATGGCCTCTGGGCTGTGAAAAGAGGAGGTCTGTAGTAAAATCCGGGTGAATATTCTCCTCAGCCCAACTCTAGAATTAACTACGATCGCTTTTTGGTATATTCTTCTTGAGGGCCTTTGCTTATGGTGGGTTGCTAAAGTCTGGCATTTAAAGCCCCAGCAATTAAATTTTGTTATATTTAAATTTAAATACATCTCCAGCCTTAATGCTTAAGGGAGTTACATTTATTGATGATGATGGTGGTGGTGATGATACAACCATATTTATACTCCATATAGTTGGTTCATCTCTCCCATACTGATGGCATCACAATAAAAAAGAAAAAGAACTTGTTTTTTCATGTTTATGCTGGTCTATGGTTAGGGGTCGGCAATATATTTTGTTCTACACTTCCATCATCAGTAAATGTTCAGCTGGGAAGGGAGAAGAGTTTTGCCTTTTGAAGGGGAAATTCTTTACATTTGAAATTAGTATACAGTTGTAACTTGGTTCTCGAACTGTTTAGTAGCTGAACAAATCAGCTCCCACAGGCTGCAAACCTGGAAGTAAGTGTTCCAGTTTGCGAACATTTTTTGGAAGCCGAATGTCTGATGTGGCTTTCATTGATTCTGATTGAGTGCAGGAAGCTCCTGCAGCCAATCGGAAGCCGAACCTTGGTTTTCAAACAGTTTTGGGAGTCAAACAGACTCCTGGAACGGATTACGTTCGAGAACCAAGGTACCACTGTATTAGCATGTGCCTTAGTGTCTTGTATATATGATTGTGAATGTGCTAAGAACACAGGAAGCTGCCTTGTGCTGAATCGGACCATTGGTCCATCTAACTCAGTATTGTCTACACTGACTGGTAGAAGTTTTCCAGGCACTTTCTGGCAGGCTTTCTTTCTACAAACCTCTCTGGTGATTGAAAAGCAGACACTCTACCATCCAGCTGCTGCTCTTCCCAGGTACAGATAGGTAACAACAATAACCCAAAGACAAGAAATGCAGATTAGGTTAATTCGGGGGGGGGGGGGGAGATTGTGGAACAGGATCTAGTGGAAGATCTCTGGGCAATTTCCACTTTGGCAGCAACAACTCCAAAAGAAGGTTTCTCACCTAAATTAGGCTGCTAAAATGTAGAAAGCTGATGAGAATGGACTGTAAACTCAGTTCTAGATTCCTAGGCTCAGAATGTGCTGAGACACACACTGTTCTTTGATTTTAACTGTACATCTCTGATGCACTGGGCTCTGATTGGTAGATCTAGCAAAGTATCAAGTGCATCTGATCAGCCTGAATTCTGCCCACTCCTTTTGCTAATTTCTGCCAACACAGCTGCAGGATTTTATTTTTATATATCATCTAACTACTGTGGTCATTTGAGAAATAATCACAATTGGTTTCTGTAATAAAAGGGAAAGCCAGGACTTTCATCCCTTGGAAGGAAAACAATTTCTACCTATTCTCTGAAAGCATATAGTTGTAATTAATTGCAGAGTAAATGGGAAATCTCTATGGGAGTTTTCTGCCTCCACAACATCCACACTTTTGTCCCTAGTGGTGTCCCCCCCCCCATTCTTTTCCAGCTTTGAGCCACCTCATTAACACCTACTTGTTGAATACCATGTTTTAAAAATGAGAGAACAGTTTCATTCAAAACAGGCAGGACTGCTAATTATGGTCATTTGAATGGTACTATACTTTTAGCATATTGCTCATCAATGACCTTGAATCGGAGGTGAGCAGTGAGGTTTGCTGTTCACAGCAAATTATTCAGGATGGTTTAAAAAACAAAGTCAAAAAGGAAAGCAGGGAAGATAGGAGCAGGGATGGGCATAAAAATGGCAAATACAGTTCTGTGTAAGTCTGTCGATTTTGGTTTTTCTTCTCATTCTTCCAGTCTTTAAGTTCAGTTTTCCATATTTCCACTTCATGAAAATTCCAAAGCATTTTAATGCAAATTTATTCCAATACACACATTTCTGTGTGCATTTTTGCCCAAGATACATATTTTTGCAAAACAATTTCTGCTAACACCATGCATTTTTGTATGTTATTTTCACTAATATATGATTTTTTTAATGCACACTCTAAACTCACATATGCATTCCCCCCTCCCAGACATTACTTTGACTGGAGAACTGCAATGCAAAATTCAGAGAAGGGTGAATTCTGGGGTGGCTACTTATCAAGGGGCAGGAGGAACTCTTCTCTGAGGATATGATACAACACTTGGGGCTTTTTAGCTTAGAAAAAAGTAATGGAAAGGAGGGAAGGAACAAATACAGGGAAAATTCATTTCTACTGGCCTGGCACTATAAAAGCAAGCCCTAGCCATTAAAGTTCAATATAATATATTCAGAACATGTTTCCAGAAGGAAAACATTTAAAAATAAAGCTAGAAACCCAAACTGCTTGCAGGATGATCACTAAGGAAAATATACTGTCATCTTCTGAAGGAAATCACCTGCCCTACAAATCCTCATTAAACAACTTAGGCAAGGCTGGTTTATCGCAGATGTGTATAATCAGACATATTTTGCCAAGATAAAAATAAAATACCCCATGCCATATGGGCCTCTTTCCTGAATCAGCAAAGATTATTAATGTTGCCTCATAAATGTGGATGGTACTTTTATTAGATTAAATGAAAACCTTTTGATTGAATAATGGATGCATAGACTTCATCTGATTTGCCTTTCATCTTCTCCTTTCAGATTCTTTCTTCTTTGCTTCTGGAAGGGTAAGCTGCCTCATTCCTCAAACCCTTTTAAGGCTGCATTCCTATGCACACTTGCACGAGAGTAAGCTGAATAAGTGGGGCTTACTTCTGATGAAACATGTGTGGGATTGTATGGTAAGGGAGCAAGCCTAATATCCAGGATTGGAACAGTGGGGCTAAATGGGATGGCCACAATCAAAGTCCTGCAGTTCATAGCGTTCGAGGCAAGAGACAGGTGTTTTGACCATATTTTGCTTCACTAGCTCCAGGCTGCCTCAGCAGAGAGACCTGGGCCCCTCGCAGGTAGCTGGCCTGGCTTAGGGGCCCCTTTCCTTTGTTTCCTTTAATGGCCCATCACCTAGGCACCACCTCAATACAGGAAGCCTGCCTTATATTTTAACACTTGCTGGATCCAAGGAATAGAAGGGTGTCACATATAGCCTACTTACTCCACCGCAAACACATAGCAATATATACCCCAAAATAACCAATGATACAATAAAACAAAGAAGTGTAAAGTACAAAGTTCCCATTCTAAGAATTGTCAAAGTAATTTTAATTTTTTTAATTGACTGAAAGTGAGTGTGCACTTATTAAACATTATTAAAGGTGAAAAAAAGTTATACTGATTTTATCAGTTCACTATGTTGAGAAAGAGACATGTTCTTCAGCCCTATGCATCAGAAGTAAGTCTCACTGAGTTCAATGGAAGTTGCTACATTGTAAGTGTGAATAGGATTGTGATCTTAAAAGTGGTAAGGCCGTCCAAGAAACTTGAAGAAAAGCAGGGCTGCAATTATCTGACTACTGGGACACAGGCACCTTTGATAATATCTGGATTGGGTTACAGTCATGTGCATTACATGAGGTTGCCTCTGAAAGGTATTCAGCAGTTTCAGCCAGTTGAGATTATGGCAGCCAAATCACTTGTAATTACTGATGAGGTGTGTCAGGGGTTCAGGAGCAGAGACACAGGAGGGGGAGCAAATGGAGAGTGAGGAGGAGGAATCCGAGTGGGGTGGAGGCAGTGACAGTGGCCAGAGTCATTCCACGAGCCTCTCCAGCGAATCGGAAGATTCACAGAAGGGAGCGCCGATGGCCAGGGCAAGGGGGGCTCCAGGGGGAAAACCCCAGGAGGAAGGGGCCAGTGGGGACTCCCTGAGCAGCAGTTGGAAATCAGGACCAGCTTCCCCACCAGAGCGCAGTAGGGAGGGGGAGTCCCAGGAATCGGGACCAGTGTTCTCACCACCAGCGAGAGGAGATGAGTCAGGTTTGACCACGCCCACATCGGAGAGCGGGGAAACGGTCAGGAGGAAGGTTACCGGCTGGGCGCGCGCGCCAAGTTCAAATGTACAGGCGAGCGGCACAGCAGGGAGCCCGGATAGGGAGCCAGGTCCTAAAGCCCGCCGGAAGGAAGGGCAAGACTCAGGGGGGTCAGCATCAGAAGAGTCCAGGAAGGAGGAAACCCCAGGGGGCAGAAGGACCCAGAGGAGGAAGGAACAGCGCAGGAGGTGGAGCCGGGCTAGGATCTTGAACTGGTGCGGAAGGGATAGTGACTCAGAGGGGACTTCGCCGATCTAGAGTCTAGACGTAGGGCTGCGCGCTCTGGGGTTTGAAATGGAAACTAAACTTCAATAAAGACTTTTGTACATTACATCAACTGGGCGTTGGTCCTCTGTGAGCTGGGACCTAGAGGCAGTCCTGACAAGGTGGTTTTTTTTAATGGAAACATTTTAAGTAAAGTTTTTTTAATTTAAAAAAAATCACTGACTGACACTGACCACAGTGTGCATGTATCAATTAGATGCCTGGTAAAATTAAAAGTATTGGTTTTGTCTTTTAAAGACCAAAAGGCTCTGGGAACAGGGAAACCTAAGAAAAGCAGGGTTTTTGTTGCAGATAATCCAAAGTTCAGCACTTTTAATGCAAGAATAATACAAGATCATGCACTGTAGCATTTCTTGATGCTTGAGATGATATATACCATCCTAAGGCAGTAAAACTAACTATATTAGTTAACCCCTGCATTTTTCAGACAATGGCCCACGTGTAAGTAAGCCTCCAACCCTCTACATAAAATAGTTTTTGAACTTGTAAAAACCCAAAGACTGAAAGTCCTGTTTGTGTGGAGGTTCTTCCAAAGCCAAGGGACCACTGTGGTAAACATCCTGCTGTCACACAAACCAAGACTTGGTCGCTAGACTATAAATAACACACAGGCTGATTTTGGGAACCATGATCCCTTGGGTGAGTCCCAATAGTTTAAATATAACATGTGGTTCACCTTGAGAAGATGCCAAGGGATCCTCAAGCAAAGCTTAGCCCATCCTCTTTCCCGTCCCCACAGACTAATTTAATGCATGTAATTTGCTGCCCATGGGACTAAAATCCTCTAATCAAACACAACAGGCATACAATGCAGAAGCTGGTGGAAAACGCTTCTTAGACTGTCCCATTAAATCTGCCTCTCAAGCGGAGATATTCCCCTCAAGAGGCATGTGAAAGCCGCAGCTGTCATGCCCTCCAAGTCCTTGGCATCCCTGTTAACAACAAGGGTGCCAAATGTGGCCGACAAATTATATGAGACCAACCCAGGAGTGTATTTTACACAGGCCAGCAAACAACAATGATGTGGTAATATCTGTGCTTAGAATTTTGTATTCAAGCTCTCTTTAACTGGCATGCGAGCCATCTCTGTAAAGCGCTCTGTGAAGCATGTGAAAAAAATTTTTTGAGATGCAGAAAGACTTAACCTATAGGCACAACCAGACTAAATTAGCAATTTCCCAAACATTGACACGTGGCACCAGGCTTTCCCCCTATGCAGAATCCTAATCCCAACAGAAGGCTGCTTTCTTGGTGTTGGGCTGCCTGTGGTAAAAATTGGAGTCATGGGGAGAGCTTGGGAATGTCCAGGAAAGCTGGCAAAATAGAATTAATACCAGAGAAGCACATGGTGTGCTTAAAAAAAAGTGGGCCAAAAATACATCCAGAACACCAGAACCCTGCCTGTTTTGTTTTATCAGCAAGTGCATCCAAGAAACGCAGATTCTCAAATGTCCACATCTCTTCCAATTTGTCATTTACCATAATCCAATCTTTCTACTAGGAGTTGCGCAACTATAACCATGTATGATGTTATTATTATATTCAGTTTCTACAATCTGACAACCATAGATGCTGCTGTCCACAAGCCAGAAAGACAATATATTCTTCATGGCTCTTTCCACACACAAAGAGCACAAAGACCTAGTCCAAACCACTGTGCAACCTGAGATGTTACAGGAAAAAAAGCTTTGCAGATGGTACCGGATTTTTAGACTGCCTCAGAAGATGGTGGTCTCTCCTTCATTGCAGGTTGTTAAGCAGAGGCTGGAAGGCCCTCTGCCAAGAATGCTGTAGGAGCAGATTCCCTACACTGATGGACATTGGACTAGATGACCGCTCAAGTCTCAACTCTATTATGCTACGAGTCGGCTGGCACATGCAAAGTAGGGGAGGGAACATAGTTCAGTGGCAGGGCAGATGCCTTGCAGGTAGAAGATCCAAAGTTGCACCTTTGGTAAAAGGTAAAGGTAAATGGACCCCTGACCATTAGGTCCAGTGGACGACTCTGGGGTTGCAGCGCTCATCTCGCTTTATTGGCCGAGGGAGCCGGGGGACAGCTTCCGGGTCATGTGGCCAGCATGATTAAGCCGCTTCTGGCGAACCAGAGCAGCTCATGGAAACGCCGTTTACCTTCCCGCTGGAGCGGTACCTATTTATCTACTTGCACTTTGACGTGCTTTTGAACTGCTAGGTTGGCAGGAGCAGGGACCGAGCAACGGGAGCTCACCCCGTCACGGGGATTTGAACCGCCGACCTTCTGATCGGCAAGTCCTAGGCTCTGTGGTTTAACCCACAGCGCCACCCACGTCCCTTGCACCCTTCGTATCTCCAGTTAAAAAAAGGTCAGGCCCTGGAAAGCTGGAGATCATGTATGAGTAGTAGGTCATTTTATAGTACTTTTGTTTATTTCATCATTACACTTATAACCTGCCTTTCCTCCAAGGACCACAAGATGGCATACAAGAGGCAGTCTCTCCCTCCCTCCCCATTTTATCCTCACAACAACCCTGTTAGGTAGGTTAAATTGAGAGGTAGTGACTGGCCCAAGTGACTGGCTCACACCTGAGCTTTATGGCCAACTTGGGACTTGAACCTTGATCTCTCACATCCTAGTCCAACACTCTAACCACTGCACCACATAGGTGGACCAGTGATCCTGTGTTCAGATTCTCTGGCAGACTTTTCATGTGCCAGCTGCTTATGTGAGGGCAGTAGCTGCACTGCAGACTGATACCAGTTTGCACAAGCAGAGCAAAACCAAACGGTCTGATCTTTAAAACGCATCAATATATTTACTCTCTGGCAGCCGAGGCAAACCTTATTTTATTGCATCATAGTCTCCCTGCAGAACTATTAATATATGGTAAACCTACCCCCCCTTTTTCCCTCAAACCCACCCATTAAGTAATGTGCACTGGCTGTTACTTCTTATAAATAATAGGGATGTACAAAATGTCATTCCTATTCAATGCTTGTGAGGCTCTCTCTCCCTCTCTCTCTTTTTGTGGTGCTTATTGATGCTGCATCTGTTTTGTCGGTGCGTCAGCTAATGGAGAAAGTTAATTGTGTTGGTTGTAAGGCCACCTGTCACACGCATGCCTCATTTCCATACTAATGGTCCAACCGTGGCAGGCAGCATACTTCTCTGCAGTAACAGCTCCTGTCTCTTTGGAAGCCTGGGCCAAATCTGCCTAGGCAGCAACTGTGGGCCCCCTCCATGAATGCCTCCAGTATTGTGTCAAGCCGGGCTTGCATTAACCCCCTACTGGTGCCCCTTAAAAAAAAAAAAAGACGGAAAGAAGGAAAAAGAAACTGGAAACAAAAATGTTATGCTCAAACTAAGCCTGCATCCGTAGCCAGAGGAGTGGGCAATGCAGCCCGTGGGTTTTTAATTCCTCAGCAGGCTTGACATTTCCCTTCAGAGCTGCTGCTCCTTCCTTCAGGCAGGCAGATGGAGAAGACAAACTGCCTTGTCCAGAGGCAGCATCACCTCAGGCAGTAGATTGGGGGCGTCAGAGTGGGATGTAAAAGAAAAGGAGTGCCCTGGATCAGATCAGAAAGGGGCGTCTAATCCAGTAGCTCACCTTCTTTCAGTGCTCAGTGCTTGGCAAGATGCTTCCAGGAAGGGCCATGAGCAGAACCTCAAGGCAATTGTTATGTACTGAAGTTCTCACCCTGGGCCAGCAGGGGGATACTGTAGATAGTTATGCAAATGAAGGATCGAAAGTGACGTTCAGTGATTGGATAGTTTGTATGCAAATGAAGGATCGAAAGTGACACTCAGTGATTGGCTAGTTACAGAAAATGGTTACTGTTGCATTCTAGTGGAGCTCTATATAAGCAGGCTGAAGGAGCTCCCCAGTTCAGTTCTGTTCCAGCTTACAAATAAAGAGCTGCTTTGGAAGAATCGCTGTGTTGTCTGATATGTTCGCCCACAACTTAACAGCAATAGCTCTGCTTGCTTCACAGCATCTGGTGATCAATGGTACACTGCCTCTTAACCTGGAGGTTCCATTTAGCTGCCATTGCTAATAGCTGGTGATACTGCCAAGAGCATATGCATGCCCACATTGTAGCAACGGTATAGTAATAATAACAATCATTTTAATAATTTTATTATTTATACCCTGCCCATCTGGTTGGGTTGCTAGAATCTCTTTCTTTTTTTCTTAAGATCAAGTAGCCAGTGATATGATAGACCTCTGTTCATGATCCCGGGAAGCTGCTGCCTCTCAAAATAGACAACACAGGGCTAGAGGAACAAACCGTTTTATTGGGCAGAATGCAGACTTCTGTGTTGTGTGAAGAAGTACTTGCAGTGGTCCATTCTGAAGCCACTGCCCATTAGTTCAGTTGGATGACCCAAAGGAAGTGGTACCTTTGGGGTAGGACTTTACTGTAGGAGAGACATCCAGGACAGAATGAGCAGGCAGGCCCCTCAACACAGCAAAGTTGGCTTACTACATTTCAAAGTAGGGAATATACATTGCATCTAAAGAGGGGTGTATGTGTAAGTGTGTGTGTGTGTGTGAGAGAGAGAGAGAGAGAGAGAGAGAGAGAGAGAGAGAGCGCATAAGTATTAAGTCTTGAGTTTAAAATTACCCATCTGCATCACCGTTCAAGATCTGGCAATATGAAAGACAGAAATGCATTTTTCTCTGTCTAATTTTCCCATAGCATTCAGGATACTCTAACACCTTATAGCCCCAAACGCCTTTCTTTACTCGTAGGGAAGGGGCTCCAACCTTGCCCCTCTTCTTTCAGTTGCACCTCTTCCACCTCTATGCTATCCTTTCTGATATGGGGCAGCCAAAAGTGTATGCAGGATTCCAACTACAGCTGTGCTGTAGCTTTACAAAAGGGCTTTATGATAGTGCAGTTTCATTTTCAATTTTTAAAATCCCCCCCCCCGATGGAATTTGTCTGTTAGGGGCAGGGAAAGTTAACACACCTGGCTAATACTTTCACTCCCATGAGGACAGATCTACAGATCAGTCTTCAACTAACTTGTTATAAGCCCTTTTCAGGTGACTGGAGTGTGTGGGGAGAGCAGCAGACCCCTTCTCCACACTAATGTATCCTAACAAATGTCTGAAAATGTCATTCTCCCTTACCAGGGAATACCAGGAATTGTAATTTGGGGTGGCTAAGAGAGCAGACTGAGAATGCTCTGTACCACACTAAACTGCCATCTCCAGGATTTTGAGTGGAAAGCTATAGCAACTAAAGGTCGATAAAACAATATAGGTTCTTAGTCTTGTGACACTGGCAAATTGTTATCAAATTTACAGTAAAATAGGCAAATGGACTAGGTCACACTCCCCTCCATATTTACTGCCTAGCTCAGGCTTTGCCAACCTGGCAGCTTTCAGATGTTTTGGTCTACATCTCCCATCATCCCCAGGCAGATGCCCTGGCTATGACTGAAGGGTGTCTCAGTCAAAAGCATCTGGAGGGTACCAGGTTGTCAAAGGCTGCTCGACCCCTTTAAGCTTAAAAATGAAGTACAGTGGTACCTTGGTTGTCAAACTTAATCCATTCTGGGAGTCCGTTTGACTCCCGGAACTTGATCCGAAAACCAAGGCGTGGCTTCCGATTGGCTGCAGGAGCTTCCTGCACTCAAGCGGAAGCTGCATCAGATGTTCGGCTCCCGAAATATATTCGCAAACCAGAAAAAATACTTACTTTCTGGTTTGCGGCATTCAGGAGCTGATTTGCTCAGAAGCCAAGCTGTTCAACAACCAAGGTACCACTGTAAATCATACCAGTCATATAATGAGGAGAGTAGAACGTGAGGGCACTGTCCTTTCAAAGTTATGCTTAAATCCATAGCTGTCAACGTTTTCCATTTTTTAAGGGAAATTCCCTTATTCCGAATAGGATTCCTCGCAAGAAAAGGGAAAAGTTGACAGCTATGCTTAAATCTCATCCACTTGGAATCATGAAAATGCAAAATTTTTGTTTGTTGTGCCTTTATTGACCTCCTGTTATCATCATCATCAAGAAAGCTTTTTTTTTAAAAAAAAGAATACTTACATAGGGTTATAAAATATGTGATGGAAAAGATGAGAAAGAGAAATGAATCAAGAGGTTTCCTTCCCCCCCCTCCCACCCCCAGCAATGCTGGTTTTGGCCCTAAAAGTCAAATGGCAAATACTCCATTATGTAGGCTTCTCTAAATTCCCTCATGAAGTGCAAAGTGATGTTGTTGTTGTTGTCCTTTACCTTGAAGCATATGCGCTGGGCAGATTGCAGGGAAATTGTGAAGCAGGTGGTATGACAAATGAATTTTTACCTGAGATATTCTCCTTTTCACTTCCCAGCATTGTTTGAATGATGGGAAATAGATAAAGGTGGTGCAGGAACAAAGCCTACTTCTATGTGAGGAATAGGATTATCTGCTGCATTTGAGTTGGGCTACTGTGAAAGGCAAAGGAGTGGGGTCACAAAAAAGACCACAATTGTAGCCCTCTATAATGTACAATTGAGTTGCTGTTGCATGCACTTACTATACTTTGGTATCTCAGATCTCTGTTAAAGGCACAGGATCTTGACCAGGACAAGGAAATTAATTGGCAACAAGGGATGGGGGAGGGTGATTTCATTTCAGTTCATATTTAAAGGTGAACTTACACAACCTGCAGTTTCTGAAACAAGGTGAGAACTGAAGCACAACCATCCTTCAAAATTCACATTTCTGTGAATTTTGCAATGCAGTTCTCCAGCCATGTAATGTGCACCAAAATGCATACACTGACATAAAATGTGCATAAAAATGCACATATTAGTGAAAATAACATACGAACTTCATATTATGGGATATTGCTTTGCAAAAAATGTGTATATTGGGAGAAATTCACATTAAAATGCTAATAGATTTTCATGAGAATCCCCCCTTTTTATTACAAAAAATTAAAATTTAACAGATGTAGAAATGTAGAGACTGGAAAAAATAAAAACAGGGAAGCCATAATAATAATAATAATAATAATAATAATAATAATAATAATAATAATAATTTATACCCCGCCCATCTGGCTGGGTTTCCCCAGCCTTTCTGGGTAGCTTCCAACAAAATATTAAAATACAATACTCTATTAAACATTTAAAGCTTCCCTAAACAGGGCTGCCTTCAGATGTCTTCTACAAGTCTGGTAGTTGTTTTTCTCTTTGACATCTGGTGGGAGGGTGTTCCACAGGGCAGGTGCCACTACCGAGAAGGCCTTCTGCCTGGTTCCCTGTAACTTGGCTTCTCGAAATGAGGGAACTGCCAGAAAGCCCTTGGTGCTGGACCTCAGTACCTGGGCAGAATGATGGGGGTGGAGACACTCCTTCAGGTATACTGGACCGAGGCCATTTAGGGCTTTAAAGATCAGCACCAACACTTTGAAAATTGACAGTTTCACCCATCCCTTGTGGCTTGCCTCAGAGAGGCACTTACTAAGCAATCAATGGAAAGTGGCAACAAGTATTTTATTAAGGTAAAAAGTGGGACTGTACTATTGACTCTCTGTTAAGATGATTATGGGGAAAAACAGAGTTCCTTTCACCTGTAAATCAAGGCTGATTTTCTGGCTTGGAAAAAAAACACCACTCTGAGACCTTTTGAGGGCAGCACATTTTCTTGTTACCCACAGTCATATTTCATATAACGTTGTGGTGCCCACTGTAACCATGTGGAAAGGCTTCCACAAGTCTGGCAGGAACATCCCAGGTAATGAAGGACTTGTAGTTCTTAGTTAAGGAAATGTTTCTTCAGTTAAAATATTTAGCATACAAATAAAGCCACCTTTACAATACAATAAATGTATTGTATACACATACAGTATGCGTGCATACCTGGTCGTTATTGTCTTTTGCACACTACTCTACAAAGTGCTTATGCATTTGGAACATACCGTCAAAACAATCCTGAAAATAAAGCATGATGCCAAGGAAGACAAAGGGTAAAATCCACTTGGCAGATGGCATCCTTAAGTGGAACGGAGAAGGAAACAATTTTTGGTAATTCCCCTTCTTGTGAACCCCATATCCACTCTGTTGGGAGCGTTGGGAGACCCTTCAGAGCAAATTTGGGAGGGTGTGTATGGCTGCATCAGGAAGGAGAAATTATGTGGAATTGCTGGTGGACGTATTCCATCAAGAGAGCATCAGCCATTGGATACCACCCAGAGTTAACATAAGGGCCCTGATGATGAAGGAGACCAAAGGCGTATTTAGTCCAGCATCAAATTTCCCACTGTGGCTAACCACAAAGAAGACAGGAGAGCAATAGCTCTCTGCTGCTGTTGTTCCTTTAACCTTTATTAGTTGTGTCCCAGGCTGTTTTTCTAAACCCAGGAGCCCCTGTGAAATCTCAACCTGCACCTGTCAAAGGGAAGAAGCACCCCACACATTTAAAGCACATGACACACCTCAAAGTATTCAGGGAACTGTAGTTTGTTAAGGGTGCAGGGAACTGTACCTATGTAAGTGGGAACTACAGTTCCCATGATTCTTGGGGGGGGGGTCATGTGCTTTAAATGTGTGTTGAATTTGCTTTAAATGCTGTATTTTTCCGTGTATAAGACTAGTGTTTTTTTCCTAATAAATAATGTGAAAAAATAGGGGATGTCTTATACACAGATATATCTCCCACCATTTTCTTAAATCTGAGTCCCCCAAAATAGGGGATGTCTTATACATGGGGGTGTCTTGTAGATGGAAAAATATGGTATATAGCGTGGATCTGCCACAAATTCCTTCTTCTAAACACTGTTAATGCAACAGGTGTCCTTTCATTTGCATCTGGTTGTCTTATTTCACAGCAAAGGAACTGAGACCAAAAGATAAGAGGCCATATTGATCAAGGTTGTATTGTGAGGCCAGATATAAGCTAAGGTTTGTACCTTAGCTATCACATGCACAAGTTCTATCTTTAAAGACTCCCTAGACATTTGTAAGGTTACTTCTTTAATTACATAGAGTAGGGGGTCTCCATCATGACACATGTGCCCCAAGGCCTTCTCTGGTACCCACAGAACCCTCTCCCCACCAATATTAGGCTTGAAAGAAGTATTCTGTTGGCAGCAATAGGAGAGGTTGTGGTGTGTGTGGTTGCCCATGACAGTTTCCTCAGTTTCAGATTTGCCCATGGACCCCAAAAGCTTGGCGACCCCTAACATGGTATATGATCCTTTTCTGTTCAGATGCTTATGTGTGCAGGGGGGCTCACAAGCCCTGTTCCCCTACTCCATCTCCCAGCATGCATGCTTACAGGCAGAAGGGCAGGGCATCATGGGGAATGGGATGTTTGGGCACATCTCCTGAATCCCCCTCTACCCCTTGGCTTGGAGTTCATATAACTTGGCCAAGCAGAAGGTACAGACCGGATGGAAATATGTGAGTCATGCACACATCTCCAAACAGTCACATATGGTTCTGGCTTGAAATTCTTAGCATTTGGGAGGAAAGAATATGACACAGTACCAATACTGTTCATTCTTCATCTTTTTTTAAAAGGAAAAAAACCCTGTCGTTTTATGCAAAGCATAACTTGGCTGTATAAATCCTTCCAAAACAATATTCTAATTGAACTACACTCGGTACATGTTTATGCTGTTGCCAGCAATGTTAAGTAGACCAAAATGGATTAAAAAGAGGAACTGTTTTGCCATATGTATGCAATTGTGTTTAAATCATTGTCAGGCTTTGGCACAGCTGAATCCAATACTGAGAGGTAACATGTGTGCAATGTAATAGTGTAAACATGGGAATTCCAAGTGGTGAGAAGATCAGGATCAAATGGCACAAAACACTTCTCATTTCTAAGCAAATTATGCTACAACCACCTCATGGGTGTGTTGTAATAAGATTTGCACTGGCACATTTCTCCCATGCCTGCTTTCTCTTTGTGCATGGGTTGCATAGTATATGACTACAGAATCTATCAAACAGGTGAATTAGAACACCACCCAGGTACGACAACATAATTTAGGGAAATCTGTCCCAGCTCCTGCCAACTTAGCAGTTTGAAAGCACACTAGTGCAAGTAGATAAATTGGTACCACTGTGGCGGGAAGGTAAATGATGTTTCCATGCACTCTTGCTTCCGTCACGGTGTTCCATTGTGCCAGAAGCGGTTTAGTCATGCTGGCTACGTGACCTGGAAAGCTGTCTGTGGACAAACGCCGGCTCCCTCGTCCTGAAAGCGAGATGAGTGTTGCACCCCATAGTCGCCTTTGACTGGACTTAAACGTCCAGGGGTCCTTTACCTTTACCTTTTTTACTCAGTAGCTAGAGTCAAGAGCATGTTTAACAGTAAAAAAAAAAATACCGGTGTCAGTGAAGTTAACTCTTTATTCAAAGTAAGCCAAACAGCTCAGTTCATCAATGAAAATGACACTAAAATAAACTGTTGCAGTTGAAGTGTCTGTCTCCTGCAAAAAAAAAAGTAAGAAAAAGAGACCCCAACAAACGAATGCTACTGCAAATGTAAGGGCTGTGTTCAATGGGAAACATTAAACCAATTACCCAAAAGGCTTACCAACCAGTTAGGAAGTTTTCCAGCAACACTAGCCAAGGGCTTCCACATATGAAAGCTCACAGAAGAGGCTTTGAGTCCACCCCTTCTTCGGAGTCTTTCACTTTTTATCCAATTTGCTCTTGGCAGCCTGCCTAACCAAATGAAGCATCCCTGGGCCCTGATGCTGATGTCGACTATGTTTGCTCAGCATGCAAAAAGAAGTGAGACAAGTGTCTCTCTCTCTTTACATCTGCATGATATTTATTGTTGCTAAAAAAAACACAAAAAACCTCTAATGTTCTGCTGAATACATCCTCCTATGACTTGGCCAGATTTATCCTACCTTTAAAAAGAAGACACAATCACAATGGTCTTTATCACTTCAGGAAGGCACTTATGTGATTCTTATGGGGTTAATTCATTCTGTGACTCATTGCAGCCGAATTAAAAATGCACAAGTATCAATCAGTTTAATCTCATGCATTTGCTCATATCTTATGACGGTTCTAAAATTGTGACATTGGCCTTCCTTAAAAAGTGGAGAAAAGCTAGAGAGTTCCAGAAAGACATCTACTTCTGCTTCATTGACTATGCAAAAGCCTTTGACTATGTCGACCACAGCAAACTATGGCAAGTTCTTAAAGAAATGGGAGTGCCTGATCACCTCATCTGTCTCCTGAGAAATCTCTATGTGGGACAAGAAGCTACAGTTAGAACTAGATATGGAACAACTGATTGGTTCAAAATTGGGAAAGGAGTATGGCAAAGCTGTATATTGTCCCCCTGCTTATTTAACTTATATGCAGAATTCGTCATACGAAAGGCTGGACTGGATGAATCCCAAGCCGGAATTAAGATCGCCGGAAGAAATATCAACAACCTCAGATATGCAGATGACACAACCTTGATGGCAGAAAGTGAGGAGGAATAAAAGAACCTTTTAATGAGGGTGAAAGAGGAGAGCGCAAAATATGGTCTGAAGCTCAACATCAAAAAAACGAAAATTATGGCCACTGGTCCCATCACCTCCTGGCAAATAGAAGGGGAAGAAATGGAGGCAGTGAGAGATTTTATTTTCTTGGGCTCCATGATCACTGCAGATGGTGACAGCAGTCACAAAATTAAAAGATGCCTGCTCCTTGGGAGAAAGGCGATGGCAAACCTAGACAACATCTTAAAAAGCAGAGACATCACCTTACCGACAAAGGTCCGTATAGTTAAAGCCAGGGTTTTCCCAGTAGTGATGTACGGAAGTGAGAGCTGGACCATAAAGAAGGCTGATCGCCAAAGAATTGATGCTTTTGAATTATGGTGCTGGAGGAGACTCTTGAGAGTCCCATGGACTGCAAGAAGATCAAACGTATCCATTCTGAAGGAAATCAGCCCTGAGTGCTCACTGGAAGGACAGATCCTGAAGCTGAGGCTCCAATACTTTGGCCACCTCATGAGAAGAGAAGACTCCCTGGAAAAGACCCTGATGCTGGGAAAGATGGAGGGCACAAGGAGAAGGGGACGACAGAGGACGAGATGGTTGGACAGTGTTCTCGAAGCTACCAACATGAATCTGACCAAGCTGCGGGAGGCAGTGGAAGACAGGAGTGCCTGGCGTGCTCTGGTCCATGGGGTCACGAAGAGTCGGACACGAGTAAACGACTAAACAACAACAAACAAGAAGTAAGGAACTTGCTCAAGGAGGTGAAGAATAAAGGCAGAAAGAGCTGGGAGGGAGGAGGATTCTTTTTCAAAGCTCTAGATTGTCACTTAAAATTCCTACTGAACATAAGAAGCTTCCTTATATTGAGTTGGATCCTTTGTTGATATAGATCAGTATTGTCTACATTGACCACCAACAACTCTCCAGGGTTTCAAGCAAGGAGTCTTTTTAGCCCTACCTGAAGTTGCCAGGGTTGAACCTGAGACCAACTAATGTTCAACTAATCTTCTCTTACAAAAGTTTGGGGGAAACTGTATTTTGAAGCCATCTCTAAATAAGCAGCAGTCAGGTAGTAGGTAGGTAGGTAGGTCATACAAACATTTTTTTCTAATAGGAATGATAGAGCACTTGCTGGTATCCCTACTAGGCCACATGCTTTGCAGTTCCATCCCAGCACTTCTAGATAGGGCTGGGAAGACTTCTGCCTGAAACTCTGGAGAGCTACTGTTAGCACATGTCAATAACAGTGAGCTAGTATAAGATAGCTTTATCTTCAGGCAACCTCACCAACTAGGCCCAGCATCACCCAGAAACACTGACATCTGTCCTGGGCAGCTGGGTTAATGGACAGCCCATTTTTATTTCCTAGACTGTCCCCAACGCAACATTTTCCCCAAGGCACTGTGGGAAATTAATAAGTGAAGCCCCAGCTCTTAGCCACCTGGAAAGCTCATGACCACCAGCCTGCCAAAAGAGGAAATGGGCTGCACCAGAAGTAACTTTGCCAAGGGCCCCCTCAAACTGGCTTTGGCACCAACTTTGAACAAAGCATGCAATTCGAAATCCACATTTCCAGAATCGAGTCCTTTCTCCACTGGAAGACTTGAACGGTCTTGTGGATTTGTTTTCTGAGATGTTACTTCCAGTTAGAAATAAACACAACCCTTCAGGGCCAGCCCTACCATGAGGCAGAGTGAGCTAAGTGCTTCAGGCAGCAAATGCTAAGAAACAGTGTGTTATACATGGCCTGGCCTGTGACTCCTAAGCTAGCCTGCTGCCCTCAGGTGCAGTGAAGGATGTTTTCATGTTGCTGGTACCAAAGTAAGATTCAGTTACTAATCTAGCCAGTTTATGTACATGGGATGGGGTTATGCGCCATCTTGGCCTTACCCAAGGCAGCAAAACGCCTTGTCCACACAAGGAACCCTTTATCCACCCTCAATGGACTAGTGAATTCAAACAGGTTTAATCCCTTTAAGTTGAAAGCTGTGACAATTAAGCAGAGATGAAACTAATTTACACACAATTTAAATAGTACGCATGATAAAGCATCAGGCTTTTTGTTTTATAGAACTCCAGGGAGCTTCTCTAGATTTTGTTTCTAGAACACCATTTTGCTACCTCGAGCCATTAAAGAAGCATGTTTAAAGTATTAATTTGGACCTTCTGATCTTCAGCTTTAGCCTGTGACACAGCATCATTTTCCTAGACCAGTGGTTCCCAATTAGGGGTCCAGGGACCCCTGGTGGCCCGCAAAACACACCCAGGGGGTTCGTGGCCCCATCCCTTGCCTCCCACCCATTGTCCTTTTTGCATGGAAATATCACGAATTTATGGTCTGGTGTTTTTTTTAGTATATCTAAAATCCTTTGCTTATTAGGGGCTACCCCACTTTTTGTTCAAAAAATTGCTTTGAAGAGGTAACTACCACAGAGTTATCAAAACTTTCAAATGTAGGGGGTCATAGCTTAGCTTTTGAAAAATAGGGGCTCCTCAGTAATTAGCTAATTGGGAACCACTGTCCTAGATCAAGGTCACATCCCCAAATGTTGAAAGAACAAAGGGTTGGGTGAATTTCTGCAGTATTTATTCTTGAGACTCCCTCCCCCCATGCATCATTTTGCGACACCCCCTGAAGGCAAAATGACATCTGCATCCTCACGGCTATGGAAAGAAAACACAATGCTTTAAAGCCTCTCAGAAAATCTACAGCACAGTTAATATGATTTAAGCCTATATTTAAATTTTATGAGACTCATTTTCAAAGCTAATAACCCAGTTTACTGTGCACAATATCAAATGCAAATTTTATTACTGACTTGGTAAAAACAAAGACATATTCATTAGCATATCTCAGCGCTTCAACCTTTTTAGCCAAAAGGTGTACCTGGAGTAACAGTGGGAGTTTTTATATGTGTTGTAAATTACGGTTACTATCTCATTAGATAAACACATTTAAAATCAGGTTATCATTCACTTATATATCAGAAAGTTGTTTGTTCAATTGCAGCTAGTCTCGTATTACAACATATGGTGCATGAAATTCTTAGCCTAATAAAATTTTGAGGTAGAGGGAACTGGTGTCTTGGAAAAAACTGTTTCTGCTCAAGGAATGGCTCGATATAATCTGTAATTGCTGGCAAACAATTATGCAGCAGGCTGTTTTGTACTTAATAGTATTTACATCCTTGATTTTATTAGCAACAAAATCTGAGTGGAACTTGTGAAACAGAAATTAATTTTTGCACGGAAAGATGTAAACTTATAAGTTAAGAGTCCAGCAGATTGTGGAAATGTAAAAATAAATAAAGTATACTGCAATTAAAGAACTTTCCTTACTATCTCTTCCTAGGGATTATTTAGCAACCACATAATGACTACAGTTGCAGCTGCAATAATGTCAATTTGGAGAAACTCCAGTGAACTTGTTGATGGGACATTTTACACAATACACAGTGGTTAGTTTGTATGCTTGTATTAAAATGTGTGTCCTAACTTGCAGTAATATACAGTAAATAAAATAATAGTAAAATAACACAACAGCACCGACATAATTAATTAAGATATGCACAAGGACCACAAAAGTAGAGCAAATCCAGATTTGATTAGCATTTTTACCTGGTACCAAATGTAGGACACCACAACAAAAGTGGCTCTTACACAAGTTTCTAACCCCCCAAAGTGGGAACAATTGTAGAAAGGCCACCAATACAGTAATTATTTCAGTGCACAGAAAGACACTCATGGGGAAGTGGTCAATATGAGCCTCAGACCATATAAAGTGTTTTAGAGGTGAGCATCTGCACCTTAAAAACAGACCTGTAACCAGTGTGGCTGGCAGAATGTATTCCTTGAGCTAGTTCCAGTTAGTAGTTTATCAGCTGTATTCAGAACTGAAGTTTCTAAGAAGCCTTCAAGGCACTTAGTAATGAAATCTAGAGATGACGAGACCATAGCTGTGGAGAGCTGTGGCCAAGACAGGCTGCTGTTGGTATACCACCTTTAGCTGGTAGAAGGTGTTGCATGCTGTAGAGCAGGCTTCCTCAAACTTGGCCCTACAGATGTTTTGAGACTACAATTCCCATCATCCCTGACCACTGGTTCTGCTGGCTAAGGATCATGGGAGTTGTAGGCCAAAAACATCTGGAGGACCGAGTTTGAGGAAGCCTGCTGTAGAGCTTACTTGGGCTTCCAGTGACAGAACTTCCTCAATCAGAAACCCCAATCTGTGAGTCTGAACCTTTAGGGCAAGAGTAGCCATTGTAGTGTTCTTCAGATGTTGTTGGACTCCAACTCCCATTAGCCCTGGCCAGCATGGGGAATGGTCAGGCATGATGGGAGTTGTAGTCCAACAACATATGGAGAGCACCACGTTGGCTACCCCTTGTTTTAGGGGCAGGGCAACCTTGTGTGTAGTCAGTTAAACTCCACCTGCTCACTCAGCCAAACCATTCAGCAACAGCACCTCCATCTTGTCAGTATTGAACTTTGCTGGCCCTCATCCAGCTCCTTTTCATCCCATATGTCAATGTAGCCTCACTGATGTAAGATGAAGAAGAGAAGCAGTATATCATCAACATACTGTTGGCACCCCACTCCAAACCTCTGGAGTAACTCACACAGTGTGATTTCATGTTGCTGCTAAATAGCATGGGAGACAAGAACATAACATAAAGCTATGGGTCCAGGCTGTAGCCTGAACATGGAACTGTTACTAACCCATCACAGGAAGTTTGGCTCAAGTAGAATGCTGGCATTTACAATGTTGCTTTCATGGACTGAAGTTAGCTCTTTACTTTTCTCTATAAGAAAGGCCGACTCAGGACAGCAGCCTATCCCAGCCCTGTCTGGAGATGTTACACAATGAACCTAGGATAAGGTTACCAGGCATCCCCGTTTCCCGGGAAAAGTCCCTGGATTTACAAATCAGTCCCCGTACAAAATCCATTGAAGTTGAAAAGTGTCCCCGGATTCATTGGAAAAAATCTGGTAACTTTAACCTAGGATCTCTTGCAGAATGCATGTGCTCTACCATTGAAGTACCACCCTTCACAAGAGCACAGGCCCTGACTCATAGAGAAACATCCACATTGCAGTCTTGTCCAATACAGATTTTGCATATATTAAAAAGCAGGGCAGTGCTGATGGGAGTTGTAGTGCAAAACAAGTGGAGGGCGCCCAATTGGGGGAGGTTGGGCTACTGCATGTTTAACTCTTGGAACACATCCCAGTACAAATGCTTTCAGAAGCCATCGTGAGTTTGTTATCACATTATGGTTACTTTATTTAATTAGATAGCTTCAGTAATACGTGGTCCAAAAATCATGGGCCAGAAGACGAATTATAGCAAGTGTTCAAAATGTTTGCCAGTCCCTATGATGCACAGTTTTGTGTGTGTGTATGTGTAACATTCAGTGTTCCAAATGGCTGTAGTATTAAATACTTCAGTTTAATTGATGCTTTCTATGCAGTTTTACAGGGTGATAAACAACTGGTAAATCACTGGCTTTTAGGGAAAACTTGGAAGATAAATGTATGGCAGCTTAATAAACTGTGTATGTTGCAAGAACCACTAGTGATAAAACCAAGCCAGTCTGAAAGGAAGCATCATGTGAGGTTATGAAGGGATCTGCCTTATGCCCGGTGCTACTGATCATATATACAGTATATGATCAGTAGCATATACAGAGACAGAGATTTGCATTAGGCAAAGTGAGACAACCACCTCAGGTAGCAGATAGTGAGAGCACCCAGGGCAGTGCCCTTGCTGTTCCTCCTAAGCCCCCTTGGTCATTCTCCTCTGATAGAGGACAGAGGTGTATTTTCTACATGGCATGTTCTGTACCCTTCATTCCTAAACTAGCCCGCTGCCTCAGGTATGGTGACGAACACTCCCCCATTATTGTTGAATTTCTATTTGTGGAATAGGGAGGGGCACTTTCTTGCCCTTCACCTCAGGCAACAAAATGTCTCAGACCTTCCTTAGATCCTGTTTACGGAACCAACACATGTTGTGTTTGTCATCTGTGCATCACATAAAACCAGACCACTCTCTCTTCTGAACTCTTCCCAGAGTCATCTCTCCAGGATAACTACACATACAGACAGACTTTCAGGTTTTCCTCAACCTTCTACAAACACACACACACTCACGTCTGTCTTTAGAGATGCATAACACATATTACTGGTAAAAGGGCTGCACACAGACACACACAAAACCAGGAATTATACACAGGAAGACAAACAAAGTAGTAATAGGTATAGATAAACAGTGTAGGTGTTCAGTTCATAAGAAAATACATCAGTGAGTAACTGTTACCTCATTAATGAGGTGTGAATTACTGGAAAATATAGAACAATTAACCTCAAGCAGCTGAGCACATTTCAGCTTAGTCTAGAAGGCAAATCTTGTGCTAGCGTTTTAATCTGTGATTGAGCCCTAAAAAGAACATCTCTTTGATACAAGTGTCTCATTTTTGAACAAGCAGTGCTGCTTCCTCTTGGCACCTTTTCATTGGGAATGATGCCACACTGTCCCAAATCCCAGGACTTTTGAGGATGGACTTCCCAGCAACCTGTGCTTGGTTTTCACTTACAACCACGGCTAAAGTTTCCAATAGTTCATTGAGTACTGCAACCCTGGGCACATTGATTTAGGAGGATGTATGGTTAAACTGAGTGGGATATACTGCCAACTGAACACCATGCATTGGAATGAGCTGCATGAAGTTCCAACACGGCAAGAGAAGATGCAGCTGGGATGAGCTCCTAGCAAACTAAATGAGACTTACAGTTCTGGTTAGTTATGCATAGGATTGCACTGTGAATTTGTGTTTTACATGTTATATCCAAGCAAATGTAAAGCTTCACTCAGAAGCTGTTTTTTATTGGGATAGTCATGACAACTCAATTTGCCTTGTATTTTTTGATGTTAAAAAACAAACTGCTAATGAATTAAAACCGTTAATAAAATTTAGCATTCCTGAAGTGCTATGTGTATAATATCTGCTCACCTGGGACTCCAGGTGGGCGGCCATTGCTGCATGGTATGGCCGTGGTGGGTTCAGGGAGGCTGCCATCTTCTGGTGTGGCTGGGGGAGGGCATAGCTGGCACTGCCCATCTCCAGCCACGTCAGGACCCCAGTTAAGGGCAGCCAATTGGAGGCTGGGGCTTGGGGGCTGCAAGCAGCCCACCCCCAGACTATTTAAGGGAGCAGCCAGGTGTCAGCTGCTCTCTTAGCTGATTGTCATGGGATTTTCCCACCCAGTCTTTAGGGGCCCGTCGGGGGGGGGGGAGTGGGGGGAGAGTGTTGTCTACGGACCTTGCTATGGTTTATTTGGTTGCCATAATTGGGTCCAGGGAGGAATTTTCTCCTGCAAGGAAATTGGCCGGCTTGTACGTTTTCACCTACCTCATAGCAACCACCACACAAATTTGGCAGTTAAGGCATTGGGTTGCATCCTTAGTCACAGGGGTACCCCGTTAGAAGGGTCCGGGGAGGGATGAATCTGTCGGGAAGTCCACTGTGGGACCAATGGGCCTCTCTCAATGGTGGCCTGTGTGGGGTCGTGGCATCCAATCCATGTTGGGGTGACTCCCCAGCACAACAGGTTCAAGCCTACCAGGTAATAGGTGGGCTGCCTGATGCAGGATACATGTCCAATGCCTTAGGCAAACCTATTATTTCCTGCAATCAATAAAGTGGTGGCCTAATTCAACACAATACCAGTTTTCTGTGTCATTCTTGTGGCCCTCCCTTCACCTGCCATGGCTATTATGTGCCTGTGCTGGCAAATACTTTCATTTGTCACCTGAAAATAAAAATATAACTTTGATTTTAGATTTGATTAGTATTTTATCCATCATAGTTGCCCAATTTGAGTTGAATTGTGTTAATTCATTGTGCCGTCGATTAGGCTTGTGAAACAATGCATTTCTAAAAGGGGGCTTTTTTATGGGAAGGTATAGACATGAAAAATTTTTCTACCCCACATCACTGGACTGATCTGGTTCTTGTACTGAGCTTTTACCAGGCGGAAGCCCCCACTCCCCAACTTGTGGAGTCCTCCTCCTTTTCAGTGGTTCTCGCACAAGAGAACTTCTCAGTGCATTTTCCTTTTTATGTACTTAGAATTAAACAAACACCCTTAACAAGCATTCTCCTGTCCCAGCTGATGCACATTCCTGTTGGCCCTTTGCCAATGTTTGAAAGCCAAAACAGTACTCAAAAAAAGGGGGGGCATAAAATTGAATTGTTTTGTTTTGGTACTTAAAGCAGTGAGCAAACAGCCCAAAATAATGAAAAGCAAACCAAATACTTTAATATTATTGTAGTACAGTCTGTTTTATGAGTTAACAGACGGAAGGATTCTTTGCTGAAATGTACAGTCTGCTTCTTTGACAAATGAAAGTACAGTTCCCTCACACTGGTTGCCTGCTGTGGCATTTTAAAAGGCAGCCAAACATCCTTGGGATTTAAGCACCATTTTCTGTCAGGTCTCTGGTGAAATTACATAAACTGAAGAGTTGTCTACACTGTCACCACACAGACACTCACTCTCTCCCACACTCTAGACAGGGTGGGGCAGACTGCTTGAGTTTGGTTTATATAATTTGCTAAAGATGGGAGTAAGCACTTGCAGTATGAAAAATATCCTTGTGATATTTAACAGAATACCCCCCCCCCAAAACACCATTCACTCAAGACAAAAATATGAGGGGGAAAGTGGAACATATGTAATTGCTTGTTCCCCCTCACCCCCACCTGTCATCCTTCACAAGTCTGACAGTAGAGTAAATAAAGGTATATAAATGTGCAAACTTGATCGTGTGTGTGTGTGTGTGTGTGTGTGTGTGTGTTCAGTGGAACCGCCACAGTAGCTCTATAGAAACTTTTCCACCCTTCTCATTCTGGCAGCTCCTTGGGGAAGGATGGCAAAGGGAGCTTCTCTTCCTTAAGTAGTTTCTTGCAGTACTGAAAGAGAGAGAGAGAGGCTAAGCCACAGTTTGCTGAATCAGAGAGAACTGGGAGGGTGGGAAGGAGGGGGGAAAGCACACTCTCAAGGGATTCTCACCCACATAGGCACAAATCCAAACTTTCTTTGGAAAAAAAAGATATGGTTTAAGGTGTCTAATTAAGGCTGCTGCTAGGTAAACAAAACTGCTTAAAACATGTTCGTCATTAAAGTGTCCCCTGACAGAAGGACAAGGCAGCAGACTTGGTGACAGAAGGGAGGAGAAGAGAGGCATATGGACCCCAGTTCTGTCCCCTGCTGACAGGCTGCCTAGCTGCAAGCCTCCTTTTCATTGCCTCTTCTTGTGAGCAGCAGATTGCCATGCCCCAACTTCTCCATCTGTATCCAAGGCTCGTGCCCCCAACAATGTGGCAGCCATGTCGTTTTCATCCGTAGACTATAGCAAGAGGAGGAAGGGGGGAAGGTTATGAGGAGACGAGAGGCGGGGGCGGGGGGAGGCGGAGGGGAGGGAGATTAACAACCAATAATCACAATGCTATCCATAATGCATTGTCTCTGCGAGATTACATGGTATATTTCCAGTGGGGATTGGCCCATCCATCACAGGCCTTTATTGGCCCCCTTTTTTGTTGTTGTATAGAGCCCAAACACTGTCGTAAAAATCTAAACTGCTTAATTGCTGTGCTGTAAAAATTTGCATATCAGAGATATGTCATTCCATCGTTAAATGGCATTAGGCATTTGTTACAAGGCCCCGGCACCTCGGGGAAAGGGTCACCTATTGGCATTGTACACAGTCCCTGGCTGAATTCTAATCAACAGCAATTATGGGCTTTAAATACTATTGCAATTCAGTGTTGGCTGATTTCATGTGATTTACTGCCCACAAGCACACTGATCCCCTCAGGGATTTTTTGCAGAGGGACAGAATGTTGTTTTATCTCCCTCCTTATTCGGTTTATGCTGGGCAGCAAGCCTGTTACCATTGTAATTGAAGACTAGAACAAATACTAAGTCTGGTACCATATTTTCATAGTCTCCCTTTGCTTTGTCTATTAAAATCTTACTTTTCTCATTACTGACAGACGCTGAATAGAAGATTATACATTTTAATGGACTATATTTTAATTCAACTTTTCCAGCCATCCCAAAATTTACTCAGGACTCCTCTCCTACCAACACCCACACCATACACTTAAAGCACTACTATACCACTTCAGCAGTCATGCTTCCCCGCAAAGAATTCTGGGAACTGTAGTTTGTTCAGGGTCTCCTAACAATCCAGAGTGCCCAGAGTTTATGGGATTCTCTGGGAGAAGCTAGGACTGTTAATGTGCTATAAGGGTGCTTTAAACATATGGTGTGGATAAATTAAGCTGTCACCTCTACGAAAGACTCACCTTTTCCTGTTTATATTTATTTATTAAATTTATATACCACCCTATACCTGTAGGTCTCAGGGCAGTTCACAGGATAAAATAATAATATAAAAAACACAGAATACATAATCAAAATAAAAATACAGCATAAGCCAAATATTTTTGTGAGGCACTTTGATTTCAGAATGAAGTCTAAGGTATCCTTACTTCTGGCCATACACCCAGAAGATGAGAGAGAGCAAAGGATACAGTGCAAAATCAAAGCTGATCCATAGAATCATAAAACTGTTGAGTTGGAAGGGACCTCAAGGGTTGTCTAGTTCAACCCCCTGCAATACAGGAATCTTGACTAAAGCATCCATGGCAGATGGCCATCTAATCTCTGCTTAAAAACCTCCAAGGAAGGAGAGTCCACCACCTCCCAAGGGAGTCTGTTCCACTATCAAACAGTTCTTACTGTCAGAAAGTTCAGTCAGAATCTTCTTTCTTGTAACTTGAATTCATTGGTTCAGGACATAGCCTCTAGAGCAGGAAAAAACAAGGTTGCTCCATGTGACAGCCCTTTAGATCTTTGAAGATGACTATCATATCTCCTCTCAATTTCCTGTTTTCCAAGCTAAACATGCCCAACGCCTTCAGCTGTTTCTCATAAGGCTTGGTTTCTAGAGCCTTGATCATCTTAGTCACCTTCCTCTGCACATGTTCCAGCTTGTCAATATCCTCCTTAAATTGTTGTGCCCAAAACTGGACACAGTGCTTCAGGTGTGGTCTGACCAAGAAAGTATAGACTGTGACTATTACTTCCTTTGACATGGACACTATACTTCTGTTGACGCATCCCAGAATACCATTTGTTTTCCTTGCTGCTGCATCAAGCTTGTGTTCTACTAAGACCCCTAGATCCTTTTTGCATGTACTGCTGGCAAGCTACATGTCCCCCATCTTATATTTGTCCAGTTGGTTATTCCTGCTTAAGTGTAGAACCTTGTGTGTGTGTGTTTTAAATGATACTGTTTTACAATGTATTCATTACATAGTTGCCCTGCAAGCTCTCATAAGCTCCTCCCACAGCTAATCACCTACCTCAACAGAAACCCTGCCCCCTCTGACCTTTGCACAGGGAGAGCAGCTAATCAGCCACAAGAAACACACACAAGAAAACCCTTTGTGCTCCCTCTTCAGCTGCTGCCCTGCAAGCTCTGATCCACCTAAACATTAGGAAGAACTTCCTGACAGTAAGAGCTGTTCGACAGTGGAATTTGCTGCCAAGGAGTGTGGTGGAGTCTCCTTCTTTGGAGGTCTTTAAGCAGAGGCTTGACAACCATATGTCAGGAGTGCTCTGATGGGGTTTCCTGCTTGGCAGGGGGTTGGACTCGATGGCCCTTGTGGTCTCTTCCAACTCTATGATTCTATGATTCATTATGGATCTTTATATTTTAACAGTGCACTGTGGTCTAAACCGCTGATCCTCTTGGGCTTGCTGATCAGAAGGTCGGCGGTTCGAATCCCCGTGACAAGTGAGCTCCCATTGCTCTTCCCCAGCTCCTGCCAACCTAGCAGTTCAAAAGCATGCCAGTGCAAGTAGATAAATAGGAACCACTGCGGCGTGAAGGTAAATGGCGTTTCCGTGCTCTCTGGCACTCGTCACAGTCCTCCATGCACCAGTAGCGGTTTAGTCATGCTAGCCACGTGACCCGGAAAACTGTTTGTGGGCAAACGCCGACTCCCTTGGCCTGAAAGTGAGATGAGCGCTGCAACCCCATTGTCGCCTTTGACTGGACTTAACCATCCTGGGGCCCTTTACCCCCCCCCTTTTTATACTTTGTAAACCACCTAGAATCCTTTTTTGGCATTAAGTTTAAATAATAATAGTAATAATAAAATTTGTGACACCATTATCACACACCAGGTTTACTGCCTCACCCTTCCCCACACTACACATTGAGTAAGACTTTGTTTTACTACAGCACATAGTGTTAATTTACTTTCCAACAGTTTGCCTTGCATTGGCTTCTTAAGCCTTGTATATGCATTGAAATCCTGGGATGTGAAACATGTGGGGGGAAAGGGAGATCTCACCTGCTGCCCCAACTGACAACTTCCATATTTTCGTGGCTCATTAGTGAACAAAGCCAATATAAGTACTAACTTGAATGAGGGTGTGAGATACATTTAAAGGTAGGTACCCTGGAAGGTGGGACACGGGTGGCACTGTGGGTTAAACCACAGAGCCTAGGACTTGCTGATCAGAAGGTCGCGGTTCGAATCCCCGCGACGGAGTGAGCTCCCGTTGCTTGGTCCATGCTCCTGCCCCCACCTAGCAGTTCGAAAGCACGTCAAAGTGCAAGTAGATAAATAGGTACCGCTCCGGCGGGAAGGTAAACGGTGTTTCTGTGTGCTGCTCTGGTTTGCCAGAAGTGGCTTAGTCATGGTGGCCACATGACCCGGAAGCTGTACGCCGGCTCCCTCGGCCAATAACGCGAGATGAGCGCCGCAACCCCAGAGTCGGTCACAACTGGACCTAATGGTCAGGGGTCCCTTTACCTTTACCCTGGAAGGTAGCTTCAAATCTGCCATACATAATGTAAATAACAAACTACTGCATTACACAGAAATAAAACAACCTGCCAGGCAGCCACACTGAATGATGTGCAAGAAGCTTCAACCAAAGACCTTCTCCCTGCTCTCAGATAGTACAGTACCAACCAGTGAAATGGAGGGGAGTGTTCTGAAAAAAGGCATGGCTGGCTGGGTGAAACACTGAACAGGAGCCATTTTTGTTGCACATCCCATTATGAATGGTGGTTTTTGCTTTGTTTTTTAATTTTGTGTCAAGGGGGAGAAAATTCAGGACAGCAAGAGAGTCACACGTATTTTAGCCTCATAGCAAAGTCATGGACATACCCAAAGGATGAAGCAAAAATAAATAAAAGTTTGTCATTAGAAAGCAGATACCTTTGCAAATACAATCCTAAATATGGCAGACTAGAAAGTTCAGTTGACTTCCATGTGACTTTTCCAGTGGTTTGAATTGCTGCTCAGTTACTTGCTAAACCTAATGCTTGGGAGTAAGCTCTTTCCAAGTAAGATTTAAGGTGAAAGCAACCCAAGAAATGCATCTCAGACTGGGGTGCAAATACTACTCGTGCCTAACACCACAGAGAATGCCTTCCCCGATCTCCATTAGCCCCCCCCCCACTACCCCATCCCTCCCTTAGGTCATCCAGTTAAAAGGTCATATTCCAGGAACCTAGGTTACTTCCACCAATAATTAACTGAGGACCGAGTTCATTAGTTAAAACTGGGCTAGCACACATGTGAAAATCACCAGAGCCTTTGATACGGGAAGAAAAGGGAAAGCAATCTGTAACCCATCAAAGCCTTTGCCACAATAAATGGCTTGTCTATTCCAGTGTACACAAAGGTGCAAAATAACAGGAATAGTAAAGTTCTGCAACTGCCCTATTAACATACTGCATTCAGTTTGACTCCTTTATATTTCATCAAACAGTTTAGAAGGCACCCAGCATAAAACATCTTCATAATTGTAATCATATATTTGACCATTTAACGTGTGCACCATAATGTACCATTAGTTACACAAATAACTAATAATTTGCTAATGACAATATTATGTTAAGTCAGTTTAGGGGCAATTAAAGTGAATGATATTTACATATGCCTAATGAATCACCGTCGATGGCAGATTAAGAGATTCTAATGAATATTCATCCAGACATTCACAACCAGCTCCACAGTTTATAAACTGAATTATGGTTGATTTGCCCTTTTAAAAATGAATATGTGAGTATCTTCTGCATGGGAAGAATGAACAATTGGGGCTGATTGTAAAAATTTTTAAAGCGATGTACTGGTCAGGACACAAAACATTTTTATGCACTCTCATACCCCTGAGCTTCTAAGCTCTTTTTATACCACATATCAGCGTTGATGAACTATCTCCATTTTCATTCGAGCCGAAGACATGAAATATAGAAATTGTTTTGTGTTGAATTAAATGCAATTGGAAAGTTTTATGCATCCTCACTAAAAGAAATAATTACAGGTAGGAACCCATCAGCTCACAGGGCCTGCAAACGATGCCCTGGCCGTCAACATTAAACAAAGCAAGAGGGAAATCTTTAGCAGCAGATTCACAGAGTTGATCCAACACTTGCTGAAACAGATATAAATAATTTTCCCTTTTAAAAAAAAAAAACTTGCACTGGAATCAGCAATGCTGGAAAGAACTCAGAAAGGGCAAAAGGATAGGATCAATGCAGGAACCTGCCTTACACTGAGAGCATGGTCCATCTAGCTCAGTATTGTCTACTTTGGCAGCGGCTCTCTCTAAGCCATTCCCACCCTACCTGGAGATAGATGCCAGGATTGGGACTTGGGACCTCCCTAACACAAGATGGATTCAGTCCTTCCCCATTCTGGAGGGAACACTGAGGCCTCTGGACATTGTTGGTTTCCCACCATTCCATCATGGTCAATGCTCAGGAACGATTGTGGGTGAGGCAGGGTCAGGTTCCTCCATCATTATTTGTTTATTGTAAAAAGGGTGTATCCCAGTCCTGTTCAAAAAGGGAGCCAAAGTGGCTAGTTGGGTAAGCATGAGGCTGTGGGATTTCAGAAGGTATGAAGGCTTTGCCTGGACCAAGTGTCACACTCACATCCCTGTAAGCTATTGGGATGGAGATAGGAAGCAGAGGAAGGGGAAGGTAGATGAGAGGGATCTGTTGAGGGTGCACAGAAAACATCCTACTCCGCAGAGAAGAGAGAGGATAGCTTTCTCCCAGCCTTAAACCCTTAACTGCAGCACTGATCCAAGAACTTTTGCTGTGTTAATGGGGGCCCAAATGAGGCTTCATGTCGCATGGGGCAGCACTTTAAACAGTCTTGCTGCACCAACCAGGCATCATTTTCTGCCTTCATCTGTGTCCGCTCCCTGATGGCTCCAGTGCTAACTGAAGCAGGCAGGTTCATTCTGCTGCATGGCATTCAGAGGGCATTGATAGGTACAGTGGTACCTTGGGTTAAGTACTTAATTCGTTCCGAGGTCCGTTCTTAACCTGAAACTGTTCTTAACCTGAAGCACTACTTTAGCTAATGGGGCCTCCCGCTGCCGCCGGGCCGCCGGAGCACAATTTCTGTTCTCATCCTGAAGCAAAGTTCTTAACCCGAGGTACTATTTCTGGGTTAGCAGAGTCTGTAACCTGAAGTGTATGTAACCTGAAGCGTATGTAACACGAGGTACCACTGTACTTAGAAAAACTCAGAGCACAGTACTGTGCACAGGGGCGGTTTTAGGATGGCGTGACTGGTGCAGTCGGACTGGTCACCACACTGCAGGGAGCGTCAAAACAATGCTTTAGAATGGAGTGAGAGAACCGGGGTGCCAAATTTTAGTGTCGTACAGGGTGCTGCTGAAATTTAAGAGCCCCAAATTTGCAACTGCCATGAAACAAATTTGCCTCTGGGCAAATTAAGATGGTAGCTCGCTAGGAATGTGTTTTGCAAAGTTTTAAATATAACAGTTAAAAAGAGAAGAAGGGGCAGGAGATGCAGGGCTCAGGGCAACAGGCAGAGAGCTCAGGCCTCTGGGGTAACCACTAAAAAGACCCTTGATGGCAGGACCACCCCTGACTGAGGACAGTTCGGAATAGCAGCTTCCTGTAATACCAGGGCATTGGCTGGCAGGCATCCAGCCTCACTTTATAACTACCCCTTTCCCCATAAGGCATGCACTGTGATGGTTCGCAGAGAAAGCCTTCAGTCACATTCTCAGCATATTCATACTCCCCACTCTTCTCCCTCTTCTACTGGATGCTGCTCAGGACAAACTTCCTAAGACCCACACTTGACATTAGCAGAAGACAACAATCAGCGGCAGCCAATTTGGGCATGCCAGCCTCAGGCAGTGTGGTAATGCAGCGATGTTCATCTCCCAACAGCTGAGTTGCTGCTGCTTACCAGGAAGGAGTGGGAGAGGGGTGAAGCAGCCAGGAGGTTGTTGTGGTGCAACACAGCCAATCTGGTGCTTCCGCCGGTACATTTGCACTGCACCAACCTTCCCCTGCAGCATGGTAGGAATTTTACTCTTTTTTATTGCTCTTTAACTAGCAGGTTGTTGAGCTCTTATAAGTCTGATGACCTGCCTGCAACAATACGCTTTCACTTGCAAGTGTTACCCTCACAAAAGAGACTATTTCCCTTCTAACTTCTAGGACTTCGAAGAACTTCTGTCCTTGTTAAATTGCCCTGATCCCTCTTGTCCTGCAGCAGAATCCTTTCTTGGTTGTATAACTTCAACACTCTCCATTGCTTTATGACACTGCGACTTCTCTTGGGTAATTTGCATGGAAACAAGCTATAAACATACTTTGCATCTCTTTCCAGCTAGTCAATCTGAACTCCTCTCCCCACAGCTAGTGCAGATTATTAAAGCTATGCACAGCATTTCTGAAATCACCACCTCATATTTAGCACATGAACCCCAAAACGAATTCTGTTGGCATACTTGGAAGAAAGTTTTCTGAACTGTGTTTAGTGTAGCTTATTCTGAAACAAGTACATAAAATTGATTTACAGACAGGAGAAAAAGCGTCTGGGAGAAAGCTCCCAGTTATAAGTTGATAATTATTGTTACACTTGCATATCTGTCAACAAGATTCTGTAGCTTTCGTTGTTGTGAATATTCAACCTGGATTTCTAAGTGGCCCTAACTAAGTTTGATTCAATTTAAGCACGGAAAAGATCAATTTTCTCCACTACCACTGGCCTTCTTGGTTCTTACAATAGTATCTAAGCCCTATTTTGGGTACTTAAATTTTCTGTTTATGTCACAGATGAAACTGCTATGGATTCCATGTAGAAATGACTGACTCACAAATTTGCCATCACAAGGCAAAGCAGTAGGGAACATGTTGCCTTATAGTTCAGTCAGTAGAGCATGAGACTCTTAATCCCAGTGTTCTGGGTCCGAGCCCCATGTTGGCCAAAAGATTCCTGCATTGCAGGGGGTTGGACTAGATGACCATTGTGGTTCCTTCCAACTCTAAAATTCTATGATTCTATTATTCTAAACTGGTGGGAAAGAGTGACAACTACATTCAATGACCTCTTAGTCTTGTCTAAGTAGAGAAAGTCATAAAAGGGCAAAACAGGAGCAATGTACAGTAAAAGCACTAACATTATTAGTCATTTTACTGCCTGTAAACAGATTTCTAATTCTGCTTTACTGCATTTACACTTAAACAAGCTAGCTTTAGCCCAGAATAGTGAGACTCTGCTCTAATATAACAATCTCCTTTCAAATCATATCTGGCAATACATAGTAAATGTGATCACTACCTTTCTGCAGATACAAAACTAGTGACTTGCCTGTGCAGTGTAATGGCTTTGTGGCTGACATATGTGCCTGACTGGTGCTAGACAGTTATTCCAAAAACAAAGGAGTCAATACCCAGCCCAATATAATCATTGCAATCATCTGGTGAAGAATAAAAAACAAACAAACTTTAACATGATATCGAAAATGATTTATCCTGATGTGTTTTGAGCCAGGGCTTATTTTCTTTAAGAGATACTCTAAAACGCCATTTTTAAACCAAGCATGTGATCCATAAACCCGATTTTAAATATGATGCTACTGCAGGTAATCACGACAAAGACTATTTCAACAGTTCTATTTCAACAAATGGTAAAAAAACTGATTAATTGACAATACTGAGCTAGACGAACCAATGATCTGATTTAAGATAAGGCAATTTCCTATGTTCAGTAGTGGACACTGTGCTGGGTTAGCAGTGCTCACATGACCTCCCACAGCCAGGTCGCTGCTGCTTGCCAGAAAGGATGCAGAAGCACCAGGGAGGTTTGTGCGGTATAAACTCACTGATGGAGCTAATCCAGTGCTCCCGCCATTGTGTTTGCACCATGCCAGTCTCTCCACCACCTCTCTCCTTCTTCTCTCCTTCCCAGTAAGCAGCAGGGACTCCGCTGCTGGGAGGCCAGGTGAGTGCCACCACCCCACCATGCCATCTGCTGCTGTCTGTATTCTTCATCCCCACTGTGGAGGGCAAATGGCAGAGGAGAGCTTTTCTCCTTTGCGTCTCATTTGTGGTCACCCACTGTGGGCAATGTGTTGCTGGCCAAATGGGCCATTGGTCTGATCCACCAGGGCCCCCATCATCTCCTTAATGTCCCCTTCCACCTGCATTTGCCCTAAGAGCCCCAAGCTGCCTGCCAGCAAAGCCACAAAAATGGCGGCAGTGACATTTGTTAAGAGACAGGCTCCTTTAGGGTCCAATTCTGCTTTCCTCCACGTTGGTTGCACAGGAAGACTGATAGGCATTTAATGAACCACCGTCTAACCTGTGTGGAATAATCTTCCTGCTAATCTCCAAACTTGCTTCCTATCTGTCCAAGCAGCAGCAGGACTTAAATCTCTTGTTTACACTTTACTAGCTGCAGATTGTAAATGTTTTATGAGACGCTGAGCTTGCAGCATTACTATTTTATTAGAACGTTGAATATCTTGGGTTCATTGCTGTCTTGCTCGCAAGTTCTGCGAGGGGAAAAAAATTACCTTCTTACTTCACATGAATGACAATTCGGGAACCTGAAAGATGTGGTTTGTTGTCTTAATTGCTTTATGCCTCTTTGGATGGATGTGGGAATAGAGACTTGGAAACATTCCCACTGTTTGTCTTGTTGAAATGGTGCATAGCTCCTGAATTAAAAGAAAGTTTAATATTTGTCATTAGCCATATGAACATTCTGTTAATATCAGTTTCGGAGCTGAGGCAGACTGAAGGATGATATTCTCGGATCCAGACATTTGGGCTACATACACACCATTTATTTAAAGCACATTTAAAACATTTAAAAAAGAATCCTGGGATGTGTAGGGTGCTGGGAATTGTAGCTCTGTGAGGGGATTCTGGGGTGGTGCTTCAATGGGCTTTAAATGTACACAACCTTGCTTTAAACACAACCGTGTGCTTGCTAAAGAAATGTACACTCAGGAGTGTCCACTTTCCACTTTTTCTCACGGTGTGGAGGCCGAAAACCAAGTTTCAAATTTCCACTGTCCCATTTCTTATTGCATGCCTACATAGGGGTACAAGTGGTTGTACTTACTGAGCAGCTGATAATTATCCTCCAGAATCAACAACCCATTTAGATAAGTGGAGATGTGCTCTGCCAGCCACAGTGGGGAGATGGCAAATGGGAGACCTCTTAAACCAGAGGTAGGGACCCTTTTTTCAGTCCAAAGGCTACATTTCTTTCTGCGTACCCTCCGATGGTCACATACCAGTGGGGGGCTGGGGGCAGAGGCAAAAGTGAGTGGAGCAATGAATGTAAAAGTTACCTTTGTACTGAAGCAAGTTTCTACCCTCACTCACACAGTTCTCCCTATTGCCCAGACAAGGCATTGAGAGGACATAATCCAGCCAGGCCAAACAAAGTAGGGCCAGTAAAGGGTGTGGCCTGGGGAGAGGGGGGTGACCTGGGACAAATTCCAAGGCCTGGAGGACTGCATTTGGCCCCCAGGCCTGAAGTTCTCCACCACAGGAATGGTCCAGAAGGGCTTAAACGGGCAAAATGAACAGAGTCAAGGTCACATGGATATAAATGTCTGCCTTGTCCGAGTCAGGCTATCTAAGGGACCTTTAGTGAGGGACTGAAAATGGAACCTTATGGGTCTGCAAAGCCCTGGTTCCTTTCTTCCAGCACTCCCAAATTAGACAGCGTGCCCAAAAGCTCAGGGGTCCTTTCATTGTCCTGAAGAGTTGGAGACCAGGAGAAGTGGCATATCTATGGCCAAGTACACAGGAAACCAACAGCATGTGATGTTGTGATGCATTGGCTGAGTGCAGTTGCTGCCAGGCAAGGAAGAGGAGAAGCGGAATACAGAGGAGGCGTGCCAGTGGGGAGAGGCCCCAGAGGGATGACAGCCTCTCACTCTGAGCCTCTTCAGAAGGCAGGGGGGAAGAAGAAGAAGAAGAAGAAGAAGAAGAAGAAGAAGAAGAAGAAGAAGAAGAAGAGGAGGAGGAGGAGGAGGAGGAGGAGGAGGAGGAGGAGGAGGAGGAGTTTGGATTTGATATCCCGCCTTATCACTACCCGAAGGAGTCTCAAAGCGGCTAACATTCTCCTTTCCCTTCCTCCCCACAACAAACACTCTGTGAGGTGAGTGGGGCTGAGAGACTTCAGAGAAGTGTGACTGGCCCAAGGTCACCCAGCAGCTGCATGTGGAGGAGCGGAGACGCGAACCCAGTTCACCAGATTACGAGTCTACCGCTCTTAACCACTACACCACACTGGCTCTCCGTCATGCTCCACCCATGGAGCAGAGAGATGCCCCAGCAACAGGGGAGGGTGTTGACAAGCCAGGAGTGGAGGCTGGCTAGCTGGAGGAGGAGGAGCCAGAGGGCGGACTTCTGTCCTGTTGCCAATAACTAGGTGCTGCCCCCACCACTGGAAACAAACCAACAGCAGAAGAATCACAAGCCTCCAAGTGTGCCAGTCTCACACTTGGAGGGCTGCATTTGGTCCTGGGCCCCACCCCTACCCTGGAACAACTGCTGGTGCCTGGCCCTTGATCTCTCAGCCCGAATCTCCCACTTTAATCGCCACTGTGTTGCTTTAATGGGATTGCTTTATGGCATACTTTTGTTTATGGGCATTTACATTTTTACACTTGTCAACTGCTTAGAAGCCTATTTTGGCATTGAGCGGTATATGTGATTTTAGTCTAGTTTTACAGTTTTCATTGCACTTTAAAACAACTCCAAATATACAATTTTAACTTTTATCGATGGAACGTATGCAGTTTATGTTGTCTTTCAGTCACTTCAGTGGCAATGCTGAAAGTGCAGTGGTACCTCGGGTTAAGTATTTAATTCGTTCTGGAGGTCCGTTCTTAACCTGGAACTGTTCTTAACCTGAGGTACCACTTTAGCTAATGGGGCCTCCCGCTGCTACCGCGCCACCACCGTGCAATTTCTGTTCTCATCCTGAAGCAAAGTTCTTAACCCGAGGTACTATTTCTGGGTTAGCGGAGTCTGTAACCTGAAGCGTCTGTACCTGAAGCGTCTGTAACCCGAGGTACCACTGTATAGAATAATGGTGGTGATAATTGTGACAGTATATCCCTTTTGCATCCAGGGCTGTTTTTAGTTTAAAGGCGTTAATGCTCAGTTTGTAAACACCCGCAATGTAAAATTATGCTTCTGTGATAGGAATGGAATGCCCTGGAGTGTTAGGAAAAACCCTGGTGTGTTCCCTGGCCTTGGCTGAGAGCCTGTTCAAATGTGATTTACCATGGTACAGTCCTCTCACAAAACTTTAGCACATAATGTACACGTGAGGGCTGTTTGCTTTCAAAGATTCTTTTGTCTAAACTTCAAAATTTGCTTGGGATATTTTGTGGAAAGCTTATACATTTTCCACATGCCTGGCACGTGAACAACCCCTGAGATGCATCTCAAGGAGATATGTCCCAGGAGAAGACTGTTCCACACGGCATGTTGGAATAGAAGCTACGGTCCAATGGGTGCTACAGTCAAAGCCTCTCTCCCAGAAGCCCTAATTCAGTTGCAGACATATACAAACCATTATTTAGTGATGAAGAAATGCTACTCTGCTGATGCATTCTTATCATTGCCCTTCATGTTGTAGAGAGAACTTTGACACTATGAAATTCTCAAATGAAATCCTGGTGGGAAACAGTTTGCTCCCATTCCATATGAAAGCCACATGCTATTTTTAAGAATTTTGAGTTAAAAAGCCATAAACAGCTCCACATTTTAACATCCCGTAAGAGCCCATTGTAAGACAATGTCATCTCACAAGGATGAATCGATGGCACCGCAGCGTCCTCTGCTGCAGTAACCACCAAAATAAACGTAGCAGGTTTAGCTATCCTACACTGCCCTCTTCTGGTCATTGCCTATTTTAACAGCATAGTAATTTAGGGAATCGGTGCAGTAAGTGCTGACTTTAGTTCATGCACTGATTTCTTAATCAGTTCATTCACCGATGCAGACTTCTACATTTTGGTTATATTATTTTTAAAGGGTCATATAACCATTACCAACTTTTTGTTTACAGAAACAGGCTTCTCTTAATTAACCACATGTGATGTCAAAACTGCTGCAAAGAAGGTGATGAGAATTCAGAGCTCTAGACATCTGTTCATCCCCATCAAATTCTGTTGGTATTTTATATAAAACTTTTAGCATGCAAAGGGCTAATCCTATTCATGTGGGGTAGGGGGAAACTGACAGGTTTATCTGTTCAAGTGTACCCATTTTAGAGACAGGAAATGGAGGTTCAGAAAAGAAGTGGCTTCCTGAAGGAGGGCACTTTGAAGCCCTTTCTGCACCACAGATCCCTGTATTTATCCCTCATTCCCCCCCCCCCCCTGCTATGTCAAGTCAAAATACACTCTGTGCAGGGATTTTGCATTTTAAAAGGATACAAAGTGAAATAGTTTCTGCCTGGCAATTGTGATTCTCTCCACCCCACCCCCCAATAAATTAATTTGTTGCATGTCTGATTTTTGTGTGGATTGTGACTGAATGCCTCATGAGTACCTATTGCCCCTTTTTTGATGATATAGTCCATGGCACATAATGTGTCCTGTCTTGTGGGATCTTGCCCTTAATATTCAGCATGTGGCGGAATTGCTATTGCAAGGCCACTCATTTCAGCTTTTGAAACATTAACCAACCTGTGGCTCGCCAAACCATTTTCATCACATGAACGTACCATATTTTTCCATCTATAAGACGCCCCCATGTATAAGACGACCCCTATTTTTTGAGCCCCAAATTAAGAAATAAATATTTTAAACATTCTGTGTATAAGACGACCCCCAATTTAAAACTTAAAAAAATTGGGGGGGGGGGACATAGTCTTATACATGGAAAAATACGGTAAATACATTTCTTCTTTCTTCTTTCAATAATGTTGCTTTTTAAAGCTGCAATTCCCCACATCAGCCACGTGATGGCAGCCCTTCTAAATGTAATGAGTGAAGGCTGAAGCAATGTTTAATTAGAAATCTGCCAGTGACCAAAGCCAGATTCTGTACTCTAATATTTATTTCTTTAATTACAATTTACTTTGCTTATTAGAATATTCACACCTTTACATGTTATACATGCGAGTATAAAGCTGCTCCCTGTGTTTCTGGAGAGTCCCATGGACTGCAAGAAGATCAAACGAATCCATTCTGAAGGAAATCAGCCCTGAGTGCTCACTGGAAGGACAGATCCTGAAGTTGAGGCTCCAATACTTTGGCCACCTCATGAGAAGAGAAGACTCCCTGGAAAAGACCCTGATGTTGGGAAAGATGGGGGGCACAAGGAGAAGGGGACGACAGAGGATGAGATATAATAATAATAATAATAATAATAATAATAATAATAATAATAATAATAATAATAATTTATTATTTATACCCCACCCCTCTGGCTGGTCCTCCCCAGCCACTCTGGGCGGCTTCCATAAAAACCAAAAATACAGTAAAATATCACACGTTAAAAACTTCCCTGAACAGGGCTGCCTTAAGATGGTTGGATAGTGTTCTCAAGGCTACCAGCATGAGTTTGACCAAACTGCGGGAGGCAGGGGAAGACAGAAGTGCCTGGTGTGCTCTGGTCCATGGGGTCACAAAGAGTCGGACACGACTAAACGACTAAACAAGAACAACAACAGCATGTTTCTAGCTCCTGAGTCAGACTGTTTCTAGGTCCTGAGTCAGACTGGAGCCCTGCTGAATCGGGATCCTGTTCTACAGCGGTCAGCCAAATGCCTATGGGAACATCAGAAGCAGAACACAAGGACAACAGCATTCTCCTGCTCATGATCTCCAACAACTGGTATTTAGAGGCAAGCTGCCTCTGTCCTGGAGGTGGTATGTAGCCATTATGACTTCTTCTTGCCATTGGTAGCCTTATGCGTCATGGATTTGCCTAATCTCCTTTTAAAGGCATTCCAGCTGTTGCCACATATTGTGGGAACAAATGTCAAAGTTTCACTATGTGCTGTACGAAGAAACACTTCCTTATGTCTGTGCCCCCCATCTTGTTTTTTTGAAGGGGCCGGGGCCCCTCAATGTTCAGAGGGACCCCCACATGACACCAGGACATCACACGCAAGGCATCAGGAACTCCCTCAATCCTTCAGAAAAGGAGGCAATTCTGGTCTGGGTAACTCCAGGGCCTAGTATTATGAGGAGAACAACCTGTCTCTATCCGCCTTCACCTCTGTTCTGCATAATTTTATTTACCTCTCTCGTGTCCCTCTTACTCACCTTCACCCCCTCCCAACTATAAAGCTGCCCCCAAACATTGTAGCCTTTCCTATTGGCAGTGGCGTAGCGTGGGGGGTGCAGGGGGGGCCGGCCGCACCGGGCGCAACATCTGGGGTTAGGGCAAATCCACGGGTTAGGGGGCACAAATCCACGGGTTAGGGGGCGCAAATTACTTGCCTTGCCCCGGGTGCTGACAACCCACGCTACGCCACTGCCTATTGGGGAGTTGCTCCAGTCCCCTGGTCATTTTAGTTGCTCTTTTTCTGCAAGTTTTAGTACAGTAAATAGCCTTTTGGAGATGCAGATGCCTGAACTGTGCACAGTATTTCAAATGCAGTTGCACCACAGATTTGTAAATAAGCGCTATGATAGTGGCAATTTCATTTTCAAAATCTCGATCCCTTTCCTAATGACCCCAGCACAGATTTTTGCCTTTTCAACAGCCACTGCATGCTGAATCAGCCTTTACACTCAGCTACCCACCATGAAAATTCCTTTTCTGGTCAGTCCCTGTCAGCACAAATCCCTGTCAGGATGTTTTGCCCAAATGTGCATCAGTTACACTGAACTGTGTTTGCCATTCTAATGCCCATTCTGGGGAAATTATTTGAGTGCTTCTTGGAATCTTGTCTTCTTCGTACGACAGTAAATAATGTGGTGCCATCACGCTACTGGCTAACCTTACATCAGACCAGCTTCCTTCAGTTGCCCAAGCCCAAGTGTCTGTGCTATTTTCACTGGTGCCAGTGTTAGATATCACAGATGTGAGCTGCCCACACTAAAGTAGCAGTGCCTGGGAATCAGTGTTAGTGCAGGGAAAATACTGCTTCAAATGGGAGCATTCATACCCAGGTATGGACCACCCAACCACTTCCACACACAAACACCACGAACAAGGGCAGATCTATGATGAAGCTAATCAAGCTTCAGCTTCAAGGCACCTTATTCCAGAGGGGTCCCAGAAGGGACTTTAGTCCACATTGCTTTTTAAAAAATGGGTCTAGTAGACCCAATCTGAGTTGCACAACTCAAATCCATTATTCTTCAACAAGCCCAAAGTTTGAGATTCAGTAGCACACATGCTGTAAGAGTCACTGAAAAACTGCAAGAGATAGAAAATTTTTATTCACATCAGTGACTTTGACATGGGACAGCAATTGTAATCAAAACAACAATTGTAACCAAAATTTGAGATGTAGTAGTTAATTTTTTAAGAGAATTGTGGCGATCTGTCATGGAACAGCCCTATTGTCGGAGATAACAGCGGTTACCCAGACCTCATTGCTGGTTGTGAAGGGGCGCCTAAGACAGTTCAAACTTCAGGGCCACAAAATGTAGTTCTGCCACTGACCATGAACTTCCATCAGAGAGTCAAGAGAAGAGCAGGCAGAGCTGCAGGCGGAGAACAAGGCACCCTCAGGGACCAGGAAGGGTTGAAGCAAGACACAATTCCCCTCCTATCTGAACTCCCTGACCTTCTGCCCTGAGGGAAGCCCTTTCTTCTTCCTGGGACATTTGCTTGATGGCCAATCTCACTTTGGTTATGGCCAGCTACGGGTAAGGAACTGGAGGGAAACAGGAACTGGCCACAGGAGTGATAAGGGGAAGGCTCACTTCCTTAATGAGCGCATCTGGGTGCCTGAAACTTTTAAGATCAGGCCAAGGCTGTGCTTAAGCCATTGCCTTTCCCATATGAACTAACAACCTTTCCCCCACTTCAATAATAGACTCATTAATGTCCCACCTAGTTTGTAGTTTTGCTCGCTCACTGCTATTTCTTCCCCTCTCCTGCCACATTAAACAAAGTCACTGCTTTGCGAGGCTAAATCCATGTTTCATACTTCTTGATTGGGGAATGGCTGGAGCTCAGTGACACAGCTCATGATTTGCATACACAAGGTCTCAGGTTCAATCCAGGTGAATTCAGGTAGGGCTGGGAGAGACCGTGTTCTGAAACCCTGGAAAGCTACTGCTAGTCATTGTTGGGCTAGACGGATGACTCAGTATGAGACATTTTCCTAAATTCTCATTGCACTAGGGAAGCTGTAGCTCCTTCCTTTGGACTGGAGGGATATGCCTATCTTTTCTCCCATGTTTTTAACAGCATCATGTAACTACTGGGAGACTTTCTTTGGAAATTTGTTGTCTCTAGAGTACACATACTAGAGTAAAGGTAAAGGTAAAGGGACCCCTGACCATTAGGTCCAGTCGTGACCGACTCTGGGGTTGCGGCGCTCATCTCGCTTTATTGGCTGAGGGAGCCGGCGTACAGCTTCCGGGTCATGTGGCCAGCATGACAAAGCCTCTTCTGGCGAACCAGAGCAGCACACGGAAACACCGCTTACCTTCCCACTGGAGCGGTTCCTATTTATCTACTTGCACTTTGACGTGCTTTCGAACTGCTAGGTTGGCAGGAGCAGGGACCGAGCAACGGGAGCTCACCCCATCGTGGGGATTTGAACCGCTGACCTTCTGATCGGCAAGTCCTAGGCTCTGTGGTTTAACCCACAGCACCACCCGCGTCCCTTAGAGCACTTCAGTATTGCTGAGAAAAATTTTGTGCCCACACCAGGCATCTAAAACACACAGCTTCCCCCAAAGAATCCCAGGAGCTGCAGTTTATCTCACAAGACTACAACTCCCAGTGCTCTTAACAAACTTCAGTTCCCAGGATTCTTTGGGGGAAGGCATGTGCTTTGAAAGTATGGTAAGGATGTGGCCAATGCTATTTTGTGTGTGTAATTAGTTATAAGTGGAATTTCAGTGTTGCTCCACCTAGCACTTAAAATAGCATTATAACACCTCGCAATGCCATTACCCAAAGGCCGAGGTCCTTCTATCATGTTTCCTCCTGAGAAAATCTTGATCAAGCAAAGGGTATTTTTGCTGCCTTAAGTAAAGCAGGAAGTGGCAGCCCCACCCCTATCCCAGTCAAGCTGCAGAGGACCTGAGGCTGATTTTGGTATTTTGACACCAAAATCAGAAAATCTCTGAAGCACCTCTCCCGCTCCCTGGCAAAGAACATTCAATAATAGTTGAATAACTAGCAATTAGTTTCCTTTCAGGACACCCACAACCAGCTGCCTGAAGCAACTGCATCATCCTGCCTAGGGAGAGGGCCAGCCCTGAATGTTATCTAAAAGTATCTTCTTTCCAGGTCATGCCTATTTTGTGGCATGTTGCTGACTACAGCTGGAAAATTAGTTATAGAATATAGATCACCCTTCAATTGCCCCTTGAACAGCCTCCCTTAATTGTCCCAGTATCAGTTTCTATTCCTGCAGAGGAATAATGCTAGTTCAACAACAACAAATAGAGAATATTTGTGTGTACATTTATGAGATAGATTACCATGGTACACAGAGAAAACATTTGCGTGGCTTGAGATCATTCTATAGGTGTATACAGCAAATAGGAGTGGTTTGTTGCTTACTATGGTTGACTTCTCGTGTTAGCTTTTGATGTTAACTAAAGGACCATAGCTTAGTGATAGAGGATTTTCTTTACAAAGAGAATATTCCAGGTTGAATCTCCAATATTTCCAGATATAGTGAGAACTGCTAGCAGGCAATGGGAAAAACCTTTGCTGGAAACCCTGGATAGCTGCTGCACAGACAATATAGCCTAGATGGGCCATTAGATTTACTAAAGGTACCATCAGGCTGTTTCTTCTCCATAGTGTTCTTTTTAAAAAATAATATGAGATTTTATTAGGTCTTTCTCCATAGAGTATTTTTGTGAGCTTTGTGACCTTTTCTTCTGGAGTGATTTAATATTTACCACATCCTGGAGATACACTGATCTAGTATGTGGTAAATGCCATGTTTCACTGCTCAGCTCCACATTCCATAAAAAAGGTCATTTTGCAATACATTAATCAGTCCTTTGGACCCCGGCCGGAAGTTTTATGCCATAATTTGTATATTTTGCCATTCTGCTCTAGAATGGGCATAGCAGGGGGGCAGGGCTTCCCCCCTAAATCAATACAAATCAATACAAATCTGAGGTTCTGCCCCCCCAAAGCCTGCCTCCCCTAACAAAAATCCTGGCTACACCCATGTGCTCTAGTATAGAATTTAGTACTGGCTGAAGAATTCACTATTCTGAGAAATTTAGATACCACTATCACAGCAAACCTGACGGAGGTGTGCAATGTTATGTTTGCAATGCTATGTTGTGTGATCAGATCATTTCTAGTTGATGTGGAACCTGATGCAACCTGATGATGTGGACTACATACTTACAGTGATGAATCCATCCACATGACCTCTGGATCCCTGCCCTTCCTGGGGTGGCCAGGTGTGTCCAAGGTGCTCCTAACTTCCCCATGCTTCCTCTTGGATGTGAAAATCTCTTGAGCAACGTTTCCTGAAAATTCTCCTAGTTTGTTAAACCACGAATGCAGTGGTCCTTATCCCAGGCCTTCCACCTAGAGTAGCCTTTCCCAACCTAGTGTTGCTGGGGTACAATTCCCATTATCCCTTACAATTGGCTGTGCTGGCAAGGGCTGATGGGAGTTGGAGCCAACAACTTCTGGAAGACACCAGGTTCAAAGGAAGCATGTCTGTCCTAGGAACAGACTTCTGGCGAACTTCCTTCAAGAGAGCACCTAACACTTTTCTTTGTAGATATAAAATATGAATTCATAAATAACCAGTGCTGTTTTTCTAGAAAAAGAGGTGCCAGAACTCACTCTGAACACCTCCCTCGTTCTCTTAGAATGGCAGTAGCACCCTCCTGAGATAATATAACAATAATAATAGTTTATTATTTATATGCCGCCCAACTGGGTTGTTCCAGCCACTCTGGACGGCTTCCAACAAATTAAAACACAGTAAGACATCAAACATGAAAAACATTCATGAGAGATGCTGGAACTGAGCTCAAGCTGGGGAAAAAGCCCTGACTATAACTATACAGTGGTACCTCGGGTTACAAACGCTTCGGGTTACAAACGCTTCAGGTTACAGACTCTGCTAACCCGGAAGTAGTACATCAGGTTAAGAATTTTACTTCAGGATGAGAACAGAAATTGTGTGGCAGTGCGGCAGCAGCAGGAGGCCCCATTAGCTAAAGTGGTACCTCAGGTTAAGAACAGTTTCAGGTTAAGAACGGACCTCCGGAATGAATTAAGTTCTTAACCAGAGGTACCACTGTAATAATGTTATAGTATTCCAATGTTGGGGACACGGCCAGCCACTGTGACCTTGGCCTCCCAGCTCATTCCTTCAATGAGCACAAAAGTGGCCTTGTCTGAAGAGGCCTTTAGTCCCACTGAGTTCAACAGAACATAAAGGTAAAGGTAAAGGGACCCCTGACTGTTAAGTCTGGTTGCAGACGACTCTGGGGTTGCGGCACTCATTTCGCTTTACTGGCTGAGGGAGCCGGCGTTTATCCGCAGACAGCTTCCAGGTCATGTGGCCAGCATGACTAAGCCACTTCTGGTGAACCAGAGCAGCGCACAGAAACGCTGTTTACCTTCCCGCCGGAGGGGTACCTATTTATCTACTTGCACTTTGACGTGCTTTCTAACTGCTAGGTTGGCAGGAGCAGGGACTGAGCATTGGGAGCTCACCCGGTTGTGGGGGTTTGAACCGCCGACCTTATGATCAGCAAGCCCTAGGTTCTGTGATTTATACCACAGCGCCACCTGCGTCCCTCAACAGAACATACTCCCTAGTAAACACACCAAGGGTTGTAGTTGAAGTCTGTTGCTGATTCCACATATCTATGAAGCACCTGCTTTTACACTACCAAGTTACTGTGTGTGTTGCTCTTTTGTGGAGGTTGCTGGCAGCAGTGACTACATTGTGTGAGCTGCACAGGAGTGCAGCAGGTGCACTTGGCCACAAATCCATTTGGCCATCTTAAATCTTCCCGACTTCCCTTTGGAAGAGGCTGACTAAGCCCTGTCTCGCAGTAAGGTTTCTTTACTTTCACAAGACTAGTTGAACTAGTTTCAAACCCAAGTAGGAATTTACCCTGTTTAGACATGCTCCTTTATGTGGTGTAGTCAAGCAAAAAGCCTAAACGAATGGAGATAAAACTTATTTTTCTGGGTTATGACTGACCCATCAGCTATGAAGCCCACTCTGTAAATGAAGGGTGCAATAGAGCTGGAATTTATTACTCTCACCGTACAACTGAATCCTCATTAAAGGATAACATGATCTAGCCAGGTGTATTTTCTTTTCCCTTTTGATATTGCATCCTTGGAAGGATTTGAGCTGAAGACAGAAAAAAAGTAAATACTGATGTACAGGGCATGGTCATTAGAATAATAAATATAGAGGCAACTGTCATCTATCAAGCACAGTTAAAACGAGATATGCCAGAAGCACTTGGCCAGCACCTCTGCAATTGTTATGAGGGCTGAGTATACATTTGTCAGAGGAAGCTCAAGCTGCTGGAACATTTCTTCTGAAAATGGACAACAAACTTCAAATCCTTCCAGACAATGTCATGCTTCACTCCAGCCTCATCTTGTGGGTAAGGAAGCACCTCTTGCACTGATGTCCTGGACCTCTATCTTAGGGGGCTTTAAAAATAAATGCTGTAGGGGGCTGGCTCCAGAAGATGTATAAGCGGTAATGCAGGGAAGAGAAAGACTTTTCTTCAAGTCAGCCATATATGGCCCTCCTCTAAGTCATCCTGTCAGCACCAGATTTGGGGTGGGGCGGACAGTTCCCCTGCATAGAGTGCTGTGCTGGGGGGGGCCCCACAAAAATGGGAAGATCCATAATTGAGAAGATCCATGTGGGGGTGCCAAATTTTGCTCTCGCACAGGGTGCCATATTAGGAAAGATTACCAAAGTCTGTTCCTGCCAAGTCTCATTTTGGGATGGCACCCACCCCATGCACTGTGTGGGCTGTAGTGGTTGCCTATTATTTGGAGCCACACGTGATTATTATTTTTTCCTCCTTAGATCCTCATTGTCTTTGGGCCTAATGAGTTTTTGATTCTGCTTATGTCACACAAATCTTTTCAGGGTGGTAGGGCTCTAGGTTTCTATCATTTTGGTAGGTACAGTGCAGGAAAGAAGTGAAGAGCAAAGAGAACATTGAAGTTCTTTGTAGAGATGAGCAGTTGCATACATATCCATAAATGCCTCAAGAGTATAAACAGGAACACATACCAAGGTCTGGCTGGAGGGAGCAGAGAGAGGCTGGCTGAGACTGTGTACACACTATACTTTTAAAGCACTGTCAAACACATTCTTTTCTCTCAAAGAATTCTGGGTGTTGTAGTTTACCCCTCACAGAGTTACAATTCCCAGCAAAACCTTAACAAACTACAGTGCCTAGAATTTTTTTGAGAGAGAAAGAATGTGCCTCAAATGTGCTTTTAAAGGTATGGTGTGTGTACATAGCCTGAATTCTCTCAGCACATTTACTGTGCCAGCAAGGAAGGGCTAGGAGTAGGAAGTTAAATACTCTGAGGCCCTGAGCCAAGATGAGATGTAGGTATAATGCTCTGTGGCTCAGATTTATAGGATCCCACACTGCTGAGAATTGGTTTATATAGCAGCTGCTACCCATTTGCAGGTCCTCTGAGGACATTCAATAAAATTTGCTGCTCGTTTATAATCCAGGAATTGTTGTGTTCCAAGTACAGTGAGGGAGTTTCCCAGCAATTCAGATGAAATGTAAATACAGCAAATCCTGGCTCTTGAGTTGACACAGAAATATTTCCTAGGGTGACGAAATAAGGCTGTGTATACACAGCAAAATAAGGCTGTGTATACACCATATGCTTAAAGCACATCAAAAAAAGAATCATGGGAATGGTAGTTTGTTAACGGTGCTGGGGACTGTAACTCTGTGAGAGATAAACTATAGCTCCCAATATTCAATAGTCATGTGCTTTAAATCTGTGTTCTGTATACATCCTCAGATTCATACAACATAAAAACGGCTGGACTGGGAAACCTGAAGCCCTCTAGTTGTTGTTGGACTCCAATTCCAATCAGCCCCGACAGCATGACAGCATGACAGAGGTCGTGCGAGTTGTGGTTCAACAGCACCTGGAGGGCCACAAGTTCTTTATCCCTGATTTATCTATTTATTTATAGTGTTTGTACCCCGCTTCAGCCAAAAAGGCTCCCAGAGTGGCTTACATAAAATCAAAACACCACCACATGCTGACGTGCAGTCCAGCCAAGGGATTCAAAAGGCAGGCTGCTCTTATCTTCGGCTAGCGTCCACACCAAACCACCCCACCCCACAACATCCCTACATTAACAGAGAGATCTTACAATCTACATGCTTCTAGCTGTCAGAGGTGCACCACAATACAAACATTTAATCTAAGAATGGACCATTTTATCTCACCCTACCAACCCAAATGTCCTGATCTGAAGAGTGGTAGAGCAGGTGTATGCATGCAACAAAATTATCATGAAGTACGGGAGGGCAGGAATCAAAGTATGACTAGGTTTAAATGTTTAAATATTTTCCAAGAACATTGCAGCCTGAGGGTGGGATCTCTAGCCTACTGAACTGCCCTGGACTGTTTGTGCTCACATTACTTTTCACTTGGGTGCCTAAAGAAGAAGACAAAAGCAAATGCCAATTTGCATAATATTTGCTATATGCTAATTTATGTGTATAGATGCAAATATAAAAATAAGTTCCTCCAGGTACATCTAGTTTCTCCCCCAAAGCATAGAGCACTGAAGCTCATTACCAGGCCTGTGGTTCCACCTTCCTGCCGAATAGTCCTTCCATGGGCTACAATGCAAAATGCAATGGATTGACTAAGAACTAATTTAGCAACCGGGAGGGTAGAGTTTGTGAACCATGAAGCTCAGATGTTTAAGATTCTTGGCTTTAGAGCTTGAGGAGGTTCTTGTGCAAATGATTTTGCCCAGTGCAACTGATACACCAAGAGGCCTATCTTCATTCTTCATCACCAGGTATATTACAAATACACCACCAAAGAGCAATAAAGTAAAATGATACAGGTTTGCTTACTCTCTTGGCTCAAGACCGTCGACATACACTTTCCACGGAAACACTGCTTACCTTCCTGCCGGAGCGGTACCTATTAAGGTAATCTACTTGCACTTTGACGTGCTTTCGAACTGCTAGGCTGGCAGGAGCTGGGACCAAGCAACGGGAGCTCACCCCGTCACAGGGATTCGAACCGCCGACCTTCTGATTGGCAAGCCCTAGGCTCTGTGGTTTAGACCACAGTGCTACCAGTGTCCCTAATAAGGACAAAAGAACATGCCTTCAACACATGCATGGCTTTGGAGCAGTATTCTGTACTGAAGCTTTCTCTTTTACCTTTTCCAATATTATCCTCTTCAGCAACATTCCGTGAGAAGTGTTGGGGGAAGGCTATGAGGTTTGTTTTCCTCTTAAAGTTTTATTATTATTATTATTCTTTGGATCTTCTGTAAGCTTTGAAAATCAATAAAACACTTTTCTTTCATTCCTTATTTTAGTAGTTCAGTACACAGCAAAATCCATCATTTTCTACAACCCTCTTCCATCTTAAAGAACTCCAAGGGAAAATAAAACAGATACTATCATATTGTCCTCCCAGATGAGAACAAATGGCTTCACAGGTGTGCCAACATGGTTTTATTTTATACCAACTCCAAATGAAGTCCCGGCTGGCTAGCAACAAAATATATGTACTGGTATATACAAAACTGAAGACCAGAAATTGAAACGGAAAAAAAACAACCCTAACTTTTAAGATAGCAGCAGCACATAAAGTAATCTCTTTTGTTACCCTGCTCAGCGCCACCACCCATGGACCTCACCCACAGCCAAGCCTCCACAGCAAATCCCACAGCAAACAGCTCAGGAGAATTGTAGAATTGTAGTCCAGCCCCCTGCAATGCAGGAACTGTAACTAAAGGAAGAGGCATTGCTTTAAATACTTAGGCCCTAGGTTGTATAGGACCTTGTAGACTAGTACCAATACCTTGGCAGTCAGTGCAAGTAATTACACCATTTAAGGGTAAGTAGAAAATGTTCTCTCACCACTGGCCCCAATAAGCACCCTGGCCTGGACATTCTGTACTAACTGCAGTCTCAAGCCCTTCTTCCCATGGAAGCGAGGACTGTTTTTCTTATCAGGATCCCTAAACACACACGCATCTGACAAAAAGACAGTCTTGAGGATATAGGCATAGGCTGCAGCAGTCTTTTGCACCTGTGGAAGTTTGCTTCTAAACTCTTTTCCAGATGCAAAAGGACCTGTATCTGAACAAGATTCTTGCAGCCCTTCCTGCCTTGATTTTTTTAATGACAAAAATAGTGTTTCAAGTGTGGACAAGGTTCCGGAGTATGATCATCTCCCCCATATAGAAAAGAAGTGCATCAGGCATACAGTGGTACCTCGGGTTACAGATGCTTCAGGTTACAGACGCTTCAGGTTACAGACTCCGCTAACCCAGAAATAGTACCTCGGGTTAAGAACTTTGCTTTAGGATGAGAACAGAAATCGCATGGCGGCGCAGCATCAGCAGGAGGCCCCATTAGCTAAAGTGGTACCTCAGGTTAAGAACAGTTTCAGGTTAAGAATGGACCTCCAGAACGAATTAAGTTCTTAACCCGAGGTACCACTGTACTAGTTTTCTGTACACAGGGAGATGTAAAATAAGCATCTAAAATTGTGAAGTGATGCAGACAAGGAAAGTCATTACGGATCAGCCTTTATTTTTGTCCAGAATATGTAAATCCCCCCCCCAACTGCTCCCATCAATCCAAGCTGCCATGGCCCAACAGTCAGGAAAAGTGAGAGTTGTAGTTCAGAACATCTGGAGTGGGGAGGAAATAGACCTCCCAGTTCAATAATTCAGGTTTAAAAGCAGCTGCGGTCTTTTGTTTCTGGTCCATCCCACTAGGTGGCAGCACATGATCCAATTTACAGTACTTCAGTTTCAAGGGACTGTTCAGGAATGGTCAGCATTTTGCTCTATCTACACTTGTCCTGAATTAATAAATTAAACGATATTCATATAGCTAAAGGTTACACACACACACACACATTAAAAAATCATGACAGACAATTACAAGGTTAGACCGCTTAAATTTTCCAAAGCATTATAAAAAGAATAAAGTAAACCATTATGTGGTTCAAAAATTCCCATGCGCAGATGAATCTAGATGTTGCTCTGAAGAGGGGGGTGGAAGCCACAAGTCAAACCCCAGCGAAGACTCCAAAACTGCAGCTTTCATCGTTCTGCCCTGAGTTCTGGTGCTCACTAGTAATCCAGGGGAATCCAGTACCTTGGTAGACCCTGATGATGGTGGTGATAGGTTCCCAGGGAGACCCAGGGGAGAGAAGCAGGGGACAGAGAAAGAATAGCCCATTACTTCAGTCACATGTATTCATGCTCAAATAAGGCTTTATTTTCTATCCTGCCTTTCCTCCCAAAAGAGCCCAGGGCGGCAAACACACCAGTGATAGAACAACTAAACCTTCTTTTAAAAATCCTTAAAAAACAATTCTGATACAAATACAGACGGAGATGGATCTTTATTTGTTTATTTATTTTAATTGTAATTTTTTTATTTCCAAAACCAAAAAAAGAAAAATTACAAACATCAAATTCAAATCCATATTCGTTGTAATGTATTGTATTGTAATGTAATGTAATGAGCCTATTACATAGTTAACTAAATTAAAATATACCTAATTGCTCTAGACTTCTCTTTGCTATATATAAATACAATGCAATTCGAAATTCTGTATTGAAAGGTTTTTTTTGTTATAAATATTATTATAAATTCCCCTATACCCCCCACTCCCCTTCACCCTTGTAGATCTTTATTTAAAAGGCTTTTTTTTTTTTTTTGGACGAGGAAGGTCTTCAGCAGATGCCAAAATGACCACAGAGACAGTGCCTGTCTTACGTACATTCAGGGAGAGGGAATTCCAAAGGGCAGGTAGGACTGGTTCCTACTTTGTGCGGAACGGACCTCCTAATAACACAATATCTACAGGAGCCCTCACCTGCAGAGTGCAGTGTTTGGGTATATAAAGGGTGAAACAATCTTTTAGGTATCCTGGTCCCAAGGTTTTACACACCAAAACCACCACTTCAAACCTAGCCCGACAACTAATTGGGGGGAAAATATATGTTGTTGCACTACAATCCGCACCAGCCTCAGCCAGCACGGTCCAGGGGTGATAGGAGCTAGAGTCCAGCACCACCTTGAGGGAACCATCTTGGCTACCCCTGCCCTGGTATCTCCAGGTGATGGGAAAGGCCTCTGACAGAGATGCTGATGAGCTCCAGGCAGTCAGGAAAGACTCTACGGTCTTGAAGGATAGCACTCTCAGTTCTCATCTGGGCCCTAGAGCCTTTTCCTGAGTGTGTAATGGCACACCACCTAATCTTGGTTGGGAGGCAACAGATTATTTTGTCTTCTTGCATCAGTCCCAAGGTAAAACTGCCTCCTCTCTTCTCAGAGCAGGGCTCTGGATAGGGTAGATGAGCAAAGTCACGACTCTGTCATGACGCCACCTCCTCTTCCTTCCTGGAACATATTTTCTAGAGTAAGGCAGTGCCTGCAGCAAACCGTTTTTAAAAGTGTTGATTCTCCAAGTGAAATGCCAAAGAAATATTTGATAAGATAAATGGCTGGAGAAACAAAACAAAAATGGATGGTCTGCTTGAGGCATTGGGGAGGGGCAAAACAGAGGCGGCCACCGGCTCTAGTCTACTGATGGCACCTGTGTCCTTTTAAGGACTGGAGGCAGTGGGAAGTACAGCTCTTCCCACAGCAGAAAAACCTGCACCCACTCTTGTTGGCAGGTACATTCCTATTGAGCCTGAGTGTGAGATGGGAAATCCCCGCTTTGTATTTCAGCGCCATAGGCCTTTCCATCCGAGCATAATAAGTGCCCTGATGGATCTGCTGAATGGCCCATCAAGTCCAGAATCCTGTTTTCACAGTGACCACCTGTGGGAAACCAAGAAGCAGAACAGCGCACAAGAGCCCTCTCCCATACCCTACAAGTATCCTAATTTTCCAGGGACAGTCCTGAAATTACAAACGCCATCCTGGCATCTAGTTTGATTCCAGATGTCCCTGAGCTCGGAGAGGAGGAAGAGCTGGAGCGCTTCCCCCCTTCCTGAGTTTTTGTTTTCTTATAGAGGGAGAAAAGCTATTTCCTAGCCACACTTCTCTCCTCTTGCTCACCTTTCCTCCAAACCACGGTTCCCAAAGTGGACGATATTTCCACCTGAGAGGGATCGCCTAGGAGGACACTAAGAGGCAAGAGGGTGGTGGGAACACTGGAAGTGGGCTGGAAGAGAAAGGTGGGATATAATATGGTGACCTGCAAGGTTTTTGGGTAACTATTTGGATATGTTGCATAAAGATATGTCTTATTTTGCTGAAAATTCCAGATTGGGTGATAAATCCATTTTCAGACACTGTGGAAGCTAGGGTTAGTGGAGGAAGAACTCATCGAGCTACAAAATGACCTTGAGCCGAAACCAACATTTAATAAATTTTTACCAAGAGTTCTAGTTACAGAAGGCATTTTCTTATTGCTATCCTGCACTAGGAACAGTACTTAAGCTCCTTGGTGCATTTCCAACATCATATTGGGTGAAGTAAGGTTATAGTGTTGCCATGCAATGTCTCTCCAAGCAAAGAAATCGACTCCAGATTAATGTGACATTTTAAGACTCCTGCTAAGTGATTTTAAACTAGACATTGGGAAACTGGTATACCGTATTTTTTGCTCTATAAGACGCACCAGACCACAAGATGCACCTAGTTTTTGGAGGAGGAAAGCAAGAAAAAAAATATTCTGAATCTCAGAAGCCAGAACAGCAAGAGGGATCGCTGCGCAGTGAAAGCAGCAATCCCTCTTGCTGTTCTGGCTTCTCGGATATCTGCGCAGCCTGCATTCGCTCCATAAGACGCACACACATTTCCCCTTACTTTTTAGGAGGGAAAAAGTGAGTTATAGAGCAAAAAATACAGTAACTTCATCAAGCCCATCCATCATGTTAAAAATTTACTGACAGCGAAGTGGTTACTAAATGTGGTGTCTGAGATTCTTGCTAAATGACTATCAGACTTTGAAAAGCTGGTATCACTGGGTCAGGTTCAACCGATTTCTTGAATGAATTCACCTAAATAGTCATGATTGGATTTTGAAGAAATGTGCAGCTAATTGTTACTGTTTTCAATTTTACAGTGTTATTATTTTCCACAGTGGGTCATGCAACCACTATTCTGAATGCTGTTTTTATAGTGTAGGGGGCACTGGAACCAAGGGGGTGGTGGCCCAAAAAAGGTTGGGAACCACTGCTCTAAACTGAAAAAGTCCCACAAGTTGCAGTCTTTTTCTCACAGTGGTTTTGCTCCATCCCCTCAATCATTTTGAATGACCTTTCCTGAAGTTTTCAGGCATTGCAATAAGGGAAACATGAAGATGTGGTGGGGAGGGGGGGGCGGAATTGGCAGAAGCCTACCCACATTTAGCAAGCATGGAAGATCTGAACTGATAAAGGAAAACAGCTTTAAAAATCATTTTTGTGGCAAGCTTCATATTACTGTAATTCTATTCTGCCTATCTTTAATCCTCTTCCAGTAAAATAAAAATAATGGCTAAGGCTGTAAGCACAGAATCTCCAGCTTTTCATGTATCTTCGTTCCCTTTGTGACAAATGCTGTTTGAGCTTTGTTTGCTGGAATAACAAATATGGAATTTCTTACTGCTTGGCCTGGAATGTACCTAATGGGAGAGGATACAAACAAAGCTTACCCTTATATAGAATTTCTTGTTTGAGAAACGCATATCCGTTCTAAAATAGATCTGAAAGGAGAAGCCCCCTATGCATGTCGAAGCATATTCTCAGTAAGGATGGAAAGAGAAAGAAAAATAAAGAATACTTGAAATGAAAGCAGCAGAAAATTAGGAACCGTGCCTTTTGTTTTCACCCTAAATTAGGGAGTGAAGAAAAACAATGGCTCAAAGAGTGCAATCTTCTGCATGCTTACCCAGGCGTAAGTCCCATTATTCTCAGTGGTGTTTACTCCCTTGTAACTATGTTTTGAATTACAGCCTCAGAGCATGCATCCCCCCCATGGAATTTCTTTCCCCCTTGAATGTATGGTAATGCAGATGGTCCCAGAAAATAAGACTTAGAAAACTCCAATTTCTTTTTGCACAAGCCTCTGGATATGCGGATATGCAACATCTGGAAGGCAACAGGTTGGGAATGTGCATTGCAAGGAGTTGGACTAGATGACCCTCAGGGTCTCTTCCAACTCTACAATAATTCTATGAAACCATAAATTATATTTTATATTTTTAAAACAGTAAACTAAGTTTTGATTTGATTTTAAAAGTAATAAATTTCCTTCGCCACCCAACAAAAACAAAACAAAACAAAATTTCCCACCTCCAGAAAAACATCTCCCACCTCCAATAGCTTCAAAAATTCTGAAACTTTAGCATCTCTGCACACGTAGTCTGAGGGTCAGACAATTCTGTAGTCAGACATACAGAACCCAACATTTGTGAGGAGCAGTCAGGGACAGATTTAGATGAAGAGAGGCCCTAGGCTACTCCACCTGTGAGGCCCCTCCCCACCCCCCACCTCACAACTAGAGGAAAATGGAATAGTGTTATAAACAAGAGCCTGTTTCACAGCAGGACAATTGAAGAACAAGGGCTAGGGAAGTTGGGTAGGTTGAGGAAGGGATTTCCAGGGTTGTTCGATCACCACCAGGATGTCCTAGACGGAAGCTGACATTTCAAACAACGGATTATCCAAGGCTCAAAACCAGTGAAGAAACCAGCGCACAAGTGAGCGTCAGGAATCCACCAACCACAGGCAAAATTTGAAATGTTCAGATGCCTCTCAATGATTTCAATCAAGTAGCCTTGGGAGAAGATCCTGCCTCACATGCTCTTTCTCAGAAGAGGTGAATTTCCATGATACTTCTTCAGAAGTAACATAGTGCCACTTATATTTGAAGAAGTCAGCTCCTCTGTTAGAGCAAGCCTTCTCCAACCTGACATGTTTCCAGTCATGATCAGAAGTGCTGAACTTCACCCAAAAAGTCATAAATCACTTGGTAATGGAGTTTCTCAAAGAACTCATCCTCCCGGGTCTCCATTTTAATATGTTCATGTCTTAGTTTTGCAAGCTGCCTTGAAAATGTTCACTCAGGATAAAGATTACTTAAATTAATAAATTAAAATCACAACTAGACCCTGAACCAGGACAACCAGAATACATGTACTGTATTCTCCAAATACTTCCCCAAATTCTACGATGCAGATCTCCATAGGAACCTGGAATGTAAGAACCATGAACCTTGGTAAGTTGGATGTGGTCAAAAATGAGATGGCAAGAATATTGACATCCTGGGCATCAGTGAACTAAAATGGACAGGAATGGGCGAATTCAGTTCGGATGACCATCACATCTACTACTGCAGGCAAGAATCCCGTAAAAGAAATGGAGTGGCCCTCATAGTCAACAAAAGAGTGGCGAAAGCTGTACTGGGGTGCAATCTCAAAAATGATAGAATGATCTCAATGCAAATCCAAGGCAGACCTTTTAACATCACAGTAATCCAAGTTTATGCACCAACTACTGGTGCTGAAGAAACTGAAATTGACCAATTCTATGAAGACTTACAACGCCTTCTAGAAATGACACCAAAGAAGGATGTTCTTCTCATTATAGGGGATTGGAATGCTAAAGTAGGGAGTCAAGTGATAAAAGGAACAACTGGCAAGTTTGGCCTTGGAGTTCAAAATGAAGCAGAGCAAAGGCTAATAGAGTTCTGTCAAGAGAACAAGCTGGTCATCACAAACACTCTTTTCCAACAACACAAGAGATGACTCTACACATGGACATCACCAGAAGGGCAGCATCGAAATCAGATTGATTATATTCTCTGCAGCCAAAGATGGAGAAGCTCTATACAGTCAGCAAAAACAAGACCTGGAGCTGACTGTGGCTCAGATCATCAGCTTCTTGTAGCAAAATTCAAGCTTAAACTGAAGAAAGTAGGAAAAACCACTGGGCCAGTAAGATACAATCTAAATCAAATCCGTTATGAATACACAGTGGAAGTGAGGAACAGGTTTAAGGATTTAGATTTGGTGGACAGAGTGCCTGAAGAACTATGGATGGAGACTCGTAACATTATATAGGAGGCAGCAATGAAAACCATCCCAATGAAAAGGAAATGCAAGAAAGCAAAGTGGCTGTCCAACAAGGCCTTACAAATAGCAGGGGAGAGAAGGCAAGCAAAATGTGAGGGAGATAGTGAAAGATACAGGAAATTGAATGCAGATTTCCAAAAAATAGCAAGGAAAGGCAAGAAGGCCTTCATAAACGAGCAATGCAAAGAAATAGAGGAAAACAATAGAATGGGAAAAACCAGAAATCTGTTCAAGAAAATTGGAGATATGATAGGAACATTTTGTACAAAGATTACCATAATAAAGGACAAAAGTGGTAAGGACCTAACAGAAGCAGAAGACATCAAGAAGAGGTGGCAAGAATACACAGATGAATTATACCAGAAAGATATGGATGTCTCATACACCCCAGGTAGTGTGGTTGCTGACCTTGAGCCAGACATCCTGGAGAGTGAAGTCAAATGGGCCATAGAAAGCACTGCAAATAACAAGGCCAGTGGAAGTGAATATATTCTAGCTGAACTATTTAAAATTTTAAAAGATGATGCTGTTAAGGTGCTACACTCAATATGCCAGCAAGTTTGGAAAACTCAGCAGTGGCCAGAGGACTGGAGATGATCAGTCTACATCCCAATCCCAAAGAAGGACAGTGCCAAAGAATGCTCCAACTACCGCACAATTGCACTCATTTCACATGTGTAATGGCTTTAAGGGTTGCTTGTGCGTAAGATACCGCCTTTCCGGGCTAGTTTGCCTGGTTAAGCCGTTTCCCTCTGGACAGCCCTCCACTCCGTGGCTGTTCAGTCGCTGGCAGAATCCATCAGTGGGCGTTTCTTGAACCTCTTCCAGCAAAGAAGCTCTTTGACGCCAAGTCGCCGCCTACTTTCCCTGTGCGAAAGTCTTCTGCACAGGGTGGGCCTAGGCAGCGGAGGACTTGTGCTCTCCTCGCTGGTCTCCTGCGAAGAGTCCTGGAGCCTCCTCTCCGCTTCCCCCATCAGCCCCCCTCTATCCCTGGTGTAGTGCTGATTATCTTCCCCAGCCGGGGACTCACCTCTCTCCCTGCTTGGCCCCTATCCAGCATCGCTGCTGAGTCTCGCCTCCTCTGCTAGCTGCGATGGCAGTTCCCTGACAACACGCTAGCAAGGTTATGCTTAAAATTCTACAAGGCAGGCATAAGCAGTATGTGAACCGAGAACTCCCAGAACTGCAAGCTGGATTTCGATAGGGCTGAGGAATCACCGACCAAATTGCAAACATGCGCTGGATTATGGAGAAAGCTAAAGAGTTCCAGAAAAACATCTACTTCTGCTTCATTGACTATGCAAAAGCTTTTGACTATGTCGACCACAGAAAACTATGGCAAGTTCTTAAAGAAATGGGAGTGCCTGATCACCTCATCTGTCTCCTGAGAAATCTTTATGTGGGACAAAAGCTACAGTTAGAACTGGATAAGGAACAACTGATTGGTTCAAAATTGGGAAAGGAGTATGACAAGGCTGTATATTGTCTCCCTGTTTATTTAACTTATATGCAGAAATCATCATGCGAAAGGCTGGACTGGATGAATCCCAAGCCAGAATTAAGATTGCCAGAAGAAATATCAACAACCTCAGATATGCAGATGACACAACCTTGATGGCAGAAAGTGAGGAGGAATTAAAGAAGCTTTTAATGAGGGTGAAAGTGGAGAGCACAAAATATGGTCTGAAGCTCAACATCAAAAAAACGAAGATCATGGCCACTGGTCCCATCACCTCCTGGCAAATAGAAGGGAAGAAATGGAGGCAGTGAGAGATTTTACTTTCTTGGGCTCCATGATCACTGCAGATGGTGACAGCAGTCACGAAATTAAAAGACGCCTGCTTCTTGGAAGAAAAACAATGACAAACCTAGACAACATCTTAAAAAGCAGAGACATCACCTTGCCGATAAAGGTCCGTATATTTAAAGCTATGGTTTTCTCAGTAGTGATGTATGGAAGTGAGAGCTGGACCATAAAAAGGCTGATCGCCGAAGAATTGTTGCTTTTGAATTATGGTGCTGGAGGAGACTCTTGAGAGTCCCATGGACTGCAAGAAGATCAAGTCTATCCATTCTTAAGGAAATCAGCCCTGAGTGCTCACTGGAAGGACAGATCCTGAAGCTGAAGCTCCAGTACTTTGGCCACCTCATGAGAAGAGAAGACTCCCTGAAAAAGATCCTGATGTTGGGAAAGATGGAGGGCACAAAGAGAAGGGGACGACAGAGATGGTTGGACAGTGTTCTCAAAGCTACCAACATGAGTCTGGCCAAGCTGCAGGAGGCAGTGGAAGACAGGAGTGCCTAACTCCTGTCTAAACGACTGAACAACAACAATATTGGCAGTAGGAGTCCTGGCAACACAGCAGAAGGTGTGTTGGCTAGGAGTCTGCAACAAATGTGGAACTGCCCATTATTTTAATTGACTCTGTAAGGACAACCAGAGCTACAGATGAGCTCACTGTGTTTCATTTGACTCTGTAGGGCAGAGACACTTCCCCCCAATTGTTTTTTACCTCCCATAGAGCTACAATTCCCAGAACTCTGAGCAATTTACAGTTCCCAGGAGTCTTTGAGTGACGCCATATGCTAAATGTCCCTCAAATGGGTCTGCCCCATATGGTATGTTAAGCTTACAAAAATAGTGACTCTGTGTTTTATTTTTTGTAAATTGGGCTTTGGGGTAATAAGCAACAAAATAAATGTATAATAAAGCCTTCTTCAATGGTCTCCCAGCATTACAATATAATTAGTGCCTACATCTAACCGCATTACTGTCCAAGAATAACCTCAGCTCTGTTCAGCACATTGTCTTCTGAATAATCACATTTCCTTAATCACTCTGGAATTTCCTCCCCACAGGAAATCAGATTATTTTACATGAGATCTGAGATCTCATGGAAAAGGAAAAATATCTTATGAGATTATTAATTTCAAATTATTTGTTAAAATTCTATGCTGCCCTTTGTCTGAGGATTGCTATATAAAGTTTCAGTAATCTGGCCCAAGATGGAGATCATTATAACAATTGAAGTTACTAATGTAACATTTTAGAGCTGAAATAGATGTGCTTTGCAATCATGTGCACATTTACTCAGAAGTAAGCCCTACTGTATTCAATGGGCCATACTCTCTAGCAAATGTCTTTTAGCTACAGCCTTAATCAGTATATGAGCTGGAGGCTGATTAAAGAGGGTGAAGCCTATTTAATTTGAAAGGTGTCTTTTCCTTAAACACAAACTGATAGCTTTGGTATTGTGATTGACCTCCATGGAGCTCCCTTGCTTGTTGGTGCTACCTAGTTGGGTATGTTTCCCCCACTGGAGTGGGGAAGATAAGATGCTCAGTGGGCTTCAGTGGTCAAGAATGCCTTCCACCAGCTTCGGCTGGTGGCCCAACTATACCACTATCTGCACAGGGATAGCCTAACTACTGTTGTCTATGCTCTGGTAACCTCAAGATTAGTTTACTGCAATGCGTTATATATAGGGCTGCCTCTGAAGACGGTTTGGAAACTTCAGCTGGTGCAGAACTCAGCGGCCAGGTTGCTCACCAGAGCAAGACGGTTTGAGCCTATTACACCAATCTGGGTGTGATTGCACTGGCTACCAATTAGTTTCCGGGCCCAATTCAAAGTGGTGGTTTTGACCTATAAAGCCTTAAAGGGCTCAGGACCGCAATACCTCAAGGACCACTTCTTTCCAGATGAACCTACCCAGACCCTGAGATCATCTTCTGAAGCCCTTCTTCATGTGCCTCCTCCTTCAGAGGTCTGGAGGGTGGCAACACAAGAACGGGCCTTTTCTGCTGTGGCTCCCCATCTGTGGAATGCTCTCCCCAGGGAAGTTTGCCTGGCACCTTCATTATACACCTTTAGGCGCCAGGCAAAAACATTCCTTTTTAACCAGGCCTTTGGTTGATTTGATTGACATCCTATGCCCTTTTCAAATGTGGGGTTTTTTTTGGGGGGGGGGTGTTATTGAGTTGCTGTTTTTATTTTGATTATGTATTTTGTAGTTTTATATTTTGATTTTATTCTGTGAACTGCCCTGAGACCTCTAGGTATAGGGCGGTATATAAATTCAATTCATAATAATAATGATGATGATGTTTTGCCCAGGGACGTGTGCATACCCTCCAACATTCCTCTGATGAAAATCAGGACGTGTATCTTTTGGTGTTGTGCTCTTGCAGAAGCCAGCTGATTTGTGTGTCAGTGCAGCACCACTGCAAATGCCAACATTGGGGGCAAGCACTGACTCATCCCCCTCCCCAAGCTTGGCGGTGGTATTGGAAATGAAAATTGGGACATTCTGGGATCAAATCAGAAGCCTTCTATAATTCTGGGGTGTCCCTGGAAAATTGGGGCAGTTGAAGGGTGAGCGTCTACAGGTTAGCTGTGACTGTAACTGCTGGTTTTCACACTTCTTGCATTTTGGGGTTGCAGCGATCTGACAGACAGGCTTCCAGCTTGGACTGTACTTATTGCAGCAGCAGCCAATGTGGCGAGGCAGCATTACCATCCCAACACCAGTATCACTGCCGCTTACCTGAACATGGATGAGGCAGGGCAGTGGCGAGACTGGAATTGAGAGGATGCACCACTGAAGCCAATTTGGCACTCACAGGTGTGTCTACACAGCCCCAACCTCGCTTCCACCTTGTGCCACCTTAGGTCTGTCTAGGTAAGCTGCAGAGATGCCGATGGTGGATGGGTGACTTTGCAGGTCCACTCCACCATGTACGCTGCTACTGGCAGATTTGCTCCCTCCTACATGGCATATGATGTAGTCCCTGCCCTTGATGGGGGTGGCAAATGTTGGTGTGTCCAGGGATAAAGGGGGAATGCATTATTCCCCCCCCCCCATTTCAGGAATTCCTGAGCACCTCCAGGGCTGATAACGTGTAGGACATGGTAGCCATTCTCCCAGTATGATGGCGGCACATCTCTTCCCTCCCCCAGCAAAACGTAAGTGTAGGATTATTCTTATTAGCAAGAAGTTAACTAAGTGATAAACCATTGGGTTGATAAATCACCTAAAAAATTATGTATCACAGATTTTGCTTCTCTTTAAATCTATTTTACAAATACAGTGTTGACATTACCATGAAAATCATGATGTCTAAGACAGGAAAGGTTTAGAAAGATGAACACCAACCACCCAGACCTCAAGATGGAAATCACTCAGTTCCTCTCTTTTTAAGAGGAAGCAGTTCATCATCCTCTAGCTCACAACAGAGATAGGAGGAAGATACTTAGAAGACACTTGGTTCTTTGTAAAACTTGGGCTTCATGTTGTACATCTATTCTGCACCACTTGATGCCTGATCCCCTAACCAGAAAGGACTTCTGCAGAACCAAATGGCTTATGCTGGATTCGGAAGAACTGTGGCTCTTGTAGGACAGCAGCAGCTAGATTCAGTCCTCCCAAAAAAGAAATTATTCTGTTCAAAGGGGAAATGTGTAATTAACCCAAGGGGTTTTCCTCTGAAGCGTGCTCTTATGTGTCCTCTACCTTTTAGCTTGGTGATTTTCTTTAGATTGCTAGAACCTTGCGCTATTGAAAACCCACAGGAAATAATTAAGATGGGGGGGAATATCCAAACCACATCCTGCATCACACCTGTTTGACACAGTCCCCCTAGCCCATGGGCCTGGGTGCAGTTGTGGAGCTCTCTCCCCAGAGGCATTTGCAAAGTCTCCTCTATTCCTGCTTTTAGATAAACCTGGGTGGAGCTGGGGGAGGAGGGTGTTTTTGTTCCAAAAGGAATGATGACTTATTATGCTGATATTTGGGGCTGTTATGCAGGTTTTCTTGTTTTACCTGAAGTATTTTAACTGTTGTTTCTTTAGGGATTTTTATTTAATTGTGAGCCTTTTTCTGGGGGGGGGGGGATAGTATTTTGAGTAAGGTAAAGGTACCCCTGCCCATACGGGCCAGTCGTGACCGACTCTAGGGTTGCACGCTCATCTCGCTCTAGAGGCCGAGAGCCGGCGCCGTCCGAAGACACTTCCGGGTCACGTGGCCAGCGTGACAAAGCTGCAACTGGCGAGCCAGCACCAGTGCCGCACTCGGAAACGCCGTTTACCTTCCCGCTATAAAGCGGTACCTATTTATCTACTTGCACTTAGGGGTGCTTTTGAACTGCTAGGTGGGCAGGAGCTGGGACCGAACGACGGGAGCTCACCCCGCCACGGGGATTCGAACCGTCGACCTTACGATCAGCAAGTCCTAGGCACTGAGGTTTTACCCAAAGCGCCACCCATATTTTGAGTAGCAGGATATAAATATGTTTGTTTCTCTTTTTTCTAGGTTCAAGCACAATGCCACATCATTCATTCAAACTGAAAAAGAAAAGCTATATAATCTAAGTCTTTAAACCACCCCAAATTCATCTGTTCCAGATCAAATTTTCAAAAAACAAGGAAATAGTTTTTGAATGGATGAAGCTTTTGAAATCAGGGCCATCTGCTACATCCAGTGAAACTGCAATGTTTCAGAGTAGAAAACGTTCTTGTCAAACGTGTCTCATCTCTTAGCATAATGGATGTGATTCTACTGAATGAATCAGTGCTCTTTTCCTTATAATCCCTTAAGTGATATTACAAAGTCTAGTGCTCAGATGGTTGTGCAAGAACTACTGAATGTCACTGGATTTTCTGATCTTGTGACACACAGATACACACAATGCCAGTTATACAGACTTTTTTCCTGCCTTAAAAAAAAAGTTGCCACTTATTCTGTTCATTCTGTACTTTCCAGCCTTGTCATGGTTGCACACTTCCTGCAGACACTCAAGTCAGCTGCTACTGACTGACTCGCTAATGCAGACTAGCAGGGTTTTCTCAGACCCACTACAAAGGAGCCACGGCAATAGGTCAAAACTCATCCTGAGAGAAGAAAAAAACCAAAAGACTTTCCTTTCCTCACATCCCCATTCATAAATTCTCACTGAAAGGTCTTCAATGGGAGGCCCTACAACCCCCTGAGACAAGAACAAAACAGAAAGTGATTGAATAGATTTCAAGAATACCTGGAATTTTAAACTGAAGTTGTTTGAACTAATGAATGAATGAATGATTCACAGTTACAGTCATCCCAGCACTTTTAAAAGAGCAGCTATGGTGTAATGGATAGTGTCCTTGACTTTGGGTGAAAGAGATATGGGTTCAAATGAGTGCGTAGCCAGGAAATCCCTTTGCTGTCCTTAGGCAAGTCACCAAGCCACTAGCTTACCTCCCTGGATTGTTGTGAGGATAAAACGTATGTAAGGAAATGTGGACAGCCCTGAGCTTTGGTAAATAAATAAGGTGAGAGAGATTATTGATTATTTCATTTTGGCTGCTGTTAGGTGTGTAAGGAAGCTTCAATTTCCATTCAGATCTGTGTTGGTCGCATGCACCGCTGTTTCCATTCTGCTGCAGCTTAGCTTCCAACAACAACAAAATATTCATCCCACTGTCCGCTGTGTTGGAATTTTATATAATTAATTATGTAACCATGTTATTCCACACCATTAATTTCAATGGAAAGGAATGCAATGCAAATGGACTGCGTATCATTTGCAGACTGAAAACAACCGCACATATCAATTGTATTCGCTGGATTGAGTTCCATTCCAGACAAGCGATAAGTAAGTGAGCATCGCAATATCCATTCCCATTTTTTGCCAGAATTCTCTGACATTCCCAGCTGCAGTTGACCGCTGATCTCTGTTGAGACGGTGGTTTGATGATTTCAAAAGCAAGCAACAACAAAAAAGTTACATGTCCTACAAGAAGTGACACTAACAATGCTTTTTAGATTGAAAGATGACACTTTGGAGAGACTTTTGCACATGATACAAAAGGTGTGTCGGCGTTTGTTTGCCTTTTGTTTTCCTGCTTTTTCCACCTCTGTAATGGAAATGCTATAAAGCACCGTATTGAATAGGTAAGTCAAGACCCACAACTAGGTCACATCCTGGTCCAAGAGCCACTGTTGCCATAAAGAGAAGGAGAAGTGGCAGAGGCAGGGAGCTATGACAACAGCGGGGCCCCTGCACAGCTTGATTTGTCCTGGACTCCCCCCCCCCACACCTAGTCACCATGCTTACTTAGGATATTCAAGGAGGGACAATAAAACTCCCAAGGCACATTTATGGATGATATGGGGATTCTCATACACTGTTGAAGGAGAAAAGTTAAGGGAGAGATAAAGGGGGGAAATGAGAAAGAAGGAGAAGGAGGAACAACAACAAACTGCTGGGTCCATTATGTAATTTAATTCTGTCTGTTGTATTGGATCATATATCATTGTTTAAATTTTGTTTTAATGATGTTTTATTGCTAACCACCCTGGGCGCATAAAAGGAATGTTTAGGAATAGGAAATACAATTACAGTCGTACCTTGGAAGTTGAACGGAATCTGTTCCCAAAGTCCATTCGACTTCCAAAACATTCGAAAACCAAAGCGCGGCTTCTGATTGGCTGCAGGAAGCTTCTGCAGCCAATCAGGAGCCATGGAAGTGCTATCGGATGTCCGGCTTCCAAAAATAGTTCGCAAATCAGAACACTCACTTCCAAGTTTGCAGCATTCAGGAGCCAAAACGTTCGAGAACTAAGCCGTTCGAAAACCAAGGTACAACTGTATAATGTTAAATTTTCTCTCTCTAATATACAAAATAGTAAGGATGCCGTCATGCTGCAGTTCACCTGGTTTCAGACAGCTGCTATTAACAGCTGAGCTATTGGACAGGAGGCCCTGACAAGTTGAGAAGAAGAGAGGAGGAAGGATCTGGAGCATGGAGATGCAGGCCCAGGTGATGTGAGGAGAGATCTGGAAGACAGAGATGCAGGTGGCCAGGCAGTTTAGGTGAGTCGTCCAGGCAAGGTAAGGAGGAAGAACAGGATAGAGGGAAGCAGGTGGGCAGCCCAGGCAAGCCATGGAGCTATGGTGAGATCAGAGTGGGGGGGGGGGTGAGGTGTAAAGGGAAGAGATGTGGGTAGGGCTTGCCAATCAGAAGGTTAGTGGTTTGAATCCCAGTGATGGGGTGAGTTCCCGTTGCTTGGTCCCTGCTTCTGCCAACCTAGCAGTTCGAAAGCATGTCAAAGTGCAAGTAGATAAATAGGTACCGCTCTGGTGGGAAGGTAAACGGCGTTTCCGTGCACTGCTCTGGTTTGCCAGAAGCGGCTTAGTCATGCTGGCCACATGACCCATAAAAACTGTCTGAGGACAAACGCCAGCTCCCTTGGCCAGTAAAGCGAGATGAGAGCCGCAACCCCTTTAAGTCCAGTAAAGCGAGATGAGAGCCGCAACCCCTTTAAGTCCAGTCTTTCGTAAAGGTTCTTTACCTTTTTAAAGGGAAGGGGTTTGGCTAGGCATAAATGGAGGTGGAGGGGATTGGTGAGGGAGAGGAGGTTCATGGGAGCAGGGAGCAAAGTGGACAGGGGCACAGTCTCTACTACTAATAATAAATGAATAACAAAAACAATGGATCATATCCAATACTGCATTTCCGTAAATGCAGCGGACATCCATGCACAGAGCATAGGTTCCTCTTCTGCTCCTGTTTCTTCCACTCTCCCACCCTCCGTGCACCCTAAAAATCAGCTCTGGGTGGTGCAGATTTTTTGGGGGGGGCGGTGTTTACAGGAGAAGAAACAGGAAATGTGGTGCACTAGCAGAACTATGCTTATGGAGCACCGGATATAACCCAATAATTTGCTGTTATTGTTGTTGAAATCTATTAAATTGGCAATTGTTTACATTTTATCAGTAAGTCAAAACTGAATCTAAGGACAGGGGTCAATTCACACATCCCTAGCTGTGAAAAGTATTCCTATCATTGACACAATATCTTCTTCCCTATAGAATTATCAATATGATGCAGCAGCTTTTCCATTACCACCACTTTCCAAACTTTTTAAAATAAGTCTGTAGTTTCCAGGGTTCTTTCCTATCTTCTTCCAGCTCTTTTGCCATTTGTAATCTTCACATGAGCTATCAGCTCCACGTGGAGTGTGCATGATGCATTGTTCAGAAGAAGAGTTAATAAAGAAGATTGAGGGAGTTTTTCAGACATCCTGCAGTTTCCTTTGGTCGGAAATGTTAATGTATTAATACCATAGTTTTGTTATTTGAGTCTGTGTTTCTGGAATATTTGTAAGTCAACTTACTTGTGCAAGTACCTCCCCACCTTCTGCCCCCCTTTTGAGGGGGCAGTTTAAAATCCTTTAAACTCAAGGGCAGAGAATTTCATTTGTTTTAAACTGTTTTTAATGCTATATTTGATATTGCTGTAGCATCTTCTGCTGAAGGGTGGGTAACAAATCCAATTCAGTAGTAGTAAGAAACAGAGCTATCTCCCTCTCCCCACCTCCTTTAAGGCTATTTTTGGTCACTGCAGGAAAAGTGGTGTGACACTTCTAATGATTTATTGAGCAATTGTACCCCACAATGCCTCTGAGGAAAGATGTGCTGTTATAATCTAGCAGTATTCCAGGTGGATTGTTGTTGGTCGTTGTGGGTGTGTGGCTGCCCACAGTAGGGCAGTAGGGACAGCCGTCACCCCCACCCTTTCTTAGAGGCATAGTGGGGCACGATCATCTTGGAATTCACTAGGAGATTTTGGCAGGATTCAGCTAATGCATGGGTAGGCAAACTAAGGCCTGGGGGCTGGATCCGGCCCAATCACCTTCTAAATCCAGCCTGCGGACGGTCCGGGAGTCAGTGTGTTTTTACATGAGTAGAATGTGTGCTTTTATTTAAAATGTATCTCTGGGTTATTTGTGGGGCATAGGAAGTCATTCATTCCCCCCCCCATATAGTCCGGCCCCACCAAGGTCTGAGAGACAGTGGACTGGCCCCCTGCTGAAAAAGCTTGCTGACCCCTGAACTGTGTACCATCAGCAGACGCCCTGTGCAAGGACTTCCACATGAGCAATGGAAGTTTCTCATTGCTGCTCCCTCCATGCACCACCCCAACCACCCAAAATTGACTGGGGGATTTGCTAGAAAGCCTGGAGGAGGAGGAGGAGGAGAGTGTGAATCATTCTGCCTGGCAAACCAAAATGCTTGTCCTCGCGGAACAGTCGCCTTAGTTGAATTCTTTCCAACATACCACAAACGAATCATTGGATCCCTTATGCAAGTGTGCATGGTTGGCATATTAGCATCCAGGCAGGGGCTGTATCTTGCAGATGGGCCATTCAGGTCTATGTGTGCATGCCTGACACGCTAGCCTCTACATATACTTAATTTGATATATTTCCATGCGCTACTCTGGTTTCGCCAGAAGTGGCTTAGTCATGCTGGCCACATGACCCAGAAAAACTGTCTGCGAACAAACATCGGTTCCCTTGGCCAGTAAAGCGAGATGAGCACCGCAACCCCAGAGTCATTCGTGAACTGTCAGGGGTTCTTTACCTTTTTTTATTATCCAGTCATTTGTCATCCACACTAATGGGCACACCTGGATGGAATGTATTCATGCTGTTTTGCTTTGTCCCCCATCCCCATCATTTCTCTTGCTCCCTCCACTAATGTTTTCCACTCTGGACAAGCATGGAGATATTTTTATACCTCTCTATATGATTATTAAATGGGACGCGGGTGGCGCTGTGGGTAAAACCTCAGCGCCTAGGACTTGCTGATCGCATGGTCGGTGGTTCGAATCCCTGCGGCGGGGTGCGCTCCCGTTGTTCGGTCCCAGCGCCTGCCAACCTAGCAGTTTGAAAGCACCTCCGGGTGCAAGTAGATAAATAGGGACCGCTTACTAGTGGGAAGGTAAACGGCATTCCGTGTGCTACGCTGGCTCGCCAGATGCAGCTTGTCACACTGGCCACGTGACCCGGAAGTGTCTGCGGACAGCGCTGGCTCCCGGCCTATAGAGTGAGATGAGCGCACAACCCTAGAGTCTGGTAAGACTGGCCCGTATGGGCAGGGGTACCTTTACCTTTACCTATATGATTATTAATTTTTTTTTAAAAAAAAAGCTTTTCACCAGAAGTGGACAAGAGTGCGTGAGCACTATTACCAGACGTTAGTTACCACGTTTCACAATAGAGAAAATAGAGGTTGGGCTTTTTTGGGAGGTGGGTTATCAGTTTCCATTTGTGGGCTTAGGAAGGTAACAGCCAAGAAACCTAAGAATAACCCATAGGCCCCCAATGCCATTAACAACAAAAGCACACATTCTTTCTCTACCTCCTCTAGGTGCCCAAGCGTTTTCAGAACAGAACCAGGCTGAGTCTTGCCTTCAGAGACCACCTGGTGAGCACTTACTCTGATGAGTTTAGGGCTCTTTTCATAAATGGATCCAGTCTGCCCTCCGCTTATTAGAATGGTGAAGCTTTTATGTTAATACCTGTGATTTATGCAGAGTAGGGACTCTACCAACCCCCACACTGCTTTCTTTCTTGTTCTGACTCATCGCGGGGGTGGTTTGCTCCAGACCTCCACCTATTGCCTTTCTACCCAACAGAGTCGTACTCTGAACCAGGTTGTTGAAATGTGGATATACCTCCAGCATGTGGCGACCAGTGGAAATAGGTACTTGGCATAGGTACTTTTAAAGAATTTCCTCATGTTTAATGTTCTGTTGAAAGCTGGCCGGAGTGGCTGGGGAAATAATAAATTATCATGTCTACCCAATTTTTTTACTTCACCCCCACCCCCAATTTAATCCCCCCTAACACCCCTGCAAATGTGCCAAAAAACTTCCACCCAGAACTTTCAACACAGGACTCATTTAATGCAAAATGTATCCCAGAATCTTTCACATGATGCACAAGTTCCTATTCTGGGCATTATGTCAGAAGCAGCTGATAAAACAGCAAGCCAGGCAATGAGGCAGTAGGTGAGACTGATCAATGTGGCTATTTTTAGAGAAAGTTCAGAGTCAGACAGACCACATTGTGCCCCCGCACCAACAATTAGCCCACCTCAGAATTCTCTAGTTATTTTTAAAATGCTTCTGCGACCACATATGCTCCCGCCCACTCAAAACCTCCTCAATGCTTAACTAGGGGGAAAACCTTGTCAACCACTATATTTCTCTCAAAGGGCTTCCAACGTGTTTCCCCACCTCATTTCTCTCATATATGATTTCTAGTACTCCCACCCTGACGTGACCAAAATACATTGGGAGGAGGGGAAATTCCACCCTGTCTGATGATACATAGTGGTGCTATGAACTTCGATAGGAGGTGCCTTTACCTTAAGCTTGCAGAAGTTGATAAGGCAGACCTGAGATTCGTGATGAGGAACCAGTAAAGACTGAATGACTTTAAAGAAAAACCACAAGCACATAGTGTTTAAAAGCTAGGATAGGAGTTGAGTATGAACAAAATTGAAAGTTTGGTTTGGATAACCAGGTCTAATAGACAATACTGGGGGACATTGGTAATGTCTCTGATTTACTAATAAAAATTAACATTCCTGCGTGGAATACCACAGCAATTAACAACCATTTTAATGTGTGTATATGTGTGTTTTAGAGTTTGTCAGCTCTTTTCTGAATCACATTTTTTTAAAGAAATGAAAACAGGATTTAAATAACTGTCATGACTATACAAACAGGGCATACAATCCACCTATACTTTGAAACTTTTAAAGCTTTACTAACAGAAACTTCTTTAAACAGACAAAATAACAAATACAGTATGTTACATCCAAATAGTTGCATAAAATCATATAGTTATCCAAGCATTCAGATTCATACAAATATAAAATTACCCCAAATAGACCTAAAACCTCCACACACAGACTCCATTAGCCTGCATTCCAGTCTGAAGCTGTTCTTCCTTGGCTGGATCTAGACACATCAAAAAAAAGTTTCAGGAAAAACGCATCGTAAACCTCATAATGAGAAATCACATTGCTGAAAGACGGAACTCTACAGTGCCATCTGGTGCCACAGTGTTATAATGCATTTGGTAAAGGTAAAGGTAAAGGACCCCTGACAGTTAAGTCCAGTTGCGAATGACTCTAGGGTTGTGGCACTCATCTCGCTTTACTGGCCGAGGGAGCCGGCGTTTGTCCAGACAGTTTTTCTGGGTCATGTGGCCAGCATGACTAAGCCGCTTCTGGCGAAACCAAAGCAGTGCATGGAAACGTCATTTACCTTTGTGCCGGAGCGGTACCTATTTATCTACTTGCACTTTAACGTGCTTTCGAACTGCTAGGTTGGCAGGAGCTGGGACCGAGCAACGGGAGCTCACCCCGTCACGAGGATTTGAACCACCGACCTTCCAATCAGCTCAGTGGTTTATACCACAGCGCCACCCGCGTCCCACAATGCATTTTAAAAGCTTTTTAAAAAACAAAAAACCATATGTAGTTGAGTCCCTGGAGAGGCATGATTTGCACACCTTTCCTCTACAGCGGCTTGAGAACAAAGACAACTCCCTCAAAAACGAGATTTGCAACTGAATAACCCTCCCATGTGATCTAAGTTAAATATCATGTGAGAGAGCAGCAGAGAGACATCAACTGTTAATTATCACCCTGTTAGGTAGTCAGAGAGCTCTTAACTTCAATGGAATTTTCCATGTCCCTTTAGCAATACACATATAGAACCACTTTCCATTTCAATGTAATGTACAATTAAACAATTATACTGGCCCTTTAATTGGTGAAATGCTAGAGATGGGAGGATCTAAGGCAGACCTGATGGCAGGTAAAAGAGTTTAGCAAGCAGTAGGAATGGGAGAGAAAATTGATTCAGTTTGCATTTAAGGGAAAATTGCTTTGCAAAAATCTGTATTAGGCAACAAGTTTATACCTTGGGAGAAATATGCCCTACAAACTGGTGTATTACCATGAAAACTTAAAAAAACATACTGATGACTGATGCAGAAATACAGACAACTGAACACAACATTGGAAAGATGAGAAACCAAGAGAAACAAAACGACAGATTTGCCCATACCTAGCAAGCCTGGTGTGCTCTGGTCCATGGGGTCACGAAGAGTCGGACATGACTAAACAACTAAACAACACCAAAGCAAGGAGTGAAATGATGACAGTCATCTGAAGAAGTATAAACTATATATATTAGCTGGCCACAGAGCCTAGGACTTGCCGATCAGAAGGTTGGCGGTTCGAATCCCCGCAATGGGGTGAGCTCCTGTTGCTCGGTCCCTGCTCCTGCCAACCTAGCAGTTCGAAAGCCCGTCAAACCACAAGTAGATAAATAGGTACTGCTCTGGTGGGAAGGTAAACGGCGTTTCCGTGCGCTGCTCTGGTTCGCCAGAAGCGGCTTAGTCATGCTGGCCACATGACCCGGAAGCTGTACGCCGGCTCCCTCGGCCAGTGAAGCGAGATGAGCGCCGCAACCCCAGAGTCGGCCACAACTGGACCTAATGGTCAGGGGTCCCTTTACCTTTACCTTTAGGTCTCTTTCTCTTTCTCTTTCTCTTTCTCTTTCTCTTTCTCTCTCTCTCTCTCTCTCTCTCTCACACACACACACACACACAGTCAAAGAAGGTCCATACTGTGTCTGTTTTAGTGCCTGAGACAGAAATATTTCTACCCTTGAGTTGAATTAAATTGGCATTTAACTATACCACAAAACAGACTGACTGAGATTGCTAGCTTGCCAGCCTTTAGAACTGGCCCTGCCAGCTTTTCCAAGAGACATCCAGATTACTGTTTATTTATTAGCATAAACTACTTAGAACAGGGGTTGCCAAACTGAACATCATTCAGGTGGTGCACAGCATCCTTCTAAAAATATACAGCATCTGGCACTGCACATAACAATTGCTACATGAGGTAGGGGAAAAAATTAAATGGTCCCACAAATACCCTCAGCAAATTTCAAGTGACTTAAGAGTGTGATGAAATTTTGGGTTCTTTGGGGCTTGATTGACAACTCTTCACACGGTCTTGATTTTACTGCTCAATATTACTTATTTTTGTTTAGAGACCTGAACATCCCTCAGCATTTACTCAGTCATCTATTTCCATACCTGTATGTAGTTCTGCTGTTTCTTTGTTGTTGTTTTTTAAAAAGCCTCTTGATATGTTATGAAAAATTATTGGAAGATTAACACTATTAATAATAATTGGGCAAGTCCCCCCCCCCAAATAGTGGTTTTATTTATATGCAAACAAAGGAAAAACCATTTAAGTCTTAAATACATGTTTCAATGTAATTGGACCACATGACTCAGTCTACATGATGTAATCACTGATACCGTTTCCCTCTTTTGCAATCCCAGAATGAAGACAAGGAATTGATGGGCTCAGAATACCTTTCTACTGAGTAAGGAAAAGGAAACCAAATGTAAAACCCTGTATGTGACTAGTACTGAATCATGCCTTTAAGATTTATCCAGGCAAAAGGCTTGCAAGTATCTGAACCAGATCACAGGCAAATAACCCAGAGGTCTCATGGAGGGAGAGGGGTGGGGCACTGGGGAGATTGCATGTGGCAAATACACTAACAGAGCCAATCTGGAACTCCATACCAGCCTCTCTGCTAACTCACCTGTCACCTAACAGAGCAGTTCCACACCTCCACCCCACCCTAGAAGCCACTTCTGAAATCCAATACCCTTTACTACACACAAGAAATGGACCCTGTAGAGCTGTTCCAGTAATCCCTAGTGAACTGAGAAAGTCAGATTCCATTTCAATAAAATATAAGCTTAAAATAGTTAATAAGTTCATTATAAGTTTTTATTAAAGTTTGCTTTAAACTGTTTTTAATACTGTATTTTTAAATTGCAGTAATACTCCCAGGAACCTGATGGCGAAAAGCTGGCAAGAGAATTAATAAATAATAATAATAAGTACGCTGCTTATGATATTCTTCTACTTAAATGGTTTATCTTTTTTTTTTCTCTAATTAAAGAAACCCCTTCTGGAAGGGGCCTGACTTTCATAGCCTTTCCCTTGGATGATGTTGTGGATACAGGCAAAATAAAATGGGCAGAGGGAAATATTTTGAGCCTTGTTAAGCATATTTTTTGTTTCATAGAGGAACTAATTATTTGCGCGTTAACCACCCAAAGTCTATAAAGACTCATGTTGATGTACAGCAAACTGGAGTTGTCAATGGTTACTCAGACATGCTTTTGGCTGTTCTCTATTGGAATACACCCGACAAGAATACAAATTTGCAGTGAATTAAAGTAAGCTTTTCCACATGCTTTCAAGACTAGAAGTACCCCACCCACCACCACTGTATTTGAAGAAGTACAAATCACAAACCTTGGAAACCAAGTTTTTAAAGGTGTCCAACCTACAGCTTCTTTCCTTCCCATTCCTTCAAGTTATTTTTGTGACAATGGAAAATAATGAGCTACTGTACTTGCAGATACATGGGGGGGGCGTAGCATGGGGACCAGGGGGCAGTGGCCCTGGGTGCAAAATTCTGAGGGGGTGCAACCCGGCGCGCACACCCACCCACCCACCCCGACACTGGCTTCCACAGGGATCTCCACCATGGCAAAGGTGACAGAGCATCCCGTTTTGGGGATGCCACTGCCACCACGGCATGTCCTGGTAGGCCCCATCCCGGGCTCCTCATCCTTCCCTGCCTGCCTGCTGGCCTGCCGCCAGAGGTCTCTGGGCCCAGAGCCTGGCCTATACGGGCCTCACTGCTGCATCCCCGGCAGAGGCTGGCAACCGTGGAGGCTCTGCACAGGCTGGGCAGAGAACTCCATCCACCTTCCTTGTGCTTCCAAGGGCTGGCCCGCGCCGAGGCCAGCCCCCTCACTGAATGGCTGCCTGGCAAGCGCTGGCTTGCTCCTCACTCTGCAGACCACACTCCTCGTGTGATGGTGGGAGCAGCCCAGGGCCATAGTGAGTAGGCACGGACGGTGGGAGGCAGGCAGAGGTGCAGCCTTGCTCAGCCTGACGCTCCTCTCCATGGGCATCAGGGTGATTTGCCCACCAAGGACTGCGTCAGCCTGCTGGGCTCCCCCCTGCATCAGCAGGCAAGTGGGGCAGCACAGCCTGGCTTTGCTCCGGTGGGGGATCACTCTGGTAGTGGTGGTTTGCCTGCCCCGGGCACCTGCAACCCCCTCTATGCTACTGGATGCAGTGACTGCTGCACCAGAATCCCAGGCTTTGGTGCTATGCAAGTAAGCTGCAATTCTATCCAGTTCACATTTAAACACAAACCCACCCAATTCACACTTTCCAAAACCACATGTGAACTGAAACAGAGCCAACTTTCAAAGTTCACACTTCTCCAAATTTCTCAATGCAATTCTCTACATAAGTAATGCGTTTTAAAAAAAAAAACCCTGCATATACCAATCAGTGTAGATTGTACTGAGTTAGATGGGCCAATGGTATGATTCAATATAAAGCAATCTCTTGGATTGATTGTGTGTGTCAAGGAAGAAAGCCAACAGAGAGAGACCAGGCAGGTGTGGGCTGATTTTCCTTCCAATAAGTGCCCTCAAAAATTCACTCACTGCTATTAGGTAACATTCATTTGGGGCCACAGTAACTTAGAACTCAGAACTGACATTTTAGTCCCCATGCCAGGAACCTTGCAATCAAAGGATGTACTGAACTATATTTAGTCATCTGTAACATGAAGCCAACTGAGGCTGCAAATGTCACAGAGGGGTGACCTTCTTAACTCTTTTTCCTCTGTGGATTTCCCACTAAAAATATGTACTCAAGCTACTCCTTCCCCCAGTTTGAGAAAAATATACTCATATCTCTTCTCTCCAGGAGAGAAAAGCAGTTGGTGGGGTGATAGCTAGGCAGAGCCAGCCCACCTATAAGGCAAGATGAGGCGGCTACCTGGGGAAGCAGGCTTCACAACAGCAGCACATCCATCCTCCGACAAATGCTTTGCCCACACTCCTTGGAGGCTGGATCTGCTGCCTCTTCAGCAGTCCCCACCCCACCCTCACTGCCATGCTCCCTCTTAGTGAATACATTGATTTTCTGCTCACTATACAGGTATAGTATCCATGGTAAATTCTGGTCTCCTCCCACAGCTAGGGAGGAAATGGCAGGGGCTGCCCTCTGGGGTCTCCTGCAGTCTGCACCTGTCCAACATGATTGAGAGCAGGCCTTGCAATGACTTTTGATTCCCACTTCAGCTGCCAGGTAAGGTTGATCTGAATCATCTGCTACAGAATACTGCGTCCATATCTACATTTGGCGAAAGGAGGGCACAAGGAAAATCCTGCCAACACTTAACTTAGGAGCTAAATGGGTGCATCCATACAGGGGCATTATGTCACACATGATCCAATGAGTCTGCATGCAGATTTGAGCAAGAGTGTCCACACATGAGCAGTTTAAATTTCCAGCCTTGGATATGTGTAAAGCTGTTTCCCACCCACATAAGGTATTCTTCCTTGAAGGAGAGGTTTCTGCACTCAGTTTCCACTTCCCCACCCTTCAGTGTTGTTTCTCAAGCATGTCTCAAGCTATTTCTGTGACTATGCATTCATACCTTTTCATAGCTAGGGAATGCACCATACAGGAAGATCAAATCATAAATTTTATGCACTTTTCCCTGAAAAGGAATGCTTTTTTTCCCCTGTGCACACTGGCAAACTGTAGGTAAGCACTCCAGCCTTCTTTGGCTTTAAAGTTTTTACCCCAAAATATAGATTTTGTCATTCCTGATCTGCTGTGATGGGAATGTTATTCACTCCTTCCCACTCTAGGGCAGCTGCCATCCCTTCCTCCTAGCCCCATTTGTAGTGCCAGTTCTGTGGTAATGTTTGGATGATTGTGGTAATAATCCAAATTTGCCCTCCATCTCCTCCTCCAAGTGTGTACCTCTCTTCAACACACACATGCACACGAGAGAGAGAGAGAGAGAGAGAGCGCATAAAGGAACATCTTTGGGCTGTTTTGCCAGGTTATATCAATGAGCCAATGTTTTTATTATTTACATTACTTATTTATTTGTCACTCTAAAAAACAAACTCAAAGCAATTTGCAACAATTACTTCCGTTTTATGCAAAAGGGATGCATGAAAAGACAATGAACAGTCTTTTCACAAGCTCACAAGGAGCAGCTATGAGTTACTGAGTGGGCACCCTATATCTGAATTGGCGAGTGTTGCCAATTCTATGTATGCAGAAGTAGTTCAGCTTGATACTGATATTTACTTGTCTTCCTCATGAGCAGATCTGCACAAAGCAGGCGTATCAAAAATAAAATTTTAATGTAGATGTGCCTTCAGCAACTCCTGCAAACGGGCAGAGTCCTTTACTTTGGGCTGCTAGAAATAAAATGACTGCATTGTGCACAGGCAAACAGCAAATGAAAGAAGCGGGTGTGGTGACAGAGAGCACCCAGCAATTTACATGCATATCTATAGTCGGGCAAAGTACAAATTTATGCGGGACTTCCCTCGCTTTTCAGGTTATGCAAGGATGGAGGTGGGATGCAGATTCAACGGCAAAAAGTGCAGTTTAGTATTTGGATGAGGAGACCATCATGCGGCCATATTAAACTGTCATAAGGATGCACCCAAAGTTATTGCACTTAGGGGTGCCATTTCAGATTTCAGCAGGGACTGGAGCAAAATTTAAAGGCCTCCTTTTAGGTTTAATTCCATAAGAGCAGTGTTATGTAGCATAAGAGCATTACTTATGTACACCTTATAATAACTACTGTTACTGATGTAAGTCAAACAACTGAAAGCGTATGTGCCTTTGGCATGCCTATCTAGGACATAGAATTTTTAAATTGTTTGTAAGAATATGGACTAAAAATGTGGAATGTGCTCCCACTTGATATTAAACAGGTGCCAAAGGTTGTGCGTTCCTGCGCATGTCAAAGGCATTCTTAATCAGACAAGACTTCCTGGAGTGGTGATATCAACCTTTTATTTTGATTTCGTCGTTCAATGCAGATTTATGAATTGAACATTTAAGCTGCTGTGTTGAACAAATGTTTTCTGTGCAACATTTTGTGCACCTCTTTTTGTGTTGAGAAGTTAATCAATTTTGTAAATAAATAAATAAATGCCATGACATGAGTGGAAACGTTTACACTTCCGTCTGCTGTTTTCTGGAGAACTTGTGTGTGGCCAATGCAATATTAAACCCTGTCCTCCTGCACATCAGCTGATGCCATCAGAGACATTAGCCCAAGAGGCCATTTCCCCCAAATTATGCACACCCATCGGCTACTGTCTCTGATGGCATCAGCTGATGTGCAGGAGGACAGGGTTTAATATTGCATTGGCCACACACCCTGTTCGCGTATAGTACTGCATATAGTATAGTATACACTATCGCGTATAGTGAATAGTACTGCACAGACAAGTCAGCAGGAGTTAATTCCCACTCCTAGGCTAATGAGAGGATTAGAGCCCTTTGCAAAGGAGCTGTTTGAGGTGGTTCACACTTCTCCTTTAAGCCAATGGGCTGGTGGCAGAAGGGTAGGGAAGAGCAGTCTTTCCTACCACCCCACTGCCACTGTCTTCCCACTTAAAGGTAAAAAGCTAAGCAGGATCTCCTCTCTCCCCCCCCCACGCCATATCGGCTGATGCAATGGGAGAGCAATCCCGCTTGGTCTGGGTGCATGAGTGTTTATATATTTGCACTTCATAAAAAAATCGCAATGGTTAGTATCTGATGCGGATAAATACATATTTATCAGTTTTCTCCCTGTCCAGTTTACATGGCAACTCTGACCGAACTCAATGAACCTCTCTGTAAACATGCCATGTCATCCATGTTGCAACACAAACTGGGCAAAACCAAGTGAGAGTGACAAGGTTGAGCATAAAAAGTGAAATCTCCAAGAAAGACTTTGTCAAACTTGCATTGATGAGAACAAGTGCCATTTCACCATGACCTAAAAGAGGCTTACTGGAACAAAGACGCTCAAATTTTCAGCAAAATTTCCCAGGAATTAAAGAAGCAATTTTGTAGCTTGTGAATCTTCTACCAGAAAATGCACTTTTGTGCAACTTCAGTTTGCATAAGAATATTTCAGGCTCGTTCAGAGGGTTTTCTCCCCCTCCCGCCTTGCTTGCTCAATGTACAGCTAGTGGCTTCCCTTTAAGGAAACACTTAGTCACCTGGTCTTCTTACCCAAGTCTGGCATTCCCCTTTAGAGAAAGAAAAAAACTGTAACAGTGCATATGTCTCTGTGTTTTTAAACAAAAAGTAGCAAAAGTCAGCTTGCATGCTGTTTATACTGTATTCTAGGTTCCATCTATGCATGCATGTATATGCCCTGTTGATATTTGCTTACAGAGGCAGGAGCTAGGCCAAGACTCAAAATGTAGACTCTGTAACATGCACACATGCATGTATGCAAGAAAGCAGTAGTGGCCTTTTCCTTAAGTGCTTGCATAATGGCCTGAGGATTTTACCACAACGTTCACAACAATTACAGAGGGCATCTGTTATTTGTTGTGCAAGATGAAATGCAAGTTTTCTTTACCCTCAATTCGTGAAGCATGTTTCCTTTGCATGCATCTGTTAAGGAAGGCACACAACTTTCCTGCTGTTTAAATAATTATCAGACTCAAAGAGCTTTGCCAGCAACAAAAAATAAAAAATAGATAACTGACTCCTTATGTGACTTATGTTATTAGGATCAAAGAAAGCAGCCTGGCACCATCTGATCTACGGGCAAGCTGACAGAGGCAAACATCTGGAGGAAAAGATTTGTCATACTGGAGGGGAGGGGGAGTGTAAAATCCTTGTAATCCTTTTTTAAAAAGCAAAAGTGCCATAATTGGAGGAGGGGTTTGTTAGTATGAACACATGCCTCGGTTTATCTGTATGGGAAAGAATTTAAATATTTTCAAACCTTGTGTGCCTCAAGGGAATGGAGTAAGGAATTGCCTGTTTTAGATGCATATTTATGTCAGAGTTTCAGCAAAACAGAACACAGGAAGAAGGAAAAGCTCTTATCTCCCCACTCCCATGCTCCCTAGGGTGCAGCCCAGTTTAAGCTGGCTCCTACTCCAGCTTTGTTTAAGCAAAGACAAAAGATTTACTCCTGACACCAGTGCAGGAGGGTCTATTAGAACAACCAGCGCTCAGCCCTTCAAGTGAAATGCCCAGCAATTAAAAAAAAAACTTTCCCCTATGTTTTCAAGGCCTTCAAATCCCAATGTGTCTGCAAGCCATACACCCCGACAGCTGCATATTCAGGGTGGAATCCGACACAGCACTAACTTCCTTAAGCACAAACATTTCTGCTTGCCTGATGGAATGATCAGCCCTCTCAAAAAAACCATCTAGAACTGCTGGGGTTGGCTGAGAGGTCTAGAGGTGGCATGTAACAAACTTACACAGCCTTGTGGAAACTCATGAGACATAACCACAAGGTTCTGGTCTGCTAAAAATTCCATGGAACTTTTCACTACATTTGAGTTATTATGGTGTTTTTGTGCTCAGATTCCAGTGTTGCTTCTGCCACAGCAAGTTTCCTTGCATTGAGCAAACTTCCCTTTGCCATCTCCCAGCCTAAAGTTTGGTTTGTTGCTGCCTTGGGCTCCTTTGAGAGAAAGGACATGATATTAATGCAATAATAATAAATAGCATTTTGTTGTAACTGTTAATAAGAGCCAGTGTGAAGTATGGTTTAAAACTAGGACTTGGAAAACGAGGGTTCAGATCTCCACTCAACTATGAACCCCAGGCATGTAACTGTCATTCTGTCATGAAGGAAAGGTGGGGCAGAAATGTAATAATAAATAAGGCACCAATTTCAGTAGGGACTATAATAATAATTAAAAAAAACAGAAAGAAGGCTGCCAGGAAACACGTGTAATGAAAGAGCTAGAAGTGAGTTAGAATTATATATATATCTACAATGGAACTGAAGAATGCATAGCGGAAAATGGTAGATTTTTTAATTTAAAAAATTAGTATTAGGAGTGCCCTAGGTTAATATTAACACATATGCTTAAGTTTTAATTAGTATAGGCAAATATCTGTCCAAGATCAGCAGCGGCGTAGCGTGGGTTGTCAGCACCCGGGGCAAGGCAAGTAATTTGCACCCCCTAACCCGTGGATTTGCGCACCCTAACCCTAACCCCCAGATGTTGCGCCTGCTGCGGCCGCCCCCCCCCTGCACCCCCCATGCTACGCCACTGAAGATCAGCAAGCTCAAAGGAAAATAAAGCCACTTGAAAAATCATGTGCTGCCTGAGATTTGTCTTTGTACTATACAGGATGTAGAAGTCAGTGGGGCAGTGGGGGAGACAAAGGGGTCGGTCTTCCAGGATATGAGTTTAATTGAAGAAAGCAGTTGTATGACACAACGCTGAAAAATTCCCTGTACTGTATATATTCATTCTGAGTAAGTAAATATCGTCTCTGCCAGGCATCCTGTAAAATGTGTTTCTAAATGGTTGAACCATCATTCATCACACAGTGACAAAGGATGTGTCCTTATAGTCACAAAGAACAATACCAAAGCATTCCTCGTGTTGTTGGTTTTTTTATTTTAAAAATCCATATTTGCTTGCAACATATAAATTACATATAAAACAACACTGGCATTCTCCCAGTAAAATTGTGGCGAGTATGAACAGGCCACCTTGGTAGGCTCTGAAAATCTCATTCTTTGACGCTGCGGTTCAGATGGATAACCTCAAGGAGAACAATTGGTGGATTTGAGCTCCTGCCAACCTAGCAGTTCGAAAGCACGTCAAAGTGCAAGTAGATAAATAGGTACCGCTCTGGCGGGAAGGTAAACGGCGTTTCCGTGCGCTGCTCTGGTTCGCCAGAAATGGCTTAGTCATGCTGGCCACATGACCCAGAAGCTGTACGCCAGCTCCCTTGGCCAATAAAGCGAGATGAGCACCGCAACCCCAGAGTCGGCCATGACTGAACCTAATGGTCGGGGTCCCTTTACCTTTACCTTGTGGATTTGAGAGTAAAGGAAAATGAGTGGTTTCCAGTGGTTGATCCCAGCTCTCTCTCGGGAGCCTATAACCAGGGACTGAATGTGGGAAAGCCTTGCTGAGTTGAAGTTCCATGTGTGGCCCTTGATATTATGGCAGGGACCCTACAACATGCTGTTCCTTTGCTCGTGTGGTTAAGCTCTTGTTCTGCAGGGTTTGGTTTCTATTCGTGCTGTAAGTAAAGTGCTAGTTGCCAGCAGCACACACCCTAAAATAAACTTTGCCTGGGAAAAGTCACATCAACCTGGGAAGAGGACTAACGTTCATAAAACTACACTCAGCATGTATGCATTGCAGGATTACTCACCCAGATATACCAATGAATACATCCTGTATGCAATTTTATCAATGCTATTAGCCCTCTTCTTCACATTCGGGCTCATACCAACAGGTTGGAATAAGGAAGTTTGCACTTAAAGGAGCATTTACCTAAGTTGCACTTTCAAAAATAAAACAAGAACTGAAACTGAAGCAGCCATTGAAATTTGCAGATCTCTGAATTTCACAATGCAGTTCTTTGGCCAAGTCATGTGTAAAAAAAATTGCATTATCAACAGTAAAGTGTGCATAAAAATGTGTATCTTATTGAAAATAGCATGTATTATGATTAGGGAAAATACAATGGAAATACAAAGATACAAAGGGGAAATGTGCTTTAGTGTGGAGAAATCCACACTTAAATGGCTGATGAGGGCTTAAAAAGAAAGAAATTCACAAATTTATGTGTACGGTAAATGTGGAGACTGGAAAAAATGAGAAACAGAGAGAATCTAAAATTGTCAGATACACCCATCCCTACTCACAGGTATGACAACCCCATAATGTGTGGCAAGAAGGCTCTGTCCTCCACCATCCTCATATTGGGACTCACATCTGCAAAGTGTGTCTGTGTAAACTGCAAAATGATTGGCAACCTGCCCCATGTGGGTGCCCGTTGCAGACACTTCAACCAGGGGTGGCACATTCCTTTTCGCCGCTTAAGATCTCACCCAAAATGGATGTGATCTGCCACCTGAAGCGGCGGCCTCATCCTGCCTAATGGCTGGGCTGGCTCTGACGTCAACACATAGAGATTGGAGGCAGGGTCTGTTGCCGCTCATTCATTGTACATGCTGATAAGTGCTCTTTTTCGAATGAAGAGGGCAATTGACTCCCTAGAAGATTTAATGGCTTCTGTGCACAAACCTCCAAATCACAAGGTTATAGAGACCTAGTGCTAGAAAAGGCACTGTGAGCCCTTTCGCGTAGCCTGCTTGTTCATTGTGTGCAGAAGGTGTAGAAAGAGTTCTTCAACTTCATCTTGGCATTCCAGCCAACACTATTTATTTTTTCATCACACTGTTAACCAATGTGTGTGAGTGTGTTGTGGGGGGCGGTAGGACTCAACAGTGAGAAGAATTGTGATTGGTGGGGAGCAAAGGACTTACAGTGGTACCTCGGGTTAAGTACTTAATTCATTCCGGAGGTCCGTACTTAACCTGAAACTGTTCTTAACCTGAAGACCACTTTAGCTAATGGGGCCTCCTGCTACCGCTGCGCTGCCAGAGCACGATTTCTGTTCTCATCCTGAAGCAAAGTTCTTAACCTGAAGCACTATTTCTGGGTTAGCAGAGTCTGTAGCCTGAAGCGTATGTAACCTGAGGTACCACTGTATTGAGTTCTCCATGACAGCGGATATTGTTACTAAATTTTGTTTCTTTTGCTATTTTTATTTGACTTTGTTAATGATGGAGCATAGAAGCTTGTGACTACCTCCTACATAACAGCAGGGTTAGCCTGGAGTTGTGGGCAGCGTAAGATAAAATCCCATAATAAGCATTTGAGCACATGTCCACAAACTCCTCTTCTAACGATGTTTTTATATCTTGATGGCACACTTATCTGTCTGAATGAGCTTTCATGCCAGCCCACACATCTGGGATAAAATCCACACAGACTGGCTGCCTCCCTCCACTCCCACGTAAACTGCAAAAATGAACGAGTCAGATAGATCGCTCTGCCAGCCTTTTCCTGAGTCGTTAAATAAATGTCTACAAGTAGGCAGAAGCAGGGAAGGAGGGGGCAGAAAATGAATGAAGTTTGCCTTCGTAGTTGCACTTTCATCTCAGTTCATTTTGTGGGCTCTGCAGGTGTTGTTGTCTCATTTGCTGAAAGATTCTGACACCTCCCTTTTATGTATGGTTCAGGTGCTGGTAAGACATTTGCTAACAGGATTTAAGAGATATGAAGCTCTAAGCGTACTTTGATATGGCAGCTTCCCACAGCAATGGCAGCGTCAAACATGAAGTGAGGGAGGAAGTACCCCTTGCAAAAAGGACCAGCTGCTTTGTGGGGATACAGTTGCTGTTTTTGCAGCACAGTTCATACACCAGCTAGCCCATTTCAGCCAGCAACAATCCACACAGGAGTGGCACCACGCCAGTGTGAATGGCAGGTGAACCCATGTTCAAAATCAGTTTGACTGATTGTTGCCCAATATGACAGATACGAACTTAGGAGTCTCAGAAAGACATTATTCATTCAATCATCCAGTTTTGCTCTTCATCCTTCCTCTTCTAATGGACCAGTGGTTTTCAGCCAGTGTAGTGTAGCATGCCCTGAATGATGGTCAGGGGTGCCACAGGCAACACTGGCCTCTGTCCCTCTTTCCTTCCCTCCCTCCTTTGATGCCTTCTTATGTCTCTGCCTCCCAAAGGCTTGTGTGGCTGTTTGTTGCAGCAGTCCTGGCTACAAGCTCCCCAGGCGAATGGTGCCTCTGGGGCTGGCCAGGGAGGAAGCACCTCTCTTTGGGATGGGGAAGTTCAGAGACCAAGGGCAGTGGTGATGGCTGCCCAAAGGACTCCCAAGGAGAGGAGAGAGGAGGCTGAGGGAACACTCCAAAAGGGTGTTTGAAAAGGGTTGAGAGGCTGCCAACTCTGCAGGCAAGGGGTGACATAACTGGGCTCCTGAGCCCCACAGGGGTGCCGCAGAAAGAATGTAGTTGGTCAAGGGAGCCGTGGACTCAAAAAGGCTGAAAACCTCTGCATTAGAACATTCACTCATCAGATAACATATGAGTTCATCCCTGAAGGTCAGCATTCAGAGTTTGCAATAGTTAGGTAATGAGAAATGTGGTTTCTTTTCCAAGAAGTGATTCTGATCCACGGTAGATATTTTCCCCTCAGGATTGTCAACTTGGGCATACATACATATATATATATATATATATATATATATATATATATACACACACACACACACACACATATGCTTTTATTGCAAAACTTCTATGGGGCTCCTGTTCAGTTTTTTACTTACTCTTGTTCATCCAGCCACTGGAACATGTGATCAGCACATAATATTGGCCTCAAAAGGCAAGGGAGGAGGGGGTGGCATCAGAATAGGCTGATGTCATATAATATGAGAATAACTCAGTTCAAAAGTTCAGCAATTGGCTCTTACTCAGGAGCCCTGGGAAACATAAATGTGACACAAAAAGTGACCATTGGACAAGTTGTATATTGTTTTCAGAACTGGATTCATTTCACACAGCCATGGGCACCGTGAAACTAAAAGTAGATAGATATTGCAAATCTGACTTATCGCTCCTTAAGTATGTATGCAAACTCAATGAGAGCTGTGCGCTTGCTTTTGCTGGGTAATCTCATTTATAATTAGGTCCAATCAGAGACACACAAACTCTCATCTCATCAATATGAAGTAGTGGGGTAGGAAAGCTAAAAATACTGCCAATATATTTCACATGTGGCAACTAATGCGGCCCTTTGGTTTCAGATAGTACATGGGTAGACGAGTCTAAAAAACCTGGGACACAAATTTTCATGGTCCTCTAGCGGCTATGGTGGCTCATTTACCAGAAGTAATGTATTTAGTGTTAATGGTGGAAGTGTATACTTGATTCTGACCAAACTAAGCCTCCTAGAGCAAAATATACATCAGATATTTTGGATATGTATGAATTTCATGTGTTGTTAGGTTTTTTTAAGCAAATCCTAGTCCATGTACTTCTGCATATTTTATTAATTTGCATTTGTGACTTGCCGTGATCTAAAAAGGGAAAATATGAATAACAATAATACAAAATGAAATAAAGAACAGAAATATTTCATCTTATCTTACACTCCCTTTACAATCTGGAAACAGAAACTGTACTGTACTCAAAAAGGCAACTTGCTTTTTAATGGATTAATAATAGGCTAAACTTAAGATGTTTGCATGTGTGATCCATTATTAGCTAACTATTACTCAGTTTAAAAGGAATCATCTCTATCTAGCAGGCTTTTCAGTCAGAGTCATCTAAGATTCGTTATTGTGCAATGGTTCCCTATTTCAATATTGCCTTAAACACAGCTTGTGTAAACCCATGGAGCACACAAGATACAAATGTTAAAGTTAAAACTTTACTGCATGAGAAATAAAATTAGGGAATAGACTTTAGATAATAACAGTGTACTCATATATTGAAAAACTTACAGCAGGCTTCCTCAACCTCAGCCCTCCAGATGTTTTTGGCCTACAACTCCCATGATCCCTAGCTAGCAGGACCAGTGGTCGGGGATGATGGGGACTGTAGTCTCAAAGCATCTGGAGGGCCGAGGTTGAGGAAGCCTGGCTTACATTGTCCAAGTAATAATGAACAAAACTTAAAACACAGTAAGAGCAGTGGCGCAGTAGAGCAGAAATGCAGGGAACACAGTTCCAGGTCTATTTTCAGAGTAGGCGCGATTATGTCATCTGTCAGAGCACCAAGGTAACTGATGGACCCTTCTTGTCCTGACTAGTGAATGAGGTGATAATGAGGCTTTCAAGTTTTACTATTGTTTATGAAAGATTAGCATGGAGGAAGTCAGAGAACCGACAATCTTTTGGACACCACAACAGACGCATTATCCGGATTAAAATCCTCTTGGGAAAAGGATTTAAATATCTGTATAGAAAACAAACAAACAAATATTTCTATAGAGGACATAGACTGGAAAGCACTTTGGAATTCTAAGCTATAGAAATCAGTTCCTGCACATGTGGGAGAACGTTCCTTAAACATTTTACAGTACACTGATGGCAATGCACACTCAGTCATCTACTTTGTATTACTTCTAGTACATCACTGAATTGCTGAAGAAGTTGTGAGAATATAGGAGCTTTTCCCCATCTCTGGTAGGAATGCCCACCCTTTTCTTTATTCTGAAATGAAATTGTTTAGGAGGTATCAAATACTGTTTAAAAAACCATTCAAATTTCTCCTCAGTTATCCCTACTAAATAGTAGAGGACAGATCATATGAAGGCATTTTGCCGAAAAGAACTTTTGACATCAATGATGTCAGCTGCCAAGATCTCTATAGCACAATTATTAAAAAATAATAATAATTCTATCTTCATGCTATAAAAATCTCTGGAATTTAGTTATTGCAGAATAATAATAATAAATAATACACAAGTTATGGATCTCTTAGGGATCCCCATATAGTCAGCCTTCCTTATCCGCACAACTCAAAACAACAAGCTTTGGTAGCACAAACAAAAATCTGAGACACAAGAAAAAGATTACTTCTTGTTTCTGTCAAGCACCATGGAAACTCATACACAGAAACCACAAAGTCCCTTTGACATATCCTTAAGCCATAGATTACACAAATGATCAAGCAATTTATGTCATAAATGGCCAATTATGCCCTTATAATTGTCTTATATAGACAATTAGGTCAGAGTGTACTTCAAAGGATAAGAGGTCACAAATATGATATCATTCAACAACCAATAGAACATTTCCATCTCCTAAAGTATCAACATTCTGCAACAAAAGAATTTCCAAGATAGACTGCTGCATGACACTGCTGAACTACAATTTATCAACAAATAAATTTAGGGCTCAATAGTAGCACAGGGAGGTCCACACTGGCAGAGTGATGCTGGCATCACTCCATGGGCACAGGACAATGGAGACTGCAGAGCTAGGCGGAGGAAAGGAACACCTCTGTCCAAACCAAACACACACAAGCACCAGCACAGTGCAAAGGGGTTTGGATTGCGCTCTCTCTCTCTCTCTCTCTCTCTCTCTCTCTCTGGAAGTTCTTTCATTTCATTTGTCTCCATAGCTTAAATGTTTAAAGAAGTTGGAATTATTTCTGCAAAAGCCTGAGAAAACAGATGAGGAAAGGCTGGATTAATCGGAACATACTGTAACATTCTTTAATTCCTGCCTTGTTCATACTGCCTGTTTAACACCTGTATATGGTAGCTTTGGCGATATCCTGAGGTTGCAGTTTTAAGTCCAATGCAGTAAAACAGGGAAGAATCAGTCATCCCTAAAGCAGAGAGAGAGAGAGAGAGAGAGAGAGAGAGAGAGAGAGAGAGAGAGAACATTGTACACACACAATGCAAAAAAGGTACAATATGACAACCAGTGTGTTGCAGTGATCAGAGTGTGGAATTGGGGCCTTAATGCTAGGATTCAAATCCCTTCTCAGTCATGAAACTCACCAGGTGACCTTGGGACAGTCACTATGTCTTTGTTTAACCTTCCTCACAGGGTTGTTGTGACAATAAAAAATGAGCAAGGGGAAGGATCACATATGCTACTGTTAGCTCTTTGGAGGCAAGGTGGACCATTTACTCATTTCTTATTACATTTGTATCTCACCTTTCCTCCAAGGAGCTCAAGGTGGTGTCCATAGTACTGCTACTCCCCATTTTATTCTCACTACAACCCTATGAGGTAGGTTAGGCTGAGAGTGAGAACTGGCCTCAGATCACTCAGCGAGCTTCATGGCTGAGTGGAGATCTAAACCCTGGTCTCCCAGGACGACCGAGTCTGACACCCTAACCACTACACCACTCTGCCTCTGATAAACAAGCATTTGTGAGTGTGATATAAGAAATATATTTGGTTACTGAATCACAATATAATTTATGGTGAATTACATCTAACTATAATTTAAACAGTTTTAGTGAGTAAATACTCATAATGCAATGATGATGAGATATAATCTCACGTTCCAGCACATGCAAAGGATGTTCATCTCAATCTCAATCCAGATGTGCAGGACATAGATAACGGCATGCATTCTGACTCACATCAAAATATGTGATGCTATAAGGATTCAGGAGGGGGGGCATTACCATAAATTCATTCCAATTAAGTATGTTTATTATTCTAATTAAATATGAATTGTTATTATCACTTTTCATTTCTGTCCCATTTTTCCTTCATGGAACTCAGGAGAGTCCAACCTATTTTTATCCTCAAAACAGCTCTGTAAGGTAGGTCAAGCTCAAAGACAGTAACTGACCCAAGGTCATGCAGTAAGTTTCATGACTTGTATGGCTTTGAATCTTTCTCTCCTTTATCCAGAACTCTATCTACTATACTACACTGCTTTCCTTATGAGAAAAGTTCTTATTAATGTCTATTACTTTTATTATATGACTAACAGCCTAATAATCTATCCTGCCTCTTGAATTATTTTTGATAGCATTTGATGAACAGGGCTGTTTTGCTCTAACAAGTCAGTATCAAACGTGCCTGCTCTAACAATAACAAGTCTAATCATCATCCTATTAGCCGTTCTACTGTAAAAATAAATACATGAATCCTCACTATAAATGGTAATGTACATGTTCACCTTTCAATCTATTGAGGCTTTAGAATGTAGTTGTGCAAGTCTGTAAACTTTGTAGATTCATGATTTGCAATTTGTATAATGACATCTCATTTTAAGCATTATCCAGGCACTCAGTAATAGCTTCACCTGGCCAGGTTTAACCTTTCCTCTTGACTGCATACAAAGTCATTTCCTTTCTGATACATTTGCCACCTTCATTTCTCATACCCTCCAGAAATAAAAAGGGACCAGGAAACCTCCACTGTGAATGCTGTGGCTATGTCATAAGTCACATGTGTATGGTGCAATGTTCAAAGATTGCATGTGCTAATTTCACAACTACATCCATGTTACGAGTGTGTAACTGGACTCACATGTGCACAGCCAGCCCTCATGTATCTACTGTACACACTGCTGTGGGGTTTAGGATCTTTTGCTGGAGTGTTTTTATGGATGAGTGTTAACCCTTAATCTTATGCCCACAAGAAGCTCACACACAAAGAAATAAAGAAAGCTTGGTTTATTATATAAAACAGGAGTGACAGAATATATAAAAATGCTACCTTAGACAGCAAGGTTACAGCCTAAGCAGGTAACGAGACAGTTTCACCTGGTGCATCGCCAGCTGGGGCCAAAGCAACTTCTTTCAACATCACGGTTTATTGTCAAACCGTGATGTTTTCAACATTGCAATGTTGAAAATCTAACATTGACCCCATACTTCTATTTTCTGTACTGGATTTATATTGCCATACCTTCCAACATTTCTCCGATGAAAATAGGGACGTCCCATAACATAATGATAATTTTACTACAGTATTTATACCCCACACATCTTACTAGGCTGCCTCAGCCACTCTGGGTGGCTTCCAACATATATAAAAACATAAAAAGTTTTAAACATTAAAGAACCTTCCCTATATAGGATTGTCTTCAGACGATTTGGGGGTTGGATAACCTCCAACATTTCTCCAATGAAAATAGGAACATCCTAAGGAAAAGAGGGACATTTCAGGATCAAATCAGAAACCAGGATGGCTTCTCTAAATCAAGGACATCCCTAGAAAATAGGGACACTAGGAGGGTCTGTATTGCTAGCTAATTCACTAGCTATGTTGGTTGGCATCCATCTGTCTCGGGAAACAATGGAGGAATGCGCCTTTGAGGATGAAATCAAACCGTTGGAAAGTTATAGTGCCTGCTGTGGTTGTAGAGACTGATACGGGAGAGACATGTTTTGTTGCAGCTGGGACAGATGAAGAAATCCATTTGTGCTGCTGCAGATGCACCACGATGTTTCTTCTCTCTGTGCTCCTCCCAACGGTCATTCCTCCTCCGATCACTGCTCTGGATACACAACCTGACTGTCTGTCTCCAGGTGCTGCGGTTGTCTGCAAGGGATTCCCACATGGCGGAGTTGATGTTACCAACTTTCATATCTTGTTTGCAGACATATTTGTAATGCAGTCTGCCAATGGGCCTAGTTCCTGAAGCCAGCTCCCCATAGAGTGTGACCTTGGGGACCCTGCCTTCTTCCATTCTGTGGGCATGACTAAGCTCAGCATGGACGTTGCTGAGACAGGAGTGGGAACATGCTGGGGATGTGGGTTTGGGAGAGCACATCTTTGTTTGAGACTGTGTCCTGCCATGTGATGCTCAAAGTCTTCCTGACACAGCACATGTGAAAGGCATTAAGACGTCGCTCCTGGTGGTTGTAAGTTGCCCATGACTCACTTCCATTTCATTTTGCAGAGGTGAGCCAGGGTGAACAAACCCCTATTGCTCCTTGAATGGATGTACTTAGCCGAGTTGAAGGCATATGAGAGCACTAGGGAGAATATTCCAAAGAGAGTTGGGGTGAGAACACAGCCTTGGCTATACTGAGTGGCAATTGTGATGAACATTTAAATGGGCCAAAGGACCAGGTTTGCATGCCGATACAGTAGTGTGCATTTCTTTGCTTCATTTTTAAAGGCTCACTGTCCGGTGTTCACAACTGTTCTGGCTTTTAAAATGGAACTCATGCTGCCTTTAAAACATGCTGCCGTTCTGTTACTTTATAATCCTGAAAATATATAAAGAACAGGTCCTTGAATCTTGCAATGAATCTTGTATTCACAGAGATCTCTTTCACTGCCAAGAAAAAAATACAAACAAAAATCCCATATGCTACCATTCTGAGAGCTCTGAAATGTGCAAGCGTGGCTGTGGTGCAGTAGCGGCATAAATGTATGCTTTATTTAGGTTATGATTGCCAGGATAGTCTTGTGGCACCTTAGAATAATGAATTTATTATAGCATAAACTTTCACCACAGCCCACCATTTCATGAGATGCCTAAGTGTGTATATACAACACATACACAAACATGCAGTTTGAGGCCATAAAAGTGTGATCAGAAGGAAATTAAATGCATCCTCACTGCCTGCTCTTTTTTGCATTTCATTTTCTTCTGACTTCACCCTTCTAAATTCCTTCCACTTGCTAATTCAGGATTATCACTTCATGCATCTGACGAAGTGGACTGTGGCTCACAAGTTTATCACGTTCTAAGTTGTGATATATATGTGTGTGTGTATTATATACAGTATGCAATATATCATACATACACCCTATTGGAATACCTAGTAACAGAACGCTTCATTATGAATATTACTTCTGTGAATGCAATTTCGGATCAAGAAAAATACGAAGAAAGTTGGGACGTGGCGGAGGGGGATGGGGAAAAAATTTAAACAGGTTAAAATACTGAACGGAAGTAAAAAATAAAAAAGGATTAACGCGGGTAGGAGGGGAAGCCCAAGGTGATTCATGTGGGACAACCCCAGCCTGAGAAACGCAAAAGAAAAAGGGAAAAATGGGCGGGGAATTTGCGAAGGCCATCCGTGCGCGTGCGCGGACAGAGACGCAGGCAGGGGAGGAAGTCACGTGCTTGTACGTGCTCCTCCTCAGGCGTCGCTTGCTCTCGGGGCGCCCCCTGGAGGGGCTCTGCCTGCAGCGCGCCGGTCGCTTCCCTTTGCCCTGGAAGCAGCTGTTGTTCTGGCAGGCAGGCAGGCAGCTGGTGTCACATGTCGGAAAGTCCCTCGACCGTGGAAATCCCCGCATCCACACTCTGTGTGTGTGTGTGTGTGTTTTGCTCCACATAGTAAAACAGCGGAAAGAAAGAACCACACGCAGACAGCAGGAGGCGGCGGCCAAAGCAAAAACAACAACTGTAGCAGCAGCAGCAGGAGGAGGAGGGTGAGGGGGCAGCTAACAAAGGCGCCTCTGGACCAGCCAGCACCAGGGAAAGGGACGGGATTCATGGCTCCCCCGAGCCGCATCTCTCCAAGTCCGGCTCGTTTGTGCTGAGAAGGATTTACTGGCGGAGCCCTTCGAGGGTCACTGCCTCCCCCCAGCCCCCAGCTCGCCAAGTAAGTCATTTTTGCTTTGCAGTTTGTGGGGTTGTTCGCGGGGTCGGTGGGGACGACGAGCCAGCCTGGGGTGGGGGGTCTATTTTTGCTTGCATTTATGGAGATGCTGCTGGAGAGATGCGCATCTCTTTCCTTCCCCCACCCCGATCCTCCGCCATCCTGGGTTGCGTTTCTGTTTAATAGCATCCAAAAGAGAAGGAGTTCTTAGTTACTTTGCTCCAGTTAGGCGCAAACAGCGAGCAGGTTAGTTCTGAGGATGCTTCGGTAGTTTCGGTTATTGCTTGTGTGTTTCCATTAAAAAAAAAATGCTGTAGAGTTTCCTGTGAAGACGAATTGATGGTTTAAACTACTCTGTGAATTGTACTTCTGTGAGGGGAATAGAGAGGGTCTCTTAACAACTCTCAGCTCCCTTAAACTTCAGCTCCCAGAATTCTTTGGGGGAAACCATGACTGTTTAAAGTGGTATCCTAGCGCTTTCCTCGCTCTGTAATCTACACAAGCTCAGAGACTTTATTACTTTACCTATTCTAGAAGTTCAGTACTGAAAGCAACTTCTGGGCTTGAACCCTGGCACAAGTATGCCCTTGCAACAAGTGCTAGACGCATTCAAGTAATACTTGTTTGTTGCATAAAGTTACATAACTGCATGACAACTCATACAAACAGTTATGAAATATGCATTATTTCCCATTTTTAAAGCAAAGACTTAGCTTATGCAAGTCTTTGGACACTGCAGCATGTGCATTTTCATACTGTGCATTTTCGCACTGCAGTATGTGCATTAGCTATTTAATTCTAATGATTATTTATTACACCACAAAAAAGGGACATTGAGGAAGAACATGAGCACCATTCATACTAATCCAGAATTTTTTGTAACATCTCCAGGCTGTAATCCTGAACATAGTTACAAGGGAATCGCCAAATTATTTGTGTTGGAAACGTGCATAAGATTGCATTTTCAGGATTTTTGTTTATTACTTTGGTTATTTAAAGCAATAACCAACCCCCTCGCTTGAGCAAATTATTTTTTAGCGCCTCCCAACAGGGCTTACATTCATGAATCTCCAAACTTTAGATAAAGAGAGTGGAACTTTCAACCCAGATACAGACCGGACCCTGCACTAATTAGTCCTAGCTAATGAATTTTATATTAATGGGTCCCCAGCCATGGGTGTTAGGGATGCCGTTTCACTTTCATATCAAGGACTCGACGTGGAGCATAGTACAGTGGTACCTCGGGTTACAGGTTACAGACGGTTCAGGTTACAGACTCCACTAACCCAGAAATAGTTCTTAACCCGAGGTACCACTGTACTTTTCTCTAACTGTGTTTGAAAATGCTTGTAGATGGTCAGACATGGATTGTCCTGAGGAATATATATTACCAGGACATAGATTATGAGACCATTTTTTCTCCTAGCTCACTGTTGTCTATGTGTGCTGTTCTACATTAACTGGCAGCTTCTCTTCAGGGTTTCAGCCAGTTTTCCCAGCCCTGCCTGGAGATGCCAATCCCTATGTGGGACTTCTTGCATGCAAAACGTGCGCTGTGCCATTGACATCCAGCTGTTTCCAGGAGTGCCCCAAGAAATTTGCAAGACATGGGACTTGTAGTCACGTCTGAATATTCCAACATTACAAAGATATGCATTCACTTTATTACACACCCTTAAACTGCCATCCAAGACACACTTATCTGAACATAAGTCACATTGATATCAGTGGAACTTGCTTCCAGATAAACTTGTATGGAACCAGACTGCAAGATATAAAGTTAGAACTGAAAAGCAGTCTCCTCCTGCATGATGCCAATGAGAAAATAATATCCAAATAATGGGGTCAATACCTTGTCTGTAATTTCTGTGGCCACTTTCTCAACACCTTGCGTAATTTTATACACCTCTATCATGCCCCTCTTACTCACCTTTCCTCTGTACAGTACTAACCCCCCCCCCCCAAATGTAGGCATTTAGGACTTTGTCCGTGAGTATAATGCTTGTGGCTAGAACTGTAGACATTTGAGACAGTTCAATGCAAGGATGTAACAGGGTGGGGATATCTTTCGGGATGTGGGATAAGATTGGCTGGTTAGTGAGGGATATGGCAACAATCTGGTTGCAGCATATGACACCCCATGGATCTCCAAGTTTGATTCAGCTGATCTGACTATGTGAAAAATGAACACAATGTTTTAGCTGCAGTTCATTCATTTTCAGCTTTGTATTCTTGCTATAAAAAAATCGCACCTGGACATTCATGTTGTTGTGCCCATAACCTAGGCTTAAGGTGCCGTTTAGCTTCTAGCTTTCATATCTCAGTTTCTAACACTGCTTTTAGACAATCTCAAGGTCCATTGTAGGAGTCAGCAGAAAAAGATATAATTCTCTAGTGGACTCGCTTAATAAAAACCACTGCGAGCCTCTGCAGTAAATGCTTTTTTTTGTACACTGTGGACCCTAGCAATGAAATATTGACCGGTGCTTCAAAAAATGAACGTGATCCCTTTCAAAATGACAGTGGCCCTTTGCATGTTTATTGTACCTGCAAGGTGTTTTGTTTGTTTTTTCAGCATCTGTATGATGTTGCCGTTATCAAAATTCCATTCCATAAAATCCAGATTAAATGGGGAAATAATGTGGTGTTTTGATGAGGATAATGTTGTGGGGACAGTGCACAAAGCCTCCATTTATGAGCTGCACAGTAAACGGCCCAGCTGTATAACATTTTGCCTGCTTTACTTGTCCACATTACTTTGTGGGCATCATGACCTGTGAGGAATAGAGTTGGGTTGTTGTTTTATGGCTTCCGAAGGCTCCGGTCCTATGCAGCTTTTGTTTGGTTTATTGGTTTCTTCCATGGAACTCAGACTGTCTTCCGCAGAGTTACTGGGCAGCCTGACCAGGCACAGTCTTGCTTAAACTGGCTTTTGCTGGCTTTTGATCCAGTGGACACATTTGCTAATGTAGGAGTGGGAGAGGCCATTTTAGCTAATTCCTCTTTCCCACTTTCATCGCCGCCACCACCAATTTTTGTTCCAAAGAGTTGAGAGACCATGTCTGGGAGGTGGTATGGGAAGCTGCAGGGGGAAGGGGGGCTCAGGAAAAATGGTCACCCCTCTTCTTAAATCAGAGCCATCCACTAGGAACAAAAGCTGCTCTGCTTGTGGGATGCTATTATTGTAGTCCAACTTCTTTGCAGCGTGATTTGGTTTTTAAGTTGTTGTTATCATTGTAGTAGTTCTTATAGTCACAGTTTTAAAACATTCCTATTAGTGAGATTTCTGTAGACGAGTTGGTGAAACGTAAGTTGGTAAAATTGGCTGAGAGTCTGAGGGTAAGTCTCTGGAAGGAAGTCTCATTGAAATCAGTGGACTTACTCCTCAGTAAACATGTGCAGGATAACCCTCATTGTTGGATAACTTCAAAATGGGCAGACGTGCTCCAATCCATAGCACATGTTGCACTAAGGAGGAGAACAGCTGTTGGCAGAATAGGAATGTTAATAACGTAGTGTTCTAATTGAGCTTAACAAATTGGATAGTCTATTATTACTTCACACTGGAAACAACCAGTGCTTGTCCTAAGCATCCCTTACTGATGTCATCATCCTTTACACATACAAACTTTACCAGGGACACTACTGACTCAAAATTGTCCTTTTGTGTTAAGTACTTGCAGGATCACATCTTTCATTTGAACATGTTAACTGCATACACATCTGTTCACTTCTACAGTTCAAAATGCATAGAGAAATGTAATGTGTGTTTGTCGCTCAGGGAGTATAAATGTGCATAGGATTCCTGGACAAAAAGTATTGTGGAAAGGGAACTAGCACCGTGCATTATAGTTATGGGGCAGGATGTGGATTTGATCATACTTACAGTAGGCCCCCTAAAATCAGTGGTTAGTCTGCTGTCAGTGGGTTTATTCTTAAGTATGATTGAATCTGGATCAAACCCAAGCTATTGGTTACTGATGCTTTTCCTGTTTTTTTGTTAATAGCTTATTGGCCACATTCATTCAGAAGAAAGTCACATTTATCTTATTTCCTTCCAAGTGACTTTGGATTAGTAGTTTGCACAGTTTTTAACTATTTTTCCATTTTAGGGCAGGTACTGTCCATCTTCAGCTGCCTTCCATCCCATTATCCTTAATACCTTGTTTTGAAATACATGCTTTTATTTAAAGTAAAAAAAAGCAACTTTTCACCATTTCTAAGTAATGCTGTTCTGAGTTGGTGGTGTGTGTGTGTGTTAGGCTGTATATCTGGGTCCCTTCTAGTTCCTGGATCCAGGAGGATGAAAATCCTGGAATAGCCAGCTTCTTGGTGAGTTAATAGCTCCCTAAGTATGGGTCCTTAGGGTAACAAAGTGGTTTTGTGCCAGAGGGCAAAAGAGTGGGTTCCCCTCCCTTGCCTAGCTGTTGGTGAGGAGGACAAGGGCCAGAGGTATGTGTGAGAGAGCGGAGCTAGAAGCAGGCTGCAGGCAGAAGCTGGGGGCGGGGGAAGGTGCCTGCTTTCTACTTGGAGCCAAGGCTGTGGCTATGGAAGAAGAAAGACCTTCAGGGGTGTTAATGCTGTGAACCCCTCCATTGTAGGTTTAGTTTGTATTTATGTGTAATAAACCATATATAATAAAGACACCACAGTCTCCACTGTCCCTCATTCCAAGGAAATGGAAGCCTGGATAAGCACTTGGAATCCATGGAATCTGCTCGGAGATTGGGGTGGCGTGCAAGAATACATTTTGCTAAGTTTTTAGTAGGAAAAATGCCTTTATTGCTGTTAGGCTTTGCAGACTTGGAGAATAATTAAATAAAAGTTCCAGAACCTAGAAAGAGGAGAAATGAGGGAGGCAGTGAAAACGCAACCTTTTAGGTGCATTATTTGTTGTGCAGTCTTGAGTGTTACTGCTGAGAGCAAATGCAAGGCCAATAAAAATGCGAGTTCTCACCAGTGGCATAGCGTGGGTTGTCAGCACCCGGGGCAAGGCAAGTAATTTGCGCCCCCTAACCCGTGGATTTGCACCCCCTAACCCTAACTCCCAGATGTTGCGCCCGGTGCGGCCGGCCCCCCCTGTACCCCCCACGCTACGCCACTGGTTCTCACTGTTCCTTTATCATTGGCCTATAAGACTAAATAAGTAGCCCAAACAAGGAACCTGCTTATTTATTTAAAATATTTCTTAACTACCTTTCATTAGAAGATTCCAGGGCAGTGTGGATAAGTGTGAATTAGAATTATTCACATGTCATATGAAAACAGTATTTTTTTAAAAAAACAACCACAGAAAGAACAAAATAGTAGACAGGCTAAAAACAAAAAACTGAGGAACAAAGAAGACAGTTTTGACTAAAATGATCCATATTGCCTATGCGGTGCTTCAGAACTGAAAGACTGAATATTTTTTAAGGTTATTTGAACCAGTTACTCAAGTACTAGGTGGGTATTTTCCTACTTCTCTAAACTATGACGTATAATTATCCATGTCGTCTAAATAAGTTCGTTGTGTGGGGGTTTCATGCTGTATATTGTAAGACAGTTCAAGAAACCAACCTATGCCATGTGCTACAAGCAAAGCTCCCCCACTCCCCGAAAAAAATCCAGCAGAAAAAACCCAGAGGCTCTAGTTAGTTTGATCATAAGGGGAATATGGAATGGAGAAACAGACAGGGGGGATTCTGAGCTAAGAGGAAATTCTGCTGTCATCTCAATAGATTTACAGCTGAGTAATCCAGGCTCTCCAGTTCTGCGCCATTGGGCACACCGCAGTTCACTAGCTCTAGAATTAACATAGGGCACTCCTCCAATGCAGATTTCATTTTCAGTAGCAGGTGCCTGTTTGATTAGAATTTCTGATAAATCAGTAGTAAATGTGAGTGGTAATTTTAAGACATCCATACCAAAGAATCTTCTCATTGTTGCTGCTGCACTTGTGTCACAGAAGCTATTGAGGCTGAACTTCCTGTTTTCATGTAATTTATGAAAAAGGTCTGTGTTTTGTGCTGAATTTGGGGTAGGGAGGGGAAGGAGGATTTAATGATATATATTTTTTAAAACCCTTCTTTTACTAGTGTTCTTTCCTCTTTTAGGTTTCTTGTTGCAAAATGGCTGGCTCGCAAATCATTCCTCAAGCTTTATACTTGAGCAACATGCTGAAAGCTGTGAAGATAAGGGAGAGAATGCCCGAAGACCTTGTCAAGTGCACCAATGGAATAATCCAGCATTTTAAGACTATGCATAGATACACCATAGAGATGTTCAGAATGTGTCAATTTTGCCTACAGTTCCAGGAGATGCTTCAAAAGGCCCTTATTGACCAAGCAACTCAAACCTCACTAGAACGTCAGAAGAAACTGAACTGGTGTCGAGAAGTTAAAAAACTTGTGCCCCTGAAGACAAATGGTAAGCCGGGCTTATTTTCTCCTTGTTCAGGCAGGACAGAAATAGCATCTGCTTCATTTGTTACCTCAATGGACCTTGAGTGTGCTTAGATCAAACTGCATTTAAAATTAAATTACGAAGGGTCTGTTTTTCTCTTCTTTGAAGTGAAATGGTTGCCTGATGTCAAACTAGTGCATAGATGTATATTACGTTACCTTCAAGGACTCATGTACTGTTGCCCTAAAGAAGCTTCCTGGCTCACAGGCAGCACTTGCAGACTTTCTGAACAATGCTGCCGAATGTGAACAAAAAGACACTGATCTGAATTGTATATATTTCAGTGAAACATACAAAGAGGATATACAAATGACTGGAACATCCTCTTTTTGTGTTTCCTCCACTTGTTATTTATGACACTTCCTTTTACCCTCCAGAGTTGCTCTCATTGAACCAGGAACTGGAATCAATTGGTTCTTAGTGTTACCTTTTATCCATGCAACTATTAGATGTATATCAGGTTACATATTTGTGAAACCCTTCTTCCAAGTTACTCAGGACATGGTGCATGCTGCATAATTCATTTTGGAGGGTTTCAAAAACTATATATTTGGGCCTAATTTCAGAAAATTTAAATTTTCAAGTCAGTTTGAGAGCCAGTGAGTGGCCCACCCACACTTTATCAGTTTAAAGGTAACTTTAAATTATTCCACATGATAGCAAGTATTGTTTGATACACATTTACACAGTTGGGTCGCTATATTGTTGCCTTGTGCAGAGTAAATTGCCATTTTTGTATGGTGAGCCACTCCATGCAAACCATTGGCCATGTGACATAAGAATGCAAATATTCACGTATGTCTGTATTTGTTAAGATATCCTGATTTCAGTTATCTTGAAGGCTTTAAAGGCAGGGTATAATTTTCAACACAATTAAAGAGACAGTGAAACCAGTTTCATGTGCCCTACTAATGTGGCCCTCAAGTCATGGACTGACTTCTGCAGTGCATTGGGTCATTACATGCTTCTTGCTCAATCAGGTATTAAATTAATTCTTGGATTGATGGCGAAGACTCTGTCTCCATAATCCTGAATAGTGCCGCCTTTATACCCGTCCTGATAGGACTTCCGTATAATAATTACAGATCAGGGCACCGACAAATCTCTTCACTGGTGGTGCCCACCACTTCAGTGGGTTCCAAGCTCATTTCTAAACTTGGACCCTGTTTCCAACGTAATAAATAAATCCAGTGTGATGTCTGAAGCAGCAATTAGCACAACTCTGTGGGAAGAACCGAGTTAGGTGAACATCTGGAATGCCCAAGCACAAGTTGCTGCTTCAGATATGACATCAGTAGCGTGGAAAGAGGATGTACGTCGCTCACACATCCCCTTTTTGACACTTCCTGCAATGTCTAGAGCCACCAACAGCTTTCATAACTTTTTACATCTCCTGAATTCTCCTCATTGTACAAGTTCTGTCTAAATTAATATGGGCTAAATGTTACTAGGGGACGCAGGTGGTGCTGTGGGTTAAAGCCTCAGCGCCTAGGACTTGCCGATCGAAAGGTCGGCAGTTCGAATCCCTGCGGCGGGGTGCGCTCCCGTCGTTCGGTCCCAGCGCCTGCCAACCTAGCAGTTCGAAAGCACCCCAGATGCAAGTAGATAAATAGGGACCGCCTTCTAGCAGGAAGGTAAACGGCGTTTCCGTGTGCAGCTCTGGCTCGTCAGAGCAGCTTCGTCACGCTGGCCACGTGACCCGGAAGTGTCTCTGGACAGCGCTGGCCCCTGGCCTCTTAAGTGAGATGGGCGCACAACCCCAGAATCTGTCAAGACTGGCCCGTACGGGCAGGGGTACCTTTACCTTAAATGTTACTAGGCAAGAGGAAGTGGTGTAATGAGGTGTCCTCTGAAGAGCAGTTTTGCTCCCTCCTACCTGGACAGTGCAGTGCGGCAGCAAGGTCAGGCTATGCAGGTGCAGCAGCAGAGCCAGTCTAGTGCTCCTGCTGCTGCTGCATGCACAGAGCCCTGACCTCACCCCTGTGCCATCCAGGTAAGCAGCAGCAACACAGCCATACGGAGGGCAGCTCCACAGCACCTCCTGTTAGCAGGACTAAAATAAAACTTAACACATATGCACCCAGAAGATGAGAGTGATGACATCTGGGCATTTTTTTTTATTTATTTGCCAGATTTATAAACCATCCTTCAGTACACAGTAATCCCTGGACAGTTTTCAACATATACAATATCTACATCATAAAATACAAATATTTGATATGCTTCGTTGGGAGAAATGGTAGGGTAGAAATTTAGTTAGATCATAGAATCATAGAGTTGGAAGAGACCACAAGGGCCATCGAGTCCAACCCCCTGCCAAGCAGGAAACACCATCAGAGCACTCCTGACATATGGTTGTCAAGCCTCTGCTTAAAGACCTCCAAAGAAGGAGACTCCACCACACTCCTTGGCAGCAAATTCCACTGTCGAACAGCTCTTACTGTCCGGAAGTTCTTCCTAATGTTTAGGTGGAATCTTCTTTCTTGTAGTTTGGATCCATTGCTCCGTGTCCGCTTCTCTGGAGCAGCAGAAAACAACCTTTCTCCCTCCTCTATGTGACATCCTTTTATATATTTGAACATGGCTAATTATAGTAGAATGACTATAAAATCATATCAAGTGAAAGGGCAGAGCAGCAACTCAAGACCTTGAGACCAGTTAAAATCAAAACCGCTCAGTTCATTCAAAAGCTTAAGAGAGTAAGTGTTAGGTCTCAGATGGTGGATCAGGACCTCTCACTGGACTGTGGGAGCTTTAGGAGTGGGTCACTTGGGGCCCTTCCAGATTATTGCTGTTTTCGTGTGGGATTCCGTCACATCCTAGCAAATCCAGGTTGTGCAATTCAAGCTGTTTGGAGCTTTTGCACAACAAACCCACTTCCCCAAAAGACTGAACTTTATGATAAGGAAAGTGACAGGAAAATGCACTGGAACATGTGGGGCGACACTTGCTTTGACGCAGTGTCTTCTAGTCTCCCCACAAATAAATCAGAGTGATTGGTCATCTGCATCCATATTGGAATTGTTTTTAGATAATTTAATTGTTTTATTATTCCTGTGTTTGCCACCTGTGATGCTTTGTGAAGAAGGGTGGGATATAAATTTACTCATTTATTAAATGAATAAATTTATTGAATGTCATCTAATCTTCGTCAAATACATCAGGATGAATGCTGGGTAAACAGGTAGTCTGCAAGCACCCATGCTGTCCCTATGGATGCTTCACTTGTATCCAAAGAAAGGCAAACATCTTTGCATGGGCTGTCTTATTTAAAAGTAGACATGTCGTTCTATACTGGTATTCCTCTACTTTCCCTCTATGAGAGATCCTTTCACTAGAACCCTGAAACAGAGTTTGGAATGGATCTTGACAGGCGTTCTGCTGAGTCCTGTCCCTCCTGTGCTTCCTATCAGATGCCTGGATGAAACCTCACTTGACTGACAGTGGGTGGGCATGTTACACAGAAGGCCTTGAGCTATAGACGGGACCCTTGTCATGCACACAAAGGGTTCTCTCCACATGGAGGAGGTGGCTTGTGCCCTAAATAAATAGTAAAATAACTAATAAGAAAAGAAACGGCAGTTTCATCGTAGCCAATAGCATTGCATTTGGTCATTCTTACAGTCATATATCCATTTGTAGGGGGTATAGCTCTGTGCCCATTTTGAGACCCAAGAAATGAATGCATGTGTTATTTCATCACAAATAATTTTAGCAAAAGTGTAGAAAGATTGCATACAGTTCTGGGAATTTGATTTCAAACATGACGTGCATTTGAGGATTGTATTTTTAACGTAAAAGATTGGAGGAAACATCTCATTTTAAAAAGATTCCAACATCTACTGACTAGCAATTTCGCTTCTCTAATGAATAGGCATTCCAACTTACCCTAGCCACGCCTACTTGGAAAGTCCACTGTGCACTTCGCAGTTCAAATGTCTCTTCATCGGAACAAGAAGTACAATAGCTGTTACTCAACTACTAGTCAAATAGCTTAACACTGGGGAATTCCAAATGCTTAGGGAATTTTGAACTGGCGGTTCAGTGTGCAGAACTGAAAGCAAGCGCACACAAGGAAAAAAAACCTCTTATCTTTGCTCTAGATTTTGCAAGGGAAATTCTTTACAGGATGTAATAATTGTCCTACTTGTATGCCATATTTTTTTATGCTTGGTAAAGCCAGAAGACTATAAATCAGCCTTGCAAGCATCCTTTTTTTTTTACCCCTGCATTTAGTATCTATTTTTTGTTTGTTTTAAATATGATTATGCAAAGACAAGCCAGCTTTCTGAGTTGTGTTATATAATTCTGTTTAAAGCAAAAAAAGAAAAGAGTAGTATTAAGTGAGGACCTACCCCTTTATAAGAAATGCTTCTGTTTTAGCACTCGGGTGGGCGGATGGTGTGTATGCCACATAGCTCTGTCCTGCACCCGCAAAGCTATCCTGCTTCCCTCACCAGGGTTTAAATAATATTGCCAGTCAGGTTGAAGGAGCTGCCAGTCTGGTTGGCTTCTGTACATGGAATAGGGTGAGATTTCAGGTTGTATCCAACTAAGTTTCTCTCAGAGTAGACCCATCAAAATTAATACAAACAAGGTTGTTGTTGTTTAGTCGTTTAGTCGTGTCCAACTCTTCGTGACCCCATGGACCAGAGCATGCCAGGCATTCCTGTCTTCCACTGCCTCCCGCAGTTGGGCCAAACTCATGCTGGTAGCTTCGAGAACGCTATCCAATCATCTCGTCCTCTGTCGTCCCCTTCTCCTTGTGCCCTTCATCTTTCCCATTTATTTTAGTGGTTCTACTCTGAGATGGACTAACATTTGGATACAACTCACCATCTTGTCTTTTTCCTTTTCTCTGGCAGCAGAATACATTGGGACTGGTCTTGATTTTGGTAGAGTGGAGGAAAGGATCCTGCTCTAACAAACCAAAAAAGAGCACTAGTCAGGAACGTGAAACTGGGATTTGGTTGGGCTACTGTTTACTTAGGCCTTTGGTGCCATTTTTCAAAATGGAATGGAACGTTGGGGTAACCACGACAAAAACAAGTGTCTCGTTAAAAACCAGTCAAAGGATTCCTTCTGTTGCTTGACACTCCCACCATTCTCCTGACATTCTTCTGTCCCAAAACAGTCATAAATCTGTCGCTGCTGCTTTTAGTGGAAGAGTTTGTCTTCCCAACAATTTGATTTCAGATACAGTGGTACCTCTGGATATGAACAGGATCCGTTCCGGAGCCCCGTTCGCATCCAGAAGTGAACGCAACCCGCGACTGCTTGTCTGCACGTGCTTGGGTCGCGATTAGCCACTTCTGTGCATGCGCATGACGTCATTTTGACCGGCTGTGCATGTGCAAGCGGCAAAACCCAGAAGTAATGCGTTCCGTTACTTCCAGATCGCTGCAGAGCGCAACCTGAAAGCGCTCAACCTGAAGCACATTTAACCCAAGGTTTGACTGTATTTGTGGTTTTTTAGTGGAGAGAAAGTAGAACTGCAAGGGTAAAATGGTTCTCCCCACTGCAACCCCTTTAAGGGAGGCAGTCTGCAGCACAATCTCCACCTTTCCTAGCCAATTGGCTGCAGGATCCATCCCCTTTTCTGGGCCAAGAATGAAAGGAAGGGATACTGATTTTTCAACAAAAGTCATTTCCTCCCTCCGCCCGAGAGTGCAAAGTTTAAAGTCCTGTGCTTTATTGTAGTTCCTCTCTCTATAGCAGAGGTTTTCAACCTTTCGAGTCCACAACTCCCTTGACCAACTACATTCTTTCTGCAGCACCACTGTGTGGCTCAGGAGCCCAGTTATGTCACCCCTTGGCTGCAGAGCTGGCAGCCCCTCACCCTTTTTCAAACACCCTCCCTTGTGGAAAGTTCTCTCAGTCTCCTCTCCTCTCCCCTCTTCTTGGGAGCCCTCCGGGCAGCTACTTCTGCCGCCCCTGCCCCAGAGAGACATGTCTCCTCACACTGCCCCCCAGGGGCCTGGGAAGAAGATGCCCCCTGCCTTAGTGGCCCATTGGAGGCTGGCCAAAGGTGAACTTGAGGCCAGCACCTTACCTTGGGAGGCAGGAGCATTGGGCACTGCCAGACCTGGATGGCGGAAAGGCTCCCCTTCAACACTGGGCACTCAGCTCCCAGGCAGGCCACACAGCAAGCACAAGAAAGGCCAGCTCAGTGCCTGCCTGCCTGCCCGGCCTTCCACTTGTCCGTCCATTCCCAACAGCAAGGGCTCGTGGATCAGCTGGCTGGGCTCCCTCACCCACTTGCTTGCTTGCTCCGAGGCCGCCTCAGCTCTCGGCAACCAACACCCTCTTGCCAGCCCCAGATACACCAGGAGCTTGTAGCCAGGGCTGCTGGAACAAACAGCTCTGCAAGCCTTTGGGAGGCAGAAACACAAGGGGGCATCAGAGGAGGGAGGGAGGGAAGGAAAGAGGGACAGAGGCCAGTGTTGCCTGTGGCACCCTTGGCCATCATTCAAGGCACCCCAGGGTGCCACGGCACACTGGTTGAAAACCACTACTCTATAGCAATCCCAGCAACATTTTTCCTCAAATGAGAGTGTTCTGCCACAAAGCCCATGTCTGGAAACAATTGGCTGGAGTGTTCTGCCACAAAGCCCATGTCTGGAAACAATTGGCTGGAGTGATCTGTGCCTAGAAAGTTCACACAGTGCTGCATGCATTGCTATATTTTTGTGAGAATTCTCCACGAGTGCCAGAAACTTGTATGTTTGACACAACCCAACTAACCACATTCATAGTAAAACAATTTCTTATAAATCCACTTTCTCTTTTGCTTCTCAATTTTCAGTAGCTTGTTTAGGAAGGAAAAGGCTGTGCCCATAAAATCTAGTGCTGATAGTGTTGACTAATGTCATCACTGAACGCTTTATAGAGAATGGTGCCTTTTCAGCAAAAAATAAAGTAAAATCAGCAATTGAATTGAGTATTTCCCCTTAAACCAGTCTAAACGACAATTTACTGCCTGGCATTCTCTGGTCCATGGGGTCACGAAGAGTCGGACACGACTAAACGACTAAACAACAACAAACAGCAATTGGAATAAGGAAATCTCCTCTAGCTGTATCATTAATTAAATGGACTTTCTTAAGCTTTGTAGTTATAGTCAAAGCTCTAATATCCTTTCACCCTTGAATACTAGCCATTGGGAAGTGGTTGAAAATTAAACTCAAAGAGCGTGATCCACATGCACAAATAGGAACTGTGCACTGAAAGTGGCGTGAGTTTATTTTTATATTGACATTTTTATAGGATGAATAGTTTCATCTGCATTTTATATTCAGCCACTTCTCCATTGAGGGGCAGATTGTCAACTTTCATTCATACCAGCTGTCCACACTATATAAACACTATTTTGATGCTCTCTCTGTGTTTTAAGGATCAAAACTGTTCTGCCAACCTGCACAGAATTCCTTCAGCACCAACAAGATTTCTGCGCAGAAAGGCAGAACATTGGATCTGTTCTTGTTTTCTACATGTAGCATAATCCCATTGGAGTCGCACATTCAGAATTATCCCCTCTCTCTCTCTCTCTCTCTCTCTCTCTCTCTCACACACACACACACACACACACACAATGTCTACCATACTTGGTGGGGGAATGCTGAATTAGAAAAATACATCTATTTGTCAGTGTTCACTTACTCAGACCGGGAGCAGGAGAACAGACTACCCCATACTCCCAAAATTCAGAGGATACTAAGCCAAAGTAAAAATAGATTGCTTGAGGGGAGATTTCTAAGAAACGTTAATTGCTTCTCCAAAGCATTACTGGTTCGTGCAGAACCAGATATTTTATTTTTAACGAACTTGAAATATGTATGTTGTCCATTATGTTTTGGACTTTTATTTTTATTTATTTATTTATTTGTGTTTGTGTGTATGAAACAACTAACCCATTTCATTTCTCTGTAGGGGATGGGAATTGCCTGATGCATGCTGCATCCCAGTACATGTGGGGCGTCCAAGATGTCGACCTAGTCCTGAGAAAAACGTTGTTTAGTGCACTCAGGGAAGTGGACACACGCAACTTTAAACTGCGTTGGCAACGAGAAACACTGAAATCGCAGGAATTTGTGGCAACAGGACTCTGCTATGACACCAGGGTATGTTGGACTGATTTATGTAGCGAATAACGTTTCAAACCTTGGTATGGTTGGGCGGATCGTGACTTCCTGTATATAATTACACAGGATGGGAGGCAATTATGGCAGTGAGCTTAAGAAAGTAAAATTGCAGGGCTGCCAACTAGTTAAAACATTTTAGTCCATTAAGTTTACTGGATTTCCCAATTTATTAACAAAGCATTTCACTACTGTGGAGTTTCCAACTCAAGTAACCTCCTCAGAGATGGGTTATTTCCATGGACCACCCACATCTCCAAAAGTTGGCATGTCTCTGCTCTTCCTGGTATGAAGAGGCGCTGCTAACACCCAAGCAAAACAAAAAACACCCATCCTGCTTTTTAGAAACATACAGCTAGACATAGACTTCCCATCCAAGAATCTACGTCATGTGGGGGTCTCTGCTCTTGCTTCTTTCTACAGGAACCTGCTGGTTGAAAGGATAAATTATCCTCTCTATTAGTTGCTAGCCCAAGTAGGCTATAGACTAGTCTTCTCAAACCTGGAAACAGCCAATTCTAGCTTCACATGTTAAGATGAAACTGCCTCTTTACACTGCCGTCACAGCTGCTTATTTGGATGTGGTGGTGGTAAGAGTGGAGTGGTGCAACACAGTTGCATTGGTGCCTCCAACTCACAGAACTATCGAGAAAATAAGTTTCAAGCAACCGCGTTGTTTCACAGTCCTCAAGTTGCAGGCTTGCAAGTAACCACTTGCCTGCTAGGCAAGAGAGCATTTGTAAATCAGAAGAGAGAATGCAACATCAAATCAACTGCAACCGTGCCCTTAATTAGTTAGTGTTTCAGGTTCTATACATCTGGAATGCATATCGGATGAATTAACTTTCTCAGTATTCGGATAAGGAAAAATAATCTGCATGCAAGGCCTCCCAACTTGCATGATACTAACCCAAAGCTAAATAGATGTATTTTCTTTTCCTCCATTAGAATTGGGAGGACGAATGGGAGAACCTCATCAAAATGGCATCTGCAGAAACATCAGTCGCCCACAGAGGCCTTCAGTATAACTCATTGGAAGAAATCCACATATTTGTCCTTGTTAACATCCTACGGCGCCCAATCATAGTTGTCGCAGGTAGGAATGTGTCTTTTGCTTTTGAAGTACTGTTTGCAGTGGGCGATCCAATTTTAGTGTTGAACACCCATGCTTCTATGAAGAGCATTCAGAAGGTTTTCAGTCTCATGGAAGTGGAGGTGGGCAACCAATAACATGAAGAGCATCTCTGTTAGTGGCGATTGTTTCCTGTAAATTTCTACATTTCTACAAATTATCCTCTGAAAGAGACAACCACCACCCCCGGTTAACAGTATTTACAACTTAAGAAAACACAAACACTGTTTATGACACAAAAAGTGTTGATGACCTCACTTATGAAAGCGATTTAGGGTTTGGGTTTATTTGTTTTTACATCAGCTTTAATATTTCCTCACAATGAGTTATTGATATTCTTCTGATAGTTTGGAAATTAAAATGGAAATGTTTCCCTTGCTCTGTTGCTGACAAGAGTCATGTTTAACTAAACCTTGCTTTTCTTTTCCTGAAACAGATAAAATGCTTAGAAGCTTGCAGTCAGGTTCAAGCTTCTCCCCTTTGAATGTTGGTGGAATTTACTTGCCTCTCCACTGGCCAGCAGAAGAATGTTATCGATATCCCATCATCCTGGCCTACGACAGTATGCATTTCACCCCTCTGGTTGTTCTGAAAGAGAGTGGCCCAGGTAGGTCTCAGACATTACCGGTATATTGTGTTCTGCGCTTCCCTTTAAAAAGGTAAAGGAACCCCTGACCATTAGGTCCAGTCGTGACTGACTCTGGGGTTGCGGCGCTCATCTCGCTTCATTGGCCGAGGGAGCCGGCGTACAGCTTCCGGGTCATGTGGCCAGCATGACTAAGCTGCTTCTGGCGAACCAGAGCAGCGCACAGAAACGCCGTTTACCTTCCTGCTGGAGTGGTACCTATTTATCTACTTGCACTTTGACGTGCTTCCGAACTGCTAGGTTGGCAGGAGCAGGGACTGAGCAACGGTCACCCCGTCGTGGGGATTCGAACCGCCCACCTTCTGATCGGCAAGCCCTAGGCTCTGTGGTTTAGACCACAGTGCCACCTGAGTCCCTTTCTTTGCTCTTTTATAATTCCAGTCAATTTCCATAACTACCTCTCTGGGTGGTTGTTTTCGGTTATCAGCCTTAGGGTCTTAATATTGCTCACTGCTGTGTTGTGCCTGTCTTTTCCCATTTAATTCACAACAATCCTCTTTTTTCCCCTTTCCATAGAGATCCGGGCAGTCCCATTGGTCAGCTGTGAAAGAGGCAGGTTTGAAGACTTGAAGGTGCACTTTCTAACAGATTCTGAAGAAAGGGAGAAAGAAAAGCTGCTAAGAGATTACCTGATGGTGATAGAAATTCCCGTGCAAGGCTGGGATTCTGGAACAACACATCTCATTAACGCTGCAAAGTGAGTCTTCATCTTCTCACTGTGCAGCACTTAACTGGATAACAGTTATTCTTAAGTTGGCAATGTATTCAGCCTCTCAGATGCCCTTTTCAAAGGGTGCATTCTCTGCTTTTACTGTGGCATTTAATCCCGGACAATTAAAAGATGTCTATAAGAACAAAACAAAAAACAAAAACATTCAGGCTGGCTCTGGAACGTACAGAACTGATAAAGACCCTAACAGCTTCTGTTAGAAAACCAGTAAATGAATTTTCAGAGAAGGGCTTCCATTTGCACAGCAGGCATTCTCTCATCCTACCCCTGTGCTCCCCAAAATTGGCTTGGGGGAAGGGGTCAAGAGACAACCCAAAAAAAAACTATGCCCAGGAAGATGGAAGGGAAGATCATTCCATTTGGCAAGCTGATATGCTTGGACAGATGGAACAGTTGTAATAGCACAGTGTAGAATTTCACTCAGAATAGCTGTCAGTCAAAACTGAGAGTCAAGTTCTTTCCCACTTAATGGGGAAGACATCCGGCACTGCACAGGGAGAGAAGGAGAGCCAATTTTAAAGAAACTACAGCTTGCTTGTTCTCTTTCAGCCTAGCCCAGTCCTGTAACTAGGACTGAGACAGTGTCTCTTTATCTTGCTAAAAGAGACGTTAAAGACCATTGTCAGCTTCATAAGTGTAGGCTGTGCTGCTTTCAATTATGCACTCTTGCTGATGTAGGATGGCAGCTCTTCCTGCTCTCCAGTGTTATTATGTCATCCCAAACTGTGTATAAGGTTTGTTGCCTTTTCCCCACCTGATGATACCAATTCCTTTGTCTCTTTTGCCTTGAAGGTTGGATGAAGGAAACTTGCCCAAAGAGATTAACCTAGTGGAAGATTACTTCCAGCTGGTGCAGCATGAATACAAGAAGTGGCAAGAAAACGCTCAGCCCGCTGGGAGGGAACTGGGTCAGAGGAACCAGGTGGAGCTGAACTTGCCCCAGCTGTCGCTTGTGGAGGCAAAATGCGAGACTCCCAACTGCCCTTTCTACATGTCTGTGAGCACCCAGCCTTACTGCCATGAGTGCTTTGAGCAGAAGCAGCAAGGGAGCAAGGCGAGGAGGCAGAACTTCCGGACTGGGTCTGAGAAGCCCCGGACAAGTAAATCCAGCTCACCTAAGAGCGAACACCGCGAGCCTGCCACACGGACATCTGAAGAACTAGTGTCAGGGCCTCGCTCTGCACCCCCCACAGCCCCCAGCCTTTTTCTGTACAGCGAAACCACTGCTATGAAGTGCAGGACCCCCGGCTGCCCTTTCACCCTGAACGTGCAATACAATGGGCTCTGCGAACGCTGCTACAACAACACTGCAGAGCTCAGCCCTTGCAACAGCCCAGGCGAGCAGAGGCCGCCAGACCAGGTGACCTGCATGTTCTGCCTCAAGGGCGCCAATAGGACCTTTAATGGCATGTGCAGCTCTTGCTTCAAAAGGACTAGAGACCATTTGTCAAGTGCCAGCAGCTCAGGTGTCGCACCTTCGGGCCATCAGAGGTCCACATCAGACCCCACCCATCTGTCACAGAGCCTCCTTCAGCAGACCTGCCATACGGCAAGCGGCAACAGCGCAGCAGAGCTGCCACCGCTGCACCCTCCACCCCAGAGACCAGAAGAGTGGAAGAAGGGAAGCAGGAAGTGCAGGAAGCCCGGCTGCAGCTTTTTCGGGACTCCTCAAAACGAAGGCTTTTGCACACTGTGCTATTTTGAGTACCAGGAAAACAAAGGTGAGCGTAAGGGAATGTGCTTCTCTTCTCCTTCACCCGTACAGAGATTTGGGCTGGCGGGGAGAGGGGTGTTTACGAGCAGTGGAACGGAAGGTGCTCCTGTTCAATCTCAGCTTGCAAGGAGATGTAAGATGCAAACAGAACGAAGCAGTGAGATGAAGTGTAATTCTAAAGCATTAGTAATGCTGAACTGCAAGACGGAATGCAAGCCTGCAGTGGAAAAGCTCAGCTTACTTCCAGCTGCATTAGTCACTTATAATATTGAGGAATTCCAGTGCACTTTTCATGTTTTGCTGAAGTATGCAGAACAGCAACCTAACCTCAAGGGTTTGCTGTATTGGGGATGCATTTAGTTACCGGAGCATGTCCCCAGAAAGGTCCCCAGATTCCTTTCTGAAATCCTGTTAGAGATTCAATTTAAAAGTTCACTGTAGGGTGCGGGTGGAAACACGATAGAACAAATTTGATAGTTTCCTAAGCAGCTCTCCAGGATGGCAAAATGTATATGTTCACTGAACAAACCATTTAAACTGCATTGGAAAAATTGTCTAGACTGGATTGGGGCGGGGGGGGGCATGTAAGGGTTAAAGAGGAGAAAATTCTAGCCATAAACTAGAGCAGCTGATAAGAGAGCAGCTGAATAACTTGCTTGAACATATATGAAGTCAGACTGTGGGGTCACTCTAGCTCAATATTATCTTAACTGGTTGGCAGAGGCTCTCCAGGTTTTCAATTAGGGGTCAATTGGGGGGGGGGTCTTCAGATTCCGGGGATGGTCCTGGGGTGTTTTGCAGGCCATGCTGTAACACTGAGTGTTTTAAAAATGAATCCACACAGTTCATTTTTAGAGTTGTAATTGTGTGGCATGCAGAAATTCAGACAGTCCTTCTTTCCCCTTGCCGTATCCCAGTGCTAGAAGGCACACCTGCTGAAAATTGCTCCATGTTACAGGGGCTCCCTGCAAAACAAGAACACATCCTTGCTAGTATATCTCAAAAGGGACCATTTTTAGCCTCTACAGCTCATGTAACATTGCATTCAGTAATAGCCAAGTGATGGGTAAGGTGGAGCACAGACAACAGTCCCTTTTCCCACTCTGTGTTTTCAAAGTTTGGTCGCCGAAGTCACAGCTCAGTGGCAGATGTTGACCACAATAGGTGGAGGCAGAGGTAATGAGAGGCAGAGCAAGCTACTTCTAGTTTTGCCTCCATGCCATCCCTTCTGAGTTCTACAGTGGCAGTACCGGGACAAAGGAGGTGGAAGCTGACAGCCAGGGCCACACCCTAGACTGGTTGGAACTAGGAAGGCAGGTTGGTTGGGGCTGGCTGTAGTTGACTGAGAATGGTGGGGCAGTACCCTGTTCACCCTAATGGACCAGTCATCATTCTTCAGTGGGTCACAGGTTCATTCCCTGGCATCTCCAGGTAAGGCTGGGAATGTCCCCTGTCTGAAATTCTGGAGATTCACTGTAGAAAAGACTGAGCAATGGCAGCATCCTGAATTCCTAAGTGACCACTTTCTTCCTTTGCTCTCATCATAGATGCTTCGGTGCCCCATCACAGAAGGTCTCAGCGGACTTCTCCTGCCTCAGGGCGCTCGGGAGCCTCAGCTGCTGTGTACCAGAACACCGTTTCCTGCCTGGGTCGAGAGTGTGGGACAATTGGGAGCACGATGCTCGAGGGCTACTGCCAGAAATGCTTTATAAAAGCACAGAGCAAGCGGCTGCGTGAAGCCAGAAGAACCGAAGACCAGCTAGTGAGACAAACAGAGGTCAGTCAACATAACGAAATCTTTCTCCCCGATTTAACTTTTTGCCTTTCTTCCTAGAAAAGTCTTTATGAGTCCATTTTAAGAAGAAGGGAAAATACACTCCCATTATCATCCCTTTATGTTAGTAGTTTATTGTCTAGGATTCTGGAGATGATAGATACAGGCCCCTGAATAACAATAAAAAATTAAAACCTGCTTTTATTATCTAACCAGAAGAATGCTACATCCAAAGCATATAGAAGAACAGGGGGTTATTTCTGTAGCTGTTCTCGGAAGTGTTAACTCCTGTTGATATTAACATCTCAGAAATTACCCTAGTGCTGGTGCTGCTCTGTCACAATCCAGTGGAATGGAAAACGTACATAATCTGTATCGTGTGTGAGAGAGGGGTAGGTGGGAGAGGGAGAGAGAAATCTGGCCTGTACCAAAACTGGAAAACCTGAGTTTTTAGATTAGCCTAACACCAAACTCTTTTAGAAGACCTAGCCCAAGTCACAGGGCAATTATTCTTTCATCCATTCTTCATTTTGCAACCATCAGAATTGTCAAGAAAGTGTCACATACTTGTAATAGTTTTCCTTTTGGAACTAGAAGGGAGCAGTCTACTAGTTCTATGCAAGCCAGAAGCAGATTACCAGGTGGAGATTTACTGCTGCATTTGCTTCCCAGCTGGTGCATCTCTGTTGCTTATGGGGAAGGGAGAGGAGGTGAAGAGGTCAGCGCAGTGCAAATGCACTAGCAGGAGCAATGGGTCATCTTGGCTTGTGTCCTGCCCTCTTTCCTGTAAGCCACAGTGATCCACCTGCTACAGTGATCCACTCTGCAAGCCACTTCTCATGCAGCCTATGTCAGTGTCTTATCCAAGGCGCTTGCACAGAAGCAGCATGATTGTTTTCTAACTTAAAAAGCACACCACTGCTTGTTTTCATTTTGGTTTTCACCTTTGGGAACTTCTGGTCAATAATCTGACATGAATAAAAGTAACTAAAGCTCAGATAAAGGCTGTGACTGTTACAATTAGACCTGACAATGTTCTCCATTGTTTTTAGCGAGCAGGACAACACAGAGATTTATGCCAGATATTCCCAAGCTCTCAGAAGCACAAGTGTGCCACAGCTTCTTGTAGGAACAACTTAGCTTCCAGGAACGGGGAACTGTGTCCGGAGTGCCTACACGTTGGTCAGCAGGCCCAGTTGGGGGGAGCTCGGGGGGACCCTCCAGCAGCTGAGCTCCCCAATGAGCGCTGCCGAGCCCCTGCCTGCGACCACTATGGCAATAACAAGTGCAACGGCTACTGCAACGAGTGCTTCCAGTTCAAGCAGATCTATGGCTAGCAAGAGAGAATAAACGCCGGCTTTTACCTTGTGAAAGGAAAATGGTGCTAACCTCCAAAACACTCAACCCAGTCTCATTCACAGTCTGTGGAAAAAGTACATGTGACTTTGTGGTGAAAACAATAAGCTGAATTGTATATGTACACGTACACCTGCTTGTGCGTGTACGTACAAATGCACATTGTGGCACAAAGAACAATATGCTCTCTGGAATTCTGTATCCTGGGACAGAAACACAGTTTGCAGATGCAGGATGCTTATGCCGAATACTTGACTACAAACTCCTTTCTCAGTACTCTGACTTTGTTCTATGCTAATACGCAACCATAAGAAATGAATAGACTGTGTTTCTTGCACCCTTCTTTCTGCTGATACTTCTCTTGCACACTGTCTGAATACTAAGCGTTCAAAATCCAAGGAAACCTGCCTGAGATGAAGGGTTTCCTGCACTGCAACTACCACACAACCTGGGGCTTGTTGTCCTTGAAAATGCTCATCTCTCTACCAAACAGAGTCTGCTGGAAGCCATGAATGAAACAAGGTTATTAGCAAGTCATGGTAGAAGCCTTTAAAACTTGATTGTTTGGCTTAAAAAAAATTATTTTAAAGAAACTGGTTTTGTTCTTTCTCTCTTTGTTCTTAACCAGAGTTTCATGCATGTAAAACAGCAGTTATCATCAACAACTCGGGCCCGTTGGCCACTGTTTCTCCATTTCATAATCTGTGTTTGCTTGTTTGCTACTAAGCCTGCTGTCATAATTTAGAAATATGGAAGGCAGCTGGGTATGCATCTCTTCCGATATGAAAAGTTCCCCTAAATACATGCTGTTCATACATACTTGCTGGCATAGGACAGGGCTTAGGCTGGAATCATAATGAAAGCATAATGAAGATGCCCAAGGGTGCAATCCTAACCCCACTTACCTGGGAGCAAGTCCCACTGAATTTCTTCAAACGTGCTTCCAGGTGGACATGGTTGGGATTGTTCTGTTAGGCACGTTAAGACCCTGTGCTCCATGCAAACTGTAGCTGGCATCTGTCTGTCTTGGGGGACAATGCAAGAGGGCGCCTACAGTGGTGAAGTTAAACAGTGGAGGAGTTGCAGTGCCTGCTGTGACCAGTGTATGTCCCTTTTTCTCTGCCAAAGAGAACATACCAGGGGCCCACTTAGCGGCTTGCTCCACTTGCTTGGTAGTGCATTTTAGATTCAAATGGGAACCAAGCCATCCAAATCTCTACAGAACCGAGTGGGAAATGAGGCTTTAATTGAGCTCCTGCATTCTCATGTGGAGCAGGAGCTGGCAGAAGAGCCGGGCTCAGCCGTTCCCTTTTCTCCTTCCCTGATTGCTGCTGCAAAAGACCTGTGAGTGAATCCCATCTAAAGGGAATGGATGGAGTGCAGTTTGAAAAGTGCTGCTTCTGCCTAAACCCCGTTGATTTCCATAGTGTTTGGGACCAGCTTTTCAATTGGAGAATTTCTCCTTGCCATTATCACAAAGCCACTATCAGATCTGCACGAGTTAGGCACTAAATAAAATGGCACCTGAAGCCCCGCAGGCTAGAACGTCCTTTCTTTCCCCACCTGGCCTGATGAGTCTCTTGCTTCTGCTGTGCTGCTTGTGCTTCTACTTTCGTATGTAATCCTTCCATAGCTCTCTCTTCTCCAGCTCCATTTCCTGTGAAAATCCTACACCCTGTTTTGTAAACTTTGTCAAATGTGAAGACGTGTTAAAAATATTTATATTATGTATTTCAGAAGTGTAATTTTTGAATTTGCACAGTTTTGTTTTTAAGTATGGTTACTTTTTATTTCATTTTACCTCCAAAGCTGCGCAAGTGTATAACTGTGGGAGAGGGCGGAAGGGATAGAATCCAGTGGTAAAAATAAATTATTTAAGGATTCATTGTTCTTAGTGTTGTTTTATTTTTGCAGTTATTGCAATTGCTATTCTTAGAACTGTCATTCCAGTCTAGCAGCTGTTGTCCATGAGTAGATAAATGTGCTCACACAGCTGCCCTACCAGGAGAGGAAGCACCAAGCCACACAACATGACCACCTCCTAACAGATTGTCAGGAACATTGGGTCTAACAGCTTTATTCACCTGTTTTCCCAGAGGTAGAGGAAAAGGGGCGAGAGGGGTATGCAGCAGACCATGCTAGGAATGCTGGGGGAGAGAGAGATTTTACACTCCCTCCTCCTTTGAGATAAAGCTGTGTTTATAACCCTGGGGGATATAACCCAACCTATGACCTTTTGTCCCTGCACCAATTACAGTAGCCTTATTTAGGCATCAAAGAATGTAGAAGGAAGCAATACAGAATAAAATGGGCCATGTGCATCTGCTTCTCAATATCCTTGTCTCTGCTGGCTCCACCTCAACTTTTCCACACTGAGTGGGAAGCCCAAAGGGGAATTCTTCACACATTCATCTAAGTATGCTTAGCATCTTCCATACGATCAGAAACCTTGATTGTGCAAAGTTCGCAGTCATTGCTAGGATTCCCCCGTAAGACCTTTGGCCTCAATATGTGAAGGTTAGGGGTGGAACAAGTGCAGGTAGATAAGGAGAGCTTTGCTGGCTCAGGTGAAAAGTCCACAGAGTTCAGCATCCTGTTTGTAACCAACCAGATCCCTATGGAAAGCCTGCAAGCAGGACCAGAGTGCAAGAGCTTCCCCCACCGCTTGTGAATCCCAGCAATTGGTATTCAGAGGTGGGTGGGTCTCTGCCCGCTCTCTGTACTTTATATCCCCATCTTTGAAAACTTGGATAGTGCTAGTATATCATGAAATGTTGCAGTGTTGATCTGTATGTAATGATGTGCTAGTTCATATCTATTGTATTTATTCTGTGAACCGCCTTGAGACCTCTGGGTATAGGGCAGTATATAAATTCAATAAACAATAATAATACCTGCAGGCACATCACTACATACCACCAAACATAATTTGCATATGTGCCACTGAACAATAATTTCCATTGGAGAGTCTTTGAAAGAGGTATCTGTGCTCGGGGGTGACATTTTCACACTAGTATCACTGACCTGGCAGTTCCCTCTCAGCACTTACCACTGTGGTCAACTTGGGCTCCACATTATTTTTCTTGTGCTCTAATCAGCACAGAGTGGGTCGGTCTAGATTCCATTTTGGATTTCCCACAATGCCCCATAGTAAAACTCCTTTGTGGGAACTTAAAATGGTAACTAGACCCAAAAGCACTTGGAGCACCAATAGTGGAGTGGGATCTTTGCCAAGCCTCACCCCAAAAAATCTTACTCTGGCTCTGGCACATTCTGGATTGATTTGCCAGCTTCAGACAGAAAGCTGTCTCCATCCTACTTTGACGCCATCAAGCACTATTATACTACTTTACAAGTCATGCTTTCCCCTCAAGGAATCCTGGGAACTGTACTTTGTTAAAGACGCTGAGAGTTGTAGGAGGCCCCTATTTCCCTCAGAAAGATACAATTTCCAGAGTAGTTTTAACAATCAATCCCTCTTCCCATGGAACTCTGGGAATTTGAGCCCTGTGGGAGAAATAGAGGTCTCCTAACAAGTCTCATCACAAACTACAGTTCCCAGGATTCTTTGAGGGAGGCCATGACTAATAAAATGGTATAATAATGTTTTAGCTGTATGGTGCAGATGCAGCCTGAATTTCAAAACGGAGGATAATAAGACAAAGGTCATCACCTTCTTAGGTACTAAACACTTAGCTCTGAAGAGCACATCAGACAGTCTAAAGCTACAATGGCAGCTGTTTGGCGGCTTTAAATCTCTGAGCCAGAATGGTGACTGGGTTGGATTTTAATTAGATTTCAAAGTCGCATTCCCTTATCATATGCAGACACTCAAGAGGCAGCCTCGTTGAATGCAGATATGTCAATGGTCAAAGAATGTCCATTACGAAAATTCTCCTTTATTCTTATCTGCTCAGCGTTGCAAAGCTGTTACTCATATCTTTCAGTCACAAGAGGTGTTCTATATCACGCTGAAGTACCTCATGCAAATGACAAAGCCTTCTGTGTGAACCGCAAATTAAGCATTTTAAACACACTGGTATTTCCCTGACTTCTTCGGGGGAGGCTGCATTTTAGACCACTAGCATAGCCTATAACCAGGTTTCAAGCTGACAAGTATTTTCCAGGAGGGATCTCAAATGCAGAGGCCTGAATCACAATTCTCGCTCAGAATAGGTAAGAGGGTTGCACAGTTGTACCACACACCAAGAATACAGCTGCTGGTGTGGAGCACTGGCTCTGCAAATTATAATAGATGTACCCATCCTACACAACGTGGTCTAGTGGTTAAAGTGCTAGACTAGGACCTGGGTTCAAATCCCCACTCAGGCACAAAGCTGACCTTGGGAAAGTCATCTTCTCTCGGCCTAACCTACCCCACATGGTTGTGAGGGTAAAATGGGGAGCAGGGGAGCATGTATGCCACTTTGAGCTCCTTGGAATAAAGGGTAAAATAGATATGAAATAAATAATATAAATAAATCTCACTTTGACCTTGTTAGTGTCTGAACCCAGGCCTTTGTTTCTTTTGTCAGCAATGCAGAACGAAGACATAACATTGGGTGTAATAGGTAGTTTATGACAGAAACTCCATGCCTACTCTCACACAAATCTCCCAGTGTGCAGCAGCCATACTTTTTTTTTGGGGGGGGGGGTCATATAATTTTTAGTCTCACACTGAACAGATTATATCAACCTTGAAGCCACATGCTAAATTCACTCAGTCACTCTATGGGTGTAGATTCTTGATGATGACTTGGCTAGGCTTTACCAACCAGCAACTTTTGATTGCTTCTTCTGCTCAATGTGTCCTCTATAACTGGTGACTCCTGGGTACCCGTGAGGCCCCATCAACCATTTTATTTACTTCCCCAGGAATATGCTGTCACTTTAAGAATGGAAAGGAATAAAGTAAATAATCTTAATTAACTAAAATAATATTGGGAGCGTTTTCACCCTGAGGTACCTACCTCCGGTAATCTGCATGCCTCTTCTGGTTTAATCAGGGGAACTACCTCCTGCATGCCTTAGATACATAGACCTACCCTGGGGAAGAGAAGATATTTCAGGACTATCCTGAAGTAGGCTGGGTGCATTGTGAGATCAAAGACTGCATTCCAGTGACATTCAGAAACAACCTCCAAAAAGAAATTCAACAGGCTCGTAACAAGTTTACCTCTCTGCTCTTTTCTTACACCTGAAGCAGCCTGTGTCAACCTGGTGCCCTCCAGATGTTTTGAACCATGATTCCCATCGTGGATGAGCTGGCTGGGACTGGTGGTAGTTAAAGCCCAACACGTTTGAAGGTACCTTGTAGCAATCAAGAGTCAGTGCCTTAATTCTGGAACAAAGTGCATAGAACCTAAAGCTCCTGTTAGAATTAAGAGCATAAGAAGGGCCTGCTGGATGCCTGTGTGGATTTCGCAAGCAGGACCTGAGTACAACAGCACCCTCCCCTCCTGTGGTTTCCAGGAACTGGTATTCAGAGGCACACTCCCTCTGCCAGTGGAGATAAAGCATAGCCATCTTGGTTAGCAGCCACCGAGAGCCTTGTTGCCCATGAATTTGTCTAATCCTCTTTTAAAGTTGACAGTCATCACTGCCTTTCGGCAAGTGAATTTAACAATGCGCTGTGTGAAGATCTATCTTGGATCTTCCAACCTTTATCTTCCTTGAATGCCTCCAAGTCCTAGCATTATGAGAGAGGGAGAAAAGCTTTTCTCTATCCACTTTCTCAACACCGTGGATAATTTTATACACCTCTGTCATGTCCCTCTTACTGACCTTTTCTCTATACTAAAAAAACAAAAACCGCACCCAAATGTTGTAATCCTTCCTCAAAGGGGTGTTGCTCTACCCTCTGGATCATTTAGGTTGCCCTTTTCTGAACTTTTCCCCAGCTTTGCAATATCCTTTTTGAGGTGTGGTACACAGTACTCCAGGATGCGGGTGGTGCTGTGGGTTAAAGCACAGAGCCTAGGACTTGCCGATCAGAAGGTTGGTGGTTTGAATTCCCGCGACGGTGTGAGCTCCCATTGCTCGTTCCCTGCTCCTGCCAACCTAGCAGTTTGAAAGAACATCAAAGTGCAAGTAGATAAATAGGTACTGCTCTGGCGGGAAGGTAAACGGCGTTTCCGTGCGCTGCTCTGGTTCGTGTACATTCTGTTGCATCTGTCATTTTACTGTTCATTCGCTCAGTGTGGAGAAATCCTTTTGGAGCTCTTCACAATACTTTTTTATTTAATCACCCTGAAGAATGTAATATTGTCTGCTCACCCCCTACCTCTTTCTTATTTATGATCAAGTTGCTAAGCCCAGGTTCCAATACCTAGCAGAAAGTGCTTCACAGGTTTAGAATATAAACACTTGCATAGTCTAAGGCTCTAAGCTCATTGGACTGCCAATGTGAGGACTGAGAAATGAAAGGATTTCCTGAAAGTTCCCCTCAGGAAGCAGATGAGCACCCTGCCTTTTCAGAACACAGATGACTTAGCCTTGCACTAAAATGTATGCAAAACCCCTCCAGACTCTTTGCTTCTTTTCCTCACAAAGTGACAGTGGGTAGAAATATTTTCATCGGGTCACTTGCCTTATTAGCAATGGGAAGTTCGGTGAAATGTCTCGGCATGCCAGTTCATTTCTAGTATTGGACTTTCCTGGAGTTTACTGGCAGACAGCAATAAAAGGACAAAATGTTATTAAAAACAAAATCACTACAATGCCAAGAAATTTCCCTAGAACACCAGAGCAATGTTGTGACTTCCAGTTTACATCATCTTAAATGTACTCTGATTTGTCTGGCTCTGATAGTTATCACAGGGCAATTGCCTTTACACTAGGGCCCCATTTCCCGTGAAGTCCTAAAAATTTGGCTTCAAGTCACAGGTTTCTCACACTCTGCTGTGAATGACGTCTTGACATTCTATTGCCATTAAACGTAATGATGGTGACAATGGGAAAAATAGCAAAAGTAAACAGTTGACCTTGCAGTACTCCAAGTGGAAACCCCACGGAAACAAAAGAAAAATGGCATAATGGCCTTGCAAAGGCCCTGTCTGGTGCCATGGGATCTGTGAAAGGAACTTCCTGTGAGTTGTCCCAAAACGTAGGTTCCTGGAAACCACATTTATTGGAGGAGTCATGAGTACAGTAACAACAGAGAGTGGTTTTAAAGGTGTTCTTCAGCTAGTTGAAAGCCTCTCTTACTCATGGAAAGGCTGTTCCCAATTTAGCAGAAGAATATTGTATGCAAAAAATGACTCCAAATTTAGAGTTCTTCTGTGTGCCCAATCCCTTTCTACATGCATATTATCAAAACCTTCATAATAAAATACCTTTGGGGGGGGTCAAATTTCTTTTCTTTTTTAAATTGATGCTTTATTGAACATTTTTCAAATATAAAGCAGTAAAGTGATACAAAAAGGAAGAAAAGAACAAAGAACAAAACACGCAACTGTGTTAAGGGGGGAAACCCGTTATATGAATAAATACAAAAATACTCAAACCCATACGTTCTTTTGTAAATTAGATAGTATTAGCCTGATACTAATGTAACTATTAATAGCCTGCTACATTTTGTATGAATTCATTCCAAATATTGTCATATCTATCCAAGCAGAGTCTACATCTGTAAGCAGTCCGTTTGTAGGTTGCAAGTGTTATCATATTATCAATCCACTGATTAAAGGAGATAATGTCTTTACTTTCCCAGTTCATCAATATCAGCTTCTTGGCTACCGTTAGAGCGCATAAAATCCATTTTTGTTGTTCAGTTGTTAACTTCCATATAGTAGGTATATAGTTCAGAACAATATTCTCTGCTGAAAATGTTAGTTTTTTTCTGAACAGTCATAGTTCTACAATCCAACAGTTTCTCCCAAAATTTAGTAAGTATAGAACACTGTATAAACATATGTTTCAGTGTTGTTCTGACCACATCTCTAGCATAATGCGGACCTGGGAAATCCTTTAAAAAGACAGCAGGTCAGTTCTGGGGAGGGAGGGGGCAGGAGGAGATGGCTGAATCCACAGGCTTTTTTAGAAAGACAATTTGAAATGTCTTTAAATTCTCCACATATTAATTCAATCTGCAAGGCTGTTTTGACCCTTTCCCACCTCCCCATGCTCTACCCACTACATTTTCCAGCTAATGAGAGTTAGAGTCCAAAACGTCTGGACAACATCCAAAACAACCTGTCACCAGGTTGGCAAAGGTTGGATCAAATATTCCAGCTGTCTCCCAAATGTAGCTGAAACACCAGCACCAAGAACACATGAATGGCTGTGCTGTGCTGTCTTGGAGATTTCATGGATAACTGCAAATTTGATCGCAGCCACAGTTCATATGTTAGGTTCTTCCTAGGTTTGTCTACTTTCTTTCCCCCAGCCTTGCTGCTGTGTCTGTAGTAGTAGCTGCAGGACAAGTGTAAATCTAGAAGACAGAGTCTTTTTAGCTATGCAAATACGGTGATAGGAAAAGCTTCCCTAGTTGAATTTCTGAGAGGGGTGGGGAGAGGATGGCAACTTTATTCCTTCTCCATTCTACAAGCTTTTCTTAAAACTCATGTCAACACTAGTGCTTTCTTTCCAGTCCCATCCACCTTCTGTTTGGATAAAATATGACACAAAGACATTTAGGAACAAGGAAGATGACGCCATCCTTTACCTGGTGCATTTTGCCGTTTTCTTTCTTAGCTGAGCACTGCCATCTAGTGTACAATTGAGTTTACATAAACCAATTTAGAAAGTTTATTGGGACAGTAAATAAATACGTAGATTACTGTTATAATTGTTGCATGGTGTCAATTATATATCTATAGTGTCATTAATGTTCATGATGCTCTCCAGCGCATAATGGGGTAAGTCCCTGTTCCAAAAAGCTTACAATCCTACACATTTTTTTCTTGGTTCTATTTATGTAGAAGAAGAAGAAGAGGAGTTTGGATTTCATATCCCGCCTTTCACTCCCCTTCAGGAGTCTCAAAGTGGCTAACATTCTCCTTTCCCTTCCTCCTCCACAACAAGCACTCTGTGAGGTGAGTGGGGCTGAGAGACTTCAAGAAGTGTGACTGGCCCAAGGTCACCCAGCAGCTGCATGTGGAGGAGCGAAGATGCGAACCCGGTTTCCCAGATTACGTGACTCTTAACCGCTCTTAACCACTACACCACACTGGCTCTCAATGTAGTAGAATCATAGAGTAGTAGAGTTGGAAGAGACCCTGAGGATCATCTAGTCCAACCCCCTGCAATGCAGGAATATGCAGCTGGAGATCGGGCCTGCAACCTTGGCATTATCAGCACCATGATCTAACCAAATGAACTATCCAGGTAGCACTTAAAATGCTTTTTGCGCCGCCCAGGAATCAAACCTGGGTCACAAGAATGAGAATCTCGCATAAAATACATCCCTAAACAGGATCATTTTAGACTACAATGGCACCCAGTTTAAAGTGAGACAGATATTAGATATTCTGTTGATACTGAAACTGACATGGGGACAAATAGTAGAAGACGCCTTTTAAAAGGCTCCCTTTTATCACATACACAGCCCAACAAGATAATGACAAAAATCCACCAACAGCATACAAATCAACATGGCTAACCTGACGCGGGTGGCGCTGTGGGTTAAAGCCTCAGCGCCTAGGGCTTGCCGATCGAAAGGTCGCGGTTCGAATCCCCGCGGCGGGGTACGCTCCCGTTGCTCGGTCCCAGCGCCTGCCAACCTAGCAGTTCGAAAGCACCTCCGGGTGCAAGTAGATAAATAGGGACCGCTTTCTAGCGGGAAGGTAAACGGTGTTTCCGTGTGCAGCTCTGGCTCGCCAGAGCAGCGATGTCACACTGGCCACGTGACCCGGAAGTGTCTTCGGACAGCGCTGGCCCCTGGCCTCTTGAGTGAGATGGGCGCACAACCCCAGAGTCTGGCAAGACTGGCCCGTACGGGCAGGGGTACCTTTACCTTTAACCTGATCCAAAACACCCACCCACCCCACTCACACATGAAAACAAAGATCACCACAGCCAGTCATAAACAACCAACCACACCCTAGGCCAACCCCAACCTCTCTCACCACCAAAGAAACACAAGTGAATAGCAGAGAACCTACACAAGCGACGCTGACGCAAAACCCCACATATATTAAGGAAAATAGAAACATCGCCACCCGGCCCCACCCCCACTCAGCTTTACCCCCTCCACCTCTTTCCCCCCTTTTCTTTATAATGTCTCAACAAATGAAACTGATCTGTAAAAAATGTTACTTGAAGGAAAAGAGAGAGAGAGAGAGATTGCACATACTTTTGTAACCCAAGAAAATCTTTAATAAAAGTACATTTTTAAAAAAATATATATTCTGTTGATGAAGTTACAATGGTTTTATCACATGTCTGAGGCTCTGCCCTCCTTACATACATAAACCCCAAGCAGTTTAGAATACGAGTGATTTAGTCACAAGGATGCAGAACAGGTAACAATGAGAACTGGGCCCAAGTATCCCCCTTTGCTGCCCCATTCATCCCATCTCACTGCTTCCATTCTGTATTCTGCACAGGTCCATCTACTGGTCTTAAAATGATTTCTTTGTGCCCTACTTTTTCTAATAAACAGTAACGGCATCCAAAGCATCTAATATATGTCTCCTTACTTGTGCTTAAACAGGTGGATCTTGAGCAGTTTAAAGCACAGCTTGGGCAGGGAAAGAGGCATATTTGAGCAAATCATGGGCGGGGGGCAGATCTGAACTTCCTGGGATTGATGGAAGTGAGAGGGTTCAGTTCCACTTATGTTGTGTGTTGTTTTGGTACTCCTTTCTTGTTTAGGAGTCACACAGCATTCCCCACATTTATTTCACTCCTTCTGTCATTTTATTCCAGGGTTTTTCAGACTCATTTTGTGACTTTCCCCATCATTTAGGGGTTCTCCAGATGACCAACTGGTCAGGAGGACCAGTTCTACCGCATGACCTGGATTTTCCTACTTTCCCCCAGCGATGCAGGGAGATTCCATGCTGCTGTACGGAATCCAATGGAAAGTCAGAGCAGAGGAGCCTCTTATCCAAAAGAGTTGTGCCACCACCAGTTAATAGAAACTGTATTGGCAGATTCCCAATATGATTTTGTGGGTTTGCACACACCTTCTATACCCCTCCCCACAATTGCCTATAAACATTCTAACTCCAGGTGCCAAATTCACTTCCAGATAGAACAGTCATTCCTGGAAGATCCTTTGATTTTCATGATCTCCAAACAGAGATTGTCCAAAATAGGTTTTCTTTTTAAGAGACTGTGGGAAAGGTGCTCTCACATCACCACACTTTCAACTGCTATTGTACAGTCTCACATGGCATTCTTTTCTAAGGTTCTAGAGAAGGATGCAGTCAACTTTGCAGGGGGAAAAGCTTTAGTTCAGTGGCATAGCTCATCTTTTGCATATAAAAGTCCCAGGCACAACCCAGGGCTTCTTCAGATGCGTCTAAAACTCTGTAAATCCCCTGTCAGTTTGTAGAAATAATATTGATGTAGATGGACCAGTGGTCTGACACGGCAGGCATGTTCCTAGGCCCCAGGACGCTAGTGTCAATTTCTGAGCAATGATAGTAGGTTTTTCTATCACAGGGTCAGTCTTAAGTTTTTCACTGCCTGAGAAAAAAAGCTAAATGGATGCTTCTGGACCCAGCTGGTCTGTCCACTCTCGCCTCACCTGATCAGCTTCCTCCTCAGCTGATGGTAGAAGAAAAGATCCTTCAGGCAGGTGCTGGGTATACACATACACAAGTCTTTCTAGATCAGTTGTGTTGAGTGGTTTTTGAAGTTGGTGGTGTTGGTGAGGGCAGTTGTATTGCCTACATCAAAACTGTTCAAGTTAATATGCTGCAAGGGATATAGGCAGTGTGACTAAGATTAAGACAATGCCTTCCATACACACCAGACCTTTAAAGCACATTGAGAGCACATATTGCTGGGAACTGCAATTTGCCAAGGGTGCTGGGAATTGTAGGTCTGTGAGGGGCAAACTATAATTCCCATAATTATTTGTGGGTGGGCTGTGCTTTGAATGTGCTTTACAGGTCTTGTATGTATGCAGCCAATATAGTAAGTTATGAGTTTCGTCTGTACACAATATCTTACTATATAACAATCTTGTAAGTCTGTCGTCTTGCTACAGTTTGTGTGGCTACCAATAGCAATTCTAGTGTGATGGGAGCAGGCAAGCAAGGAAACAGTGCTGGTGGCAAACATCCTAGGAGGTGGGAGGTGCTTGCCAGGCTGCTTTCTGGAGTGCCTCCCACTTCAGGGGCAGGGGTGGCAAGTGCAGTAAGCAGGGGTGTCAGCCTCCAATACTCCAAATGCATAAAGGTTTTGTCAAATACTTATTCAACAATTGTATTTCCCCCACCCACCCATTTCATCCATTACTGCATTCAGTGTTGCTTCGCGTCATAATCTTTGTAATAAATCTCCTCCAGGTGGCATATGTGTGCCTAACAATGAGCACAGACATCATATTAATCTTCAGCCACAGAGTTCAATTTTGGGTGTTGGATGTAGGTCATACAGTTTAGCATTCTCAAGCAAAGGGAGCTGAAAAGCATAGAATACCGTAATTCACTAATCCTGCTATTAACTTTTTTCCTGATCCCATCATATCTTTTAAGAACGATGTGAATGCTTTGCACTATTATTGCAGTATTTTAATATTCCTGCATTTTCGACTGGTTTTTTTTATTTTTTTAGTTTTTGTGGTATTGCACTTTATACCAGCAGCACGGGTATTATTACTGCTGCTGCTGTTATTGTTACTGCTTGTATTTTTGAATCACTGCTTGGGTCCAAGAGAAGGATGGGCCAGGCATTCAGGGCCACCATTGGCAGGATCAAGGGTAGAAGAAGTATTTTGTGACGAGGTAGCCATGCACTCTAGGAGATAAGCAAATCTATGCCACGAAGTCTTGGTAGCCATGCCAACATACCCTCCCAGCTGGGTGGACCAGATCTGACCCTGCTCCACTCACCTGGGTACTCTCCAGTACCAGCACAGGTTGGAGAGGTGGAGGTGGGGGGGGCGGGGGGGCAATCGTCCATTGGGATTCCATGTCACACACCATAAAATCAATTCATCTGGAAGCTAGGTGTGAAGGGATGAACCTGATGTTGGACCAGAGAGACAGAAAGGGGATTTTGGGGTGTTTGGTATTTCCTATATCCAGTCTAGCAATTTTGTGGGAAATACTTCATTGCAGAACCAGGAGTGGCAGCTTCGAGAACATGAACTTTCTTCTTGAAATAATAAGCAGCATTTGGTGTGGCTTTCAATAGCTGACTAGCTGCTGACACAGAACCAGTTTCTCAAAGAATCTTTTGTCTTCTACAATATATATGGAGTCTCTGCCCTGCCCTCCTTCCCTGGCAATCTTTCAACAGAACACCCTTTCAATACTGTATTCTCTGTTCTTATGCAGCCACAGGCACCATCCAAACGCAAGAGGGAGCAATCAGCCAGCTTGGGGGAACTGCAAAGTGTACAAAGTGCACTTGACCAAAATGTCCAGTGAGGACTGAGCATGCCCAGTGACCATGGAATATTTAGCAATTGTTGCTGAGAGAGAAGGAAACAGAAACCCAGGGTAGAGGGTTAATGGAATGCAGTGTTCTTGAACAGGGCAAGGTTCCAGCCAGCTTGAATGGTGCAAGCACTCCACACGGCAATATTTTGATGTAGTTCCCACCTGTTCATATAGTTTCCAATTTAAAAAATAATAGAATAGAATAGAATAGAGAAAGATTATCAGTGTGGCATCACAAAAAGAGAGCAAATATAAAGAACATTTTAAAATACTGGAGTTTCACATGTTATATTCTTCTATGAGAGTGTGGGCGAGTGCTTTTCTCAGTGCAGACACAACCGTATGTCATCCTGGTCTGGTGCAAAAGTAGTGAGACATAGTTGCTGAAATAAATGATGTTATTTCTGCAAGGCAATTTATGTTTGGTTGTCATCCACTGTTATTTTATTATATTTTATATAATAAAATTTATATTTATTATTTTATTATAACAGACGCAGAGTCTGTGTCAGAGGAACCATCAAGAGGAACTGCCTTGATTCTGCCAGGTTTGTACCCCCAGTGCAGAAAGTGGGCTTGTGTTGTTCCCCTTATATTCCCCTTTATTTTGCTTTTGAAAAACAACAACCCTCCTGTTGTTTCAATGGGGGGGGGGATTACTACACCAGCTCCAGGGCTGGCATAGTTTTTCTCCCTTGTCTGGGATAAGTTGAGGGAGCAGGAGGCCTTTGGATCTTATAGACTATTTTGATGGGGAAGCAGAGTAAGAGTAAAATACCCTCTCCCCCATCTACATTCCAAAAAAATGGACAGTCATCCACAGAACACCATGATAGAAACCAGAGCAGACAGAAACACTGTTTACCTTCCTGCTGCAGTGGTACTTATTTATCTACTTGCAATGGTGTGCTTTGGAACTGCTAGACTGGCAGGAGCTAGGACAGAGCAACAGGAGCTCACCCTGTAGTAGGGATTCAAACCGCCGACCTTCTGATCGGCAAGAGGCTCAGTGGTTTAGACCACAGCACCACCTGCATCCCTGTTTATTCTATATCTCAGGGATGTCCAACCAGTAGATCGTGATCTACAGGTAGAATCCCTGGATGATGCTGGTAGATCGTGGGATCCTTATTGTGTACAAAAAGTTACAAGGAAAAAGCTAAAAAAAACCCTCTGTGCAATCCTCTCCAAAGAAAGCTCAACAACTCTGGGCAATCCACTCACCCCACACACGCTCCTCCTCCCTCCAATGTCAATGGGTGGATCACTACCAGTTTTTTTTATACTGGGAGTAGATCACAGTCTCTTGGGAGTTGGACATGCCTGCTATATCTGATTCCTTTTCAGATAATCAACTCTTTAGCTCCTGTGTTTAGTGTAACAAAAAAAAAAAAGGCACATTAAACATAGGAGTCAAAGAGATGATTATCTGAAAAGAACTGCTGCCTGACCCATGTTTTTCTGTAATAACAACAATGGTGTAGGACCTCAAAAGCACCCTATATCATCCAAGGACTCTGCAGATATTCATTAGCAAGTTACCTGTGAGCATTCCCAGTTTTCTTCTTCTTTTTCTTGGGTGGCTTTTGCTTTCCTTTCTCCCACACCTTGTATTTCAATGGAGAAAAATAATATAGGATAATTGTGCCTTTTGTGAAGCCAAAAGGGGGGGAGGGATATTTAGGTCTTCTCCTAAATATTTGGATTGCTACAGCTGCATCTCCAATTTGCGCTGGGTATGTGAAATATTCACATGGAAGGTAAGAATCTCCACACATTGCCTTTGAATCTCTAAGTAAATTAGACAGACAGCAAACAGAGGGAAGGGCCAGACAAATTATAGAACATAATTTGCAAGTTGAAACAGAAATGGTTCTTTAGCAGCCAGCAGAAAGTGTTTGACGAACAGAAGCTAAGCCGAGAAACTCTACTTAACAGCAGAACTATGTGCAGAATTGCAGCTACAGCAATTCAACCATAATAAAGAAAAAGTGAGCCATATTGTTAACTCTACACAAACTAGCCAGACCTGATATACATGTCCCCTGACTCTCCTAGTGCATTCAAAGGATTTCACAGCTAGATGTGTGGGAAAAGGAATCATATGACTGCTTCTTTATCTTGTGGCCACATCCATTTTCAACAACATTTTTTTTAAAAAAAGCATGGGTGTGTTTTAAATACCACAGCCACTGGTGTCACATTCTGAAAAGCAAGCTGACTTTCAGATAGGCCAATCAGATGTTTGCTTTGCTTTGCAGGCAGCTGTAATTAGCATGCTCTGAATTTGCTCCAGGTTCAGGAACAAAGCATGCAAATCAGCTCTGCTGGGTCAGACCAAAGACCGGTCTACTCCAGAATTCACTGGCCCATCATTGGGAATCCCACAAGCAGGACATGAGCACAGCAGCACTCTCCTGCTAGTGATCCACCTCAACTGATACTCAGAGGTATACAGTTATTACTAAAGGGAGTATAACTTTCATGAGTAGTTGCCACCGGTGGCCTTATTTATTTGTTGCATTCAAATCCTACTCTTTTCTCCAAGGAACTCACTGTGATGTACATGGTTCTCTCCTTCCTTACTTAATCCCCACAACAGCCCTATGAGGTAGGCTGAGAAGCAGTTACTGGCCCAAAGTAACCCAGTGAGTTTCGTGTCTAAGTGGGGTTTTGAACATGGGTCTCATTTCTAAGTATTGTAAAAAGCTTATGGAAATATTCCTTCTTCTTTTTTTACATTCACATTCACAAATGCTGTGTGCCTTACATTCTCTGCAGTCACAGTGTACTCCGAGACCTTTGTTGTATGTAAAGCTGTCTTTCTTGTTGTATGACTTTCCTTTTGAGTGTGAAAATAAAGCTCTTTTGGTTCCGCCTGTCTTGCAGGTCCTAAGGCAACACCCAGCGCCTTGCCCTGCGTGACGGTGGTGCTCATTCATCAAAGCAAAAGCATCTCTCCTTCTCAGCTCTAGATCTGTTTCATATCACTGCCAGCCAACAGCCAACCACGGTCTGTGCTGTGTGACTAGAGGAAAGATGCTGTTTCTTTGCCACTGTATATAAATTGCCAAACTTTCCAGCCCGTCCTCCGTTAAGTGAAGTGGATTGACTCTATGTAGCCAAAAAGCTCGATCTCTCCTCACCCTGTTTTCTTACTGTTACTACAAACCAGCACAGTTTCTGTGCTCTTCTTCCTCTTTTGCAATTTCCTGTTCAGTGTCATTGTGGGCGTCTTTACCATGCTAGCATTTCTTTGGACTCTTGTTGGCAGTTGCCTAGAGGGAGGTGGGTGGTTCTTAATAAGGTGATCTGATGGCATCTGGGAAACCATCTGCCTCCATCGCCTTTGGTGACCAGCTACAATTTAATGCTACCCTGTTTGCATCTTCAAAGCACTTTAAAGATATTATGATTCACAGTTCTTCTAGATTACAGTATACATGGTCATAATTGGCAAATGGCTGCCTCGGTTTGGTGCACGTAGAGCATATGAGGTTTCCCAGCAGCTATGCAATGCATCCCTGAAGTCTTGGCCTCTTGGGTCCTTAGGTGACATTCTGAGCTCAGCAGCCTCACACCTGCCTTCTGCCTTCTCTGCGCTCCGAAAGAGCTTGTCTCAATGCATGTGGAGGCATGCCTGCAATACCATGAGTCACTGTATCATCTGCACTGGCTTCAAGATTGAGAGCTAAAGCAGGTGGACCTGTACAGTGGTACTTCGGGTTACAGACGCTTCAGGTTACAGACTCGGCTAACCCAGAAATAGTACCTTGGGTTAAGAACTTTGCTTCAGGATGAGAACAGAAATTGCGCAGTGGTGGCAGCGGGTGGCCCCATTAGCTAAAGTGGTACCTCAGGTTAAGAACAGTTTCAGGTTAAGAACAGACCTCCAGAACAAATTAAGTTCTTAACCCGAGGTACCACTGTACTGCCATATGCAATGTGGTTTGGGCCAGTGTCCATTTGAGGTCCTATTCCTCTGCACCACACCTCTCCTAGTCATTGCACTTCTAACCAAGAGAAGGCAGGTCTTTTAAATTTCAATTGGGCTATTGTATATTAACCAAATGCATAGTTTCATAATTATTTTATATTATCAAGGGAATTGCTGTAAGGTTAGAATATAATCGCACCCAACCCTCAAGAAGTCGTCCACCTAAGCATCTACCAGTGGCATCTGACTGCCAGGGACAAGATGGGGCCATAGGAAGCCATATGCCACCTAGATGTTGAGACAATGTTTTCCAGCCCGTTTGTTGTCCCTAAAGGTCAGTTGCTGGACAAGGGACATGGAGATGGAGATGGTGCTTGGAGCTGGGCTTTAGAGCAGAGGTAGTCAATGCTGTACCCTCAAGATGGCCCAACAACCCCAGTCTGCATGACCAATGGTCAGAGATGATGGAGGTTGTAGTCCACAACATCTGGAGAGTGTCACATTGGCTACCCCTGCTCTAGAGCAAGTACATCAGCTGTAGCAGTACTCACGAAAGAGAGCTTCTTCACAACCAATGTGCATAATGTGTTTTACTGCAGCCACACTAGTGTAATGCATGGCATGGCATTGGAAATGGGCAATGAAATGTGCCAATCAGCCATGGTGGACTCTGCAGCTGATGTCCCTGAGTGCTTGGGGATGCCTGTCAAGTCTACCCTTCAGAGTGATGTGTTTAGCACAGTAAACTACATCCTACTTCTACCCTTTATCTTACTTGATATCCCTCCATGTCCCCCCACATCATATCTTGATTAAATTTAAAACAAAATTAGATAGATACCTCTTTATAATGCAACTCAGCTTATTAACATCCACAAAATGGAAGTCTTTGACTCCCTTGAAATGTTTGTGGCACGGGTTTGTCAAAACCTGTTGGGAAAGTCTGCCTAGCAAATGAAAACCAGGGCAAGAAGGTGGAGTTCCTAAACACAATTATGAGGCTTCAAAACACCACTGCAGCTCTGCCATGGGAAATAGCTGTGTAACTTTGATTTCCAAGCTGGAATGGCTTCCCTAGCATTTGTCTAAATGCCCTCCAGGGATTTCAGGAGAACAGCTTCTTGGTACAAAGGCGTTGTTTATTGGGAGTCTCATCCAGTGAGGTGTGGCTTAATCCAGCCCCCGCTCAAGGCAAAGGCGCAAAACAAGTTTCAACGGAGGTCTGAAATTGTCATGGGGAAGATTTCTGCTGATTCAGGTTTTCAGTGTTCAGCCTTCATCTTGCAGTCAAAGCCTTTTTAAAAGAAGAAACAGAACACCCTGGCTTCCTCAAAGTCTGGAACCTTTCATAAGAAAACACTAAATTCTAAAATATGTGTGCATGTATACAAGTCAGTTGGATAGTGACACTATTTCTAATATTTGACAACATGCTACAATACAAATGGTAGAGAACTTGGGCTAAATATTATCCATGGTGAGCTGCTCCCTTATCCTAAACACCAATCCACAAACCCTATGTTTCTCTCTCTTTTCATAACATTCCACCATCCCAACTCTTTCTATCTCTTTCGATTTTCTTTTATCATTATTTTGTTGCTGATGCTCCAAAGTCCAGCTTTTTAGCCATAGCCAGCCAGGTCTATTTCTGATATAGGTTTGAGATGACAGAAAGCTCAGGACATGTGAGCCTGCCTTATTTGTCTCCAGTGCCATCTCTCCCCCCCCCCCGCCCCATACACCCTTCCACCACATTTGCCAGAAACAAATATAAGTGGAAGTAAAGTTAGAAGAGGGAGAAGGAGTAGAGACAGTGGCGCCTAGGAGATGTGACAAGCCAAGGGGAAAGGAGTTTCTGCATTCTCCTCATTCAAATATTAGGAAACACTGGGTGATTAAAAATAATAATGAGACTGAACATGAGTCTTTTTAGTGATGTGACAAGAAGTAAATTGATCTCATGCTATCTGTCTCCTGCCGAATACACTGAATCTTTCACAAAACAGTTAACTTGTGGTATGAATACAGAATGCATGTGTTTCATTTGGCTCAGGTTTTGGATGAGTAAGAGACACACCTGGGGAGTGTCTGTGGGAGAGAAGAAACACAAGTCTAGGCATATTATCACATTTCCATTTCCATCTGCTCACATTAAAAACCCTATTCAAGATTGCAGCCTCGTCCCTTTTTAATTTATATTATCATCATCATCATCACCACCACCACATAGTCAAAAAGTCTACTCTTAAAAAAAAAACTTCAGCTGCAGAACAGATTTATTCTGCCTCATGGGGCCTTTTCAGCTTCTACCATCTTTCTTGGTTTCATAACATTTTAATTTTGCAGAGGTCCCATAAGTAAAGAACTGCCCCCTCGGGCCCAGTGTGAATTTGGACAAAGTTGCTCTGTCACACCCAAATCAGTTTCAGATATTGTTGTGAAGTTAAATGAAATAAACACAAAAAGCTGTGATAAAACGTGTGCGTGTTTATGGGTATGTAAGGCAAAAAATGGGAACTGTATTTTATATCTGTGTCCAAGCCCAGGAATATTTAATGTGGGCTGAGGGTGCAGAGTGAGATGCTCATCAGAACTACTAATGGCTCTGGGACAGTCTCTCCTGACAGGTAGAGGTTACCATACCATAGGGACACAGTCACCACAGGTGATACAGAGTTGGCTCAGTTGGGCTGGCCAGTGCTGGGAGGAAACTCCCAGCCCAGCCCAGCAGCTTGTGAGTCAGAGGTGAAGTGGTTTGGACAAGGGAAGAACAAAGCACTGTGGCATCTTTTTACAGGCCATTTCTCCTACCACCAATATGCTTGCAAGTAATGGACCACACAGGTATGGAGACCCAGAATAGCCACACCTTTACCTCACACCAAGGAAGTGGAGGGAAATGACCATTAGGGTGAAAAAGTGAGAGATTATAATGATTGTTATTTGTTACATTTATCTATCATCCTTCATCCAAAGATCACAGGATGGTTTGCATCATAAATATTCCCCACTCACTGTATCACCCTGGAGACATTTTCTTCATAGGTACAGCCACCACCACCACAATACAGCAAGAGGGTTTGACTCTGAGAGCTGGACCTGGCCTTACCTCTTGCAAGTCAAGTGGCTGTGGAATTTGAAGGCAGAAGAAGAGAGATGCCAAGATAGGAGATATACCATTACGTAAATTCCTTGGCAGACTGAAAAGAGACGCCACATCCCCAGTCAGCCAGTTTTGGAAGGCAATATTTTAGTAATTAGTAATAGTCAGAATGCAACATTTACAGCCTTAAAATGGGTATCTCTATTCTCTCTGATTGTTTTCCGTTGCAGGTCTAAAGGTTTCCCCAAACAATCAAACTCCAGATTCATTTTAGCCTTTGCTAGATACTCCAGAAAGCTCCATGACTGACTATGATGTCCTATCAGTGCATGATGATGAGTGGAAATTGTCGTGCCTCTGAAGTTTCTGGCAATATACCCTTTTGAGTTTCATTTCACCTTAGCCTACAAGGAAACAGGGACTGATGAACTAGTCATGAATACTGCTTCCAGTCTTTACTCACTAGTGGACAAGACAAAGATTACTACTCCATGAATGGGACTAAATCCAGCCAAGAGACAAATCAAATACATTCCCAGCCACATACAGAGAGGTGCAAGACACTGTGATGGGGATCTACTGAGCAAAAGAACAAGTCTAAAAATTCAGCCTCCTTGAAATAAGGTTTCTAATCCCATACTTCTAAAACCATGGCAGACATCATCATCCTTTTGTGTTTTGTGTCCTTGTTGTGTTTAAGCACAGTGATTTAACTGTGTGCTGTTCCATAACTACAGCCAGCTGAAAGTCCCCTCACAACTTCCTGACTTCCCTCCCATGGTAGTCAACATGGTACCCTCCAGATGTTGTTGAATTACAGCTCCCATCAGCCCCACCCCCCGCATGAACAAGGTCAAGAATGAATGGGAGTTGTATTCCAGAAACATCTGGAGGGCATCACATTCTGCTTCCTTAGGATAAACTTTGTGGAGCTCTGTTAGAAAGGTGTATAGAATTCTAAGATATAAAGCTCTCACCTTACCAGAACTTGTGTGTAGTCCAAATCCACTCTGCATGCTGAAACATTTCCTGAATTTTCAGCATCACTTTATCCGTTCTGAGGCAAGGATGTGCAGACTTTAAAGGCTGAAGGTAATTTGTCACCTCATTACGACTAGATGTGCTCAAATTATGGTTTTGAACTATTATGTATTTGGACTAAAATAATGATGAAATGAACATTCCAGTGCTGTCACTAAAAGCATGCTGAAGGGCAAAGAAAATTGTGACCATTTCCTTGCACAAACAAACAAACAAACAAACAAACAAACAAAACCTTCTGTACTCATAGAAAAGAGCCAAGTATTAATTTGCAAAGCCCTGAACAACTTGGATCAGAGATAACTTAGGGACCACCTGAACCCTGATATCTCAGTTTGATCACTGAAACATCTTTGGTTTTCCTCCAAGTTAGTGAAGCTATCTGGTGTCGACATGAAATTGGGGCCTTCAGTGCAGGGGCAGACTTCGGTAATCTTTGCTTATATGGTGCCCTGTGTGAGGCCAAAATGGATCTTTTCAGTTATGGATCTTCTCAGTTTTGTGCCCCAGCAGCTCAACACCCTGTACAGGGGAACTGCCCACAAGGCCCTATATCTGAAGCTGCTTCAGTGCTATTGGTCCAGACTTGTGGACTGCCCTTCCAATAGAGATTCAGCAGACACATTCAGTACAGTGGTACCTCGGGTTAAGTAGTTAATTCGTTCCAGAGGTCCGTACTTAACCTGAAACTGTTCTTAACCTGAAACACCACTTTAGCTAATAGGGCCTCCTGCTGCTGCCATGCCGCTGTTGCGCTATTTCTGTTCTCACCCTGAAGCAAAATTCTTAATCTGAAGCACTATTTCTGGGTTAGCGGAGTCTGTAACCTGAAGTGTATTTAACCTGAAGCGTATGTAACCCGAGGTACCACTGTATTAATTTTTAAATATTTGCTGATAACATTTCTATGCTGCCAGGCTAACTTAGACAATTAAAGACATTTATTTCTTTTATATTTAGTGGGTGATCTGCAGGTTTGGATTATTCTATCATTCTCTCTCTCTCTCTCTCTCTCTCTCTCTCTCTCTCTCTGTGTGTGTGTGTGTGTGTGCGCGCTGTGCAATGATGCATTTTTTTTATATACTTGTGAAATGGAACTTCTCCTCTCCTTCACCTGTTCATGCCTCATGCTCTCCCTAAATCTGCTCTGGAGGGTTACAGGAGTGGAGGGATGACTCCTGCTGTGCAAGCAGAAATTCTAATAATGAGTTACTTAGCACTACACTGGATGCAGCCTTAAGTATATATATATATATTTACAAATAAATAAATAAGAAGCACAGTATTGAAGGACATCTCAACATAAAAGTTCATACTATTGTCTGTTGTTTCCATGTGTTTCCGGTTTTAGATTGTGAACCCTCAGGAAAAGGGCCTCCTACATCTCTTCTTTGTAAAGTGCCATGCACATTGATGAAACTATACACACCTTTTTGCATGTAGGACAGGAGCTTCTGAGGTGGGGAATCAGCCCAATGTCAAAACCCCACCTGCCATTTGAAGCGAGAGAGGTTGCGTTGTGTAATGCTTTTCATAGTGTGCTTGGCAATCCAGATACAAGATCCAGGTGGGTGCCAACGGGCCACTAATTTTTCATGGACCTGCTGCTTCATGTTAATGGAACTGGGAGGGATAGATTCCAAACTGCATTTCTGATCTAGCAGAATTCCAAAGCATATATTTAAATGAATGTGCCATTTCATGGGCTTCAAAGGCAACGTTTCCACATGCCTAAGCTGTTGTGGGTCTCTGCCCTTAAGCATTTTCGTATCAATCCAACACATTTTTTAACCATACAGTGGGAGACAGCAACTTTTTATTAATCAGCTTTAAATATACAATATAATCTTTAACATGCAGTTAAATTATGTCAGAACAGTGTACTTGGGTTGGAATTCAACTATTCAAACCACAATTACAGTTGGTTTAACACTTAACTAACACATTATACTGTATAATATACAGAACTTAGTAGTGACATAGTTCCTGCCAGTGAGGCTTACAATATCTAAGGCTACAATTCTATACATGCTTAATAAGCATAGCATTAGCCTGTAAGATGGTCAGGATAAATGATGGGGGAAAGGGAAAACAGCAGTAACAATGCATCAACAGGTGGGTGGGTTTTATTTTTTCCATCTCCCCTCCCCCCCCCCAAAAAAAAGAATTCCTGCAGGTATCCATGATATAAAGGAACTAGCTATCAAACGGTCCATTCCTTGTGAGGCAGTTTTCAATTCAATACCTACTAGGCTTTTCCTCCCTGCAGCACCAGTTATATAATAAAGAGGGATTGTGCTACTTCTCACCAATTGTTGTGCAGAATTATATTACAAAATAATTACCTCAGTGAAAATATCATAATAAGGACTTTTGCCACTTTCTCCCCACCCCCAAGCACTGACCACTGAGGATAGCTATGTGATTATAAAGCAAATGTATAAACGAAAAGAGATTAATACAAAAGCACGATAGGAATATTGGCAAATGGTTACCTTGCATAGCTTTTTTCTGTCTTTATGAAAGAGCATGAGTTGACTCGTGCCATTTTGTCTGCAGCCATTTCTCCCATTATGGCTTACACAGCGTATTCGCAACACACAAGTAGGCAGGTGAAATTCCAGAAATGGAGATCAATGAATTTAAATATATTTCCATGTGCTTAAAATTTCATTTCTGGTGGCATGAGTAGCAAACACCAGCAGAATTTGGATACCTCATGAGGGAATTTTTTTCCTGCAATATAGGAACACCTGAAGGACTGTGGATGCCAGAGAATCAACTGATAAAACTCATCCAGTTTCAATTAACATATTAAGCAACTAAAACAAACATTTCAGTATTTCAATTCTTAGGATTTCCATTAAGTTGCCAGGTTACCTTCGCTAAATAATGCTACCACTGACAATTTCTTCTTCCACAAATTATTAAAAATCCACTGGTTAAAACAAAAGGATGTATGTGGACTGTTCTCAACCACAATGGGAACCAAATTCCCTTTCAGTAGGAACAGATCAGATTCATTTAAGCATGCACAATTTGATATGTAAGTCTTCAATCACACCAGTTGATTAGTGAATGCTTGATTGGTCTACTCTGCCACAGAAAGGCAATTACATTATAACCTGCCCGTTAAACAGGAAAGGTAAAAAATTTTGGTTCTTCCTAGGAACCAAAAAGGTTTATTTAAAAATCTAACTATTCTACATCAAACCAAAAAAGAAAATGGGAATAACGTATTGTTTTTAACACTTTGGCATATTTTTCAATGTGTTTTAAAAAGCTGTTAAGCCCCTCTACTGCTTCAATGTTTGGCTAAGGTGGTGTGGAGGCTGAGGGATATTTTAGTCTGCACATAACCGGCATGCAAAAGTTTAGGAAATCAATAACATGACTCTGTTGCTCTTCCTAGAAGTTATGCATAATAAGGTTTGACATTTCCCAAAATATGATCTTCATACAGGGGGAGGCAGCAAAGGAAGAATCCCATACCTATACCCATAAGACACATGGTCCACCCAAAGCCATAGGACCAGCTGAGCTCATTCCTTATACCTCCTGGGTAATTTTCACGTAAATATTTTGAGACCATTACAGCGTAGATGACAAGGCCCATGAGAGAGAATACAGCTGCAAGAAAGAAAGAAAAAACACTTTAAGTAAAAATGAGTGGTGGTGAAAACAGAAACAATATAATTCCTTCTCATCATGAATTAAGATCAGGTTAGTGCAATGCATTCTACACAAGGTTGCCATAAAAGAGTGTTCAGAAACTGCAGCTGGTGTAAGAGACAGCATCCAATAAATTTCTGCATTCGTTCTGCATTCAGACCATATTATGCTGTTCTTATATCAACTGCACTTGCTTTCAATTCATTTCCAGGTTCAATCCAAGATGGTGGTTCTTCTCTATAAAGCCCTAAAAGGTTTACAACCGGTGTATCTGAAAGGCAGTCTCCTCCCATGGGAACCTCCCGTAAGAACCTCTTCCCTGTCTAAGATTTGGTTGGTGGCAATGCAAGAAAGGGGCTTCCCTAAATGACTTCAGCCCAATATACCTGAAGGAGCGTCTCCACCCCCATCGTTCAGCCTGGACACTGAGGTCCAGCACCAAGGGTCTTCTTCTGGTTCCCTCACTGCAGAAGTGAAGTTACAGGGAACCAGGCAGAGGGCCTTCTCAGTAGTGGTGCCCGCCCTGTGGAACACCCTCTCATCAAGGAAATAAACAACTATCAGACTTTGAGAAGACATCTGAAGGCAGCCCTGTTTAGGGAAGCTTTTAATATTTGATGAATTATTGTATTTTAATATTTTGCTGGAAGCCGCCCAGAGTGGCTGGGGAAACCCAGCCAGATGGGTGATGTATAAATAAGTTGTTGTTGTTGTTGTTGTCGTTGTTGTTGTTACTTGTGGCAGCATCCCACGTTTGGAATTCCCATCCAAAATAATGGCTAGTTACAGCTCATAGGAACTGGAGTTTAAATGGAGAGTTCCAGATTCCCCATCCCTACTCTTAAAGAAGGTAGCAGAGAGAAGATTGGGTGGTTGGAGATTATGGAGCAGACCACCCATGAGGACAGTGATGATAAAGCTATAAAGACATAAAATGGCCTGGTTTAGGAGGCATCAATTCCTAAGGCATTATATATATATATATATATATATATATATATATATATATATATATATGGTTAACTATTTTGTCATGTGATTCTGTAATTATTACTGAGCTGCATCTTTGTGAATTCATGCCACTCTGCACCACCACACCCACTGCAACTATGCAAAAGGACGCTCCTGATTCATTGTGAACTTTAAGAAGGTCTGTTGCTCTTTCCCTACAGCTAAAGAAGCAACTACTCTCTCCAGACTAAAGCCAGGCATCCACCCTTTGCTCTGAAAACACAGCCTTACCAGCAACAAAACACAGGCCTCCGATGCCTCTGATGAAGTTGAAGCGAAGTGTCGGGATGGCAAATGCAATGATGGCCAGGGCAAAACAGATCACTATGATTACAAATCCAACAAAGAAAGTGGCCGCTGCAGCCTTACCCCAGGCTGAAAAGAAAAATAAAAGTTAGCTGCATTTTGCTCTCTTTTATTCCAAGATAGCCGTACAAGTATACGCAGTGCTTTTTTTTTTCTTAATATTGAAATATTCTCATATTGAAATACTACCCCTCAATGAGGCTAAATTTAGATTCACAAAATGTTTAGGGGGATGCGTACCCCTGCGTACCCGCAGGGGCTGGAAACCACTGAGTATATGTAACAGTTAAAGATGATGTGTGTTCTCCCCTTTTTGTATGAACTGGGCTTTTAACATAAGTCTGGTGATAGATATTAGTTTTTTTCTTCCAAACTACTTTTCCCTCTGTTAAGCTGGATTGCCAGGTTATGGTATTGTTTCAAAAACTTACAGTATTTGTCTAGAGGTGACTGCCAGACAAGCAAAGCTTGGCTCAAATGACTCTTGGTTGTCTTAAGAACTGTTGTATGTCTTTAGCCGTAATAATATCCTGTCACATTAACATACTGTGTGTAGAAGCTGAAGGGAATAGGGGAGGCAGGAATAACCCCAAAGTGTCAGGGAGATAGCAATCCAGAGTACACATCTGCCTCTAGTCTTTGGGTGTCAATCGGGAATGAATAAATAAATAAATATTTTAAAGAGTCGCCTTGGGATTTTCATATACCTTCATGTAGATGAAATCAATACTAAATCAGTCAGGATCTTGAAAACTTGAAACTCAATGTGTAATGTTGCAGAACATCTGCTACTGAAATGAGTATTTAAAACACGCACACAGAGAGATTTTAATTCAGGTATTTAAAGTTTTTGAGGCAAACTGTTATGCCTATTATATTATGTGCCTGAGCGTATAGAGTAGGTGGGTAAATAGGTACATAGAACTGCATTACTGCTGTTTAATGATCCCACTGGCTTTTTAAATTGAACAACACAGTCAACTGAAATTGACTCTCTCTGTCTCTCTCAATCTATTATACTTTCTATGGGAATTGTTGGTGTCCCAACAGGCATAATCTTACAAGAGGCATTCCCCATTCCCTAGCGCTTGAGAGGGAATGTCTTTTTAAAAATAGGAGTTGCAGTTTGCAGTTTTGCTAAGACACACACACAAACATGCACACAAAATAGAAATGTGTAAAATATACCAGCCAATTGATCAGGGGCACCTTTTTAATTGATCAAAATGGTTTTAGTCTATTAAACTAACCAATTAATTGACTAAATACTATTGAAGTCTTACTGTATCATATATGTGTATTTGCATAGCTTGATTAAAATGCTGGTGTTATTTTGGAACAAAATAATGAAAAAATAAACAATATAGAAATTATTTCTAACATATTTGGAAACTTTAGGCCTGCAAAGCATCTCAAGTTCTGCAAGGTTTTTCTCATATTGTCACCCAGCCAATGCTGGTCAATTGTTCTAAGAAGGAGAATTTGGGAAAGGCAGTCTTTTGGGGGAGAAAAGCCTAGGGAGACAAGATGCAACCCAGAGATCTTTATCTAACTCTCCATCCATCTTTTATGGCATGGTGGGGAACCTGTGGTACTGCGTTGCTGGACTACCTCGCTCATTATGCTTGACCATTGGCCATGTTGGCTGGGGATCATGGAAGTCCAACAACATCTAACATGGCCACAGGCTCCCCACAGATGTATAATGGCATTTGGCTCAAAGCCAAACAAAAATATGGAAGAATCTGTATCAGACTAATGTACACACTATACCTTTAAAGCACATTCAAAGCACATTCTTTCCCTCAAAGAATTCTGGGCACTGTAGTTTACCACTCACAGATTTGCAATGCGCTGTAGTTTACCAACAACAAACTGCAGTGCTGAGAATTCCTCAGGGAAAAGAATGAATTTTAAAACATAAAACATAATTCTAAATTTTGCTTTCAGGTAAGTATGTATAGGGATTACAGCCTTAAAGTAACGTCCCCATTTTTTACCACCTAGCAGAGAGAGTTTCACATTTATTTAATATAACCGTACATGCTTAAGAATGGCTGAAACATTACATACAAACCACAAAGGAATACTTATAAAGCCAAATTCACATTTCTTATTTAAAGGGTGAGGAAGAAACAGAAGTATTTTGATCATTGAGTCCTAAAATCAGTTCCCAAACTTGACAGGAGAACACTAAGAATTAACATATCCACCAGGGAGGCGTGGTGCTGTGTGTCAATTGACCAAAACGGTGAGCACTTACTTTTTACTAGTAGTTTTGCATTTTTACATATTATGACCAGCTCATAAATTGACCCAGCTCACAACCCAGATTTTCACTTCCTATTTTAACATTTTTTTCATCCTGACAATTATTGCAATTGCTGATTAACCCAACATAATCTCTTGTGAATCACAAGAGGAAGCAGAAGGAAGTCATATGGATTTCAAAATTGATGTTATATGGGAAACAGGGAGTCCGTATTAAGAAGATGCTTTAGGGAGGCCTTCATCCCAGGGCATATCTTAAGAAAGAGATGAGGAATGACATCTTAGAGTAGACCAAAGTTATTCTACTGTAGATATAGATTTGCTAAACAGAAAATTACCCAAAGTGACGGTTTGGATATACATTACACCATTTGTCCAAATAGATTTCCTTCCTATTCATTAATATTATACTTTCCCCACACAGTTCAACACAGGCTCTATCACATGATTCTTCTGAATATGCAAAGCTCAGTTCCACACAACAGTTCTTTACAGTATGCTTTCTTTTATGGATTCTCTGCCTGATGACATCTCCATGTCTACCCAAAGCTATTTCTTGTCATGGTGGAAAGTCCAGGGGAGATAAAAAGGAAGCTGTTAACCAAACTTTGCTTATATTGTCAGCACTTGTTCTACTGTCATGGATATAAAATCGCTCCTTGAAAGCCTGAGGGAAGATTACTCATTTATGTAACTGGATTTTGCCTCATTCTAGCATTTCAAGATCACTCCTTGTCATAATTGCTAAAATTCATTCTTAAAAATAATTTCTGAACATTTATATTTTGAAGAAAAATTTAGGAGATATTGGTCAAAGTGAGCAGAAGCACTCAAGTCCAGAATAAGAAGAAAACATTACACATATTTACCAATGAAAGGTAATTACTTTCTTCTCTAAGCTCTCCTTTCAAATAGGAGATGATAAATTAGATAGATGATAGAGAGAGAAAGAAAGAAAGAAAGAAAGAAAGAAAGAAAGAAAGAAAGAAAGAAAGAAAGAAAGAAAGAAAGATGATGATAGATAGATAGATGATAGATAGATATAGATGATAGATAGATAGATAGATGATAGATAGATAGATAGATATAAAGCTTGAGTAGACTAATCATGATCATTGGATCATAGTCTTTACCACTGTGATTCTTACCAAAATCCATGAGCGATATGCATTCCCATTCTTCTCGTTCAGTACATAATCTCCATAACGAGCCTTGTTGCATAAACGGTCGGGTTTCTGAGTTTACCCAGCCCCAGCCAACCAGTGCAATGATACCAAAGATCATTGCTAAGCCCAGAAGAAGAGGCATGATCCATCTGCAGCGTGTATAGTCCAGACCATACTGAACCATCTTGTTTGGGTCTTCTTTAGTGGTTTGACGGATAAACAAAAAAGTCTTCCTACTATTTGCTTCCCAGCCTGGGAAAAACAGTAGTTTAATAAAGGTTTATGAAAAGTGTGTGTGTGTATATGTGTGTGTGTGAAAAAGAGAAAGGAAGAAAGACAAAGACAGCGAGCAGCTTTGTGATCCAGACAGGCGCTGAAGGAAAAAGCTCCACCTACATTTCACTGAACAAGTAGCTGCAACAACCTGTTGAGCTGGAAAGAAAATTCAGGGCTGTGCACACCTTGAAACCCGCCCTCCCTTTTCTTTTTCTTTTTGCTACTAATTAAATGATTATTGTGGCCCATTGCCATTAGCATTTTACCCTTTCCTGGCTTTAAGATTTCACAGCAAAGAGCAGTGTTATGTATTGGCGGGAAGAGAGAAAAGAAAGATGGTGAACAACAAAAATAGCCGTTGGTTTACCTTTATGAAGGATGAACAGAAGGTCGTGCCAATACCACTTGAGGATGATACTGATAGGCTATATTCTCCATACTTTCAAACAAACATTGTTTAATTTTATCTTACTGTAACAGTGATGGCTTCCACTAAATATACTTAGGAGTTGTTCCTTTGGCGAAAAGGCTTAAAATTCTCTTAGAGAAATTGTGGTTTCACAATAATCTGTCAATGAAAAGGAGGCAGTGCCAGCTATGCAGCCAGCCATGTTTTGAGGCTATTTGAGGGGAGTGTATTTGCCTGAGAGCTTTATGAAATGAATTTTGATTTGCTGAATCCAAATCTGACTTTATCTAAGTCTCCAGTTTAGCATTGACCAGACTCTCCAACATTTCTCCAATGAAAATAGGGACATCCTAAGGAAAAGTGGGACATTCTGGGATCAAATCAGAAACTGGGACAGCTTCTCTAAATCAGGGACATCCCTGGAAAATAGGCACACTTGGAGGGTCTGCGTTGACCCTAAAACCACAGCTAGCAGTCAAGTCAGCTAATGTCAGCTCCTCACCAGCACAAACATGCTCTTGCATATTCACCATTCAACCAATTTAGATGGGGTTTTGAGGGCAACCTAATGTTAGACCTAACTCTTATCCCAAACCATTTCAGAAGCCTAAGCTGGAAATTTTAAAAATGGCGGCCAACTGGAATTTATTTTGGGCAACAACACAACATCTGCACAAAATATGTCATGAAACCAATCTTGTTAGTTATGTAGTAGATTGAATGACAAATGATAGACTGTGAGGGCCCCTCAGGCAAGATGCCCTTAGTCAGTCCTTTTAAAATGGAAAGGGTGGGATCATAGACTCCACGCCCCAGCACTGTTGCTGTGGGAGTTACTTCTCCACATGATCCAAAGACAGGCAGCAGTTGGCTGGGGAGCAAGGAGGAGCTTCTCGTTGTATCAGCAACTGTCTCATGTCTAAAACCGCAGCAGTTTTGCTGAGCTGCTCTTTGAGTAAGGATGCATTTGTAAGCAGACCACAGTAATAATTTCCCTTCTGTTGTTTATATATTTGAATGGATACCTCCCATTCTTTTCCCCCTAGTGCTTAAGACTTTTGAAATGTAAGAACATGAATCTTATAATGCAATCTGCACAAACCTAGTGCCCTTCAAATGTTTTGGACTATAACTGCAAAACATTTGAAGGGCACAAGATTGGCCAAGGCTGTCATAATGAATCTGCTTGTTGGAGAATTTAAGGCACCCTAATGTACGTTTGCATACTAAAGATGTTTTTAAAAGCTGCCGTAATGGCAAAACTGAGAAGAGAAGACTCCCTGGAAAAGACCCTAATGTTGGGAACGATGGAGGGCACAAGGAGAAGGGGACGACTGAGGACGAGATGGTTGGATAGTGTTCGTGAAGCTACCAGCATGAGTTTGGCCAAACTGCAGGAGGCAGTGAAAGACAGAAGTGCCTGGCGTGCTCTGGTCCATGGGGTTACGAAGAGTCGGACACGACTAAACAACAACAACAATGGCAAAATAAGGAAAAAAATAAGGATGGTAATTAAGGGGCTGTTCTTCCACTTCACTGTTTAGTGATCTGTACTATGACTTGTTCTTTTCTCCAAGCTGTTAAGTTTAATCAGGAAACTGATTAAACTGGTACTTTAAGATAGGATGCACACAATACTTTTCACATCCTGAATATGAGGAGATTAAAGGGCTGCTACTGACATGTTCATGGTCATCTCCCCTGTTGGTCATTCATTTGGCCAGAGATGCAGAGGCAGAGGTCTTTGGTGCAAGGGGTGTGTGTGGAATGATGGCTGGCATGTATTTCAGTAGTAGTGGCGGTGGTGGTGGTGGTGGCGGCAGGGCCCCACCCTGCCCCTTGTGCATTGGGTGAAACACGTTAAGGATATCCCCGACATCAGGCTCTCAAGATGTTGCTGAACTACAACTCCCATCAATCCCAGCAAGCATGTCCAATGACCAGGGTGATGGTAGCTGTAGTACAGCAAGTTATTGAGAGCCAAAAGCTCCCCACACCTGCCCTATATGAATGTCAGTGGTGGGACTAGGGTAAGATGTGTGACTTCTGTGACAAGTATAAAGCCCTTCTGTGGGAATGAAAGGCTAGATTAGATGTGATGAACAAGTGATCTGAAAATTGAATGGAGGATAGGTTTATCATCAACTGTTCATGTGGACTGCTACTATTTAATTACATCAACCAGCCAGGAGGCGCAATTCCATTTCCCCTATTTCCCATTTCTCCCACCAATCAGCATTCCTGGCTACTGGGAGTGAACTAAGAGGAGCAATTAGAGTCCTTAAGGCCAGAACTAGTCACATGAAGATTATCGTCTTGATTTGGCTCTTCTGTTGCCAAACTAGAAGTGTGTAGCTGCTTTGGGAAAGACACTTGCTGGCAGTGCCTTTTGTAAGATTTGGGGCGCTGTGACTCACCTCAAAGCACATGCCTCTGTAAAAGTAGTGTATGCCATTTTGGCTTGGAATATAGCCAACCTCTGCTGGTTCCAGCATGCCATTGGGTGATTTGCAATGGCATGTGAAAATGTCTCCACAATTGCATCAGGCTTTACTCAGTTGTCTTGGGTGCAAACTGACTTTTGCTGGAAGTCACCACACCCTCTGTGATGGTGAGAATAGGCCATCTGTAATCCACAGCCACTGCCTGTGTTCTAATTATCTTGTCAATAACACCAACCCTCTGCTTTTAAAAAAAAAAAAATTTAAAAACATTTCCCCATTTTATTAGCATAATATAACTTTTATAATTTTAAAACACTTCATTTATTTACAAATGCATACCAAAATTATTCTTTAAAAAGTCAAAAGATATTTTATTTATTTTAAATTACTGTATTTTTTGCTCTATAAGACTCACTTTTTCCCTCCTAAAAAGTAAGGGGAAATGTGTGTGTGTGTTATGGAGCGAATGCAGGCTGCGCAGCTATCACAAAAGCCAGAACAGCAAGAGGGATTGCTGCTTTCACTGCGCAGCAATCCCTCTTGCTGTTCTGGCTTCTGAGATTCAGAATATTTTTTTTATTGTTTTCCTCCTCCAAAAACTTGTGGTCTGGTGCGTCTTATAGAGCGAAAAATACGGTATGTTAACCTTTCTCTGCATAACCAATGCAAGGCATGCATGTCATTTTCTAATGAAACACTCCCATTTTAATTTATCAAAACTGTTTATTCAACTGAAGTCCGTATGATACAAAAGCCTGATCATTTAGTACAAGCAATTATTAAAAACAGACTTACTACTCTAAAACATCTGAACATAAGCCATTAAGCAAAATAACAAATTATGTGTCCTAAAAATATCCCTAGTCTATACAAACCAAAATCATCCCACCCCCTACAGATTTAGGACACATTTTGTTGAATTTAAAACATTTGTTCCTACTGAGGGTAGATTGTAAGGCGTGAAGACTGGGCTCCATAAAAAAACAGGACAATAACTGCTGTAGCAACTGAGGGGTACAAAAAGGAGTTATTTAAATCTTGCTATCCCATGGCAAATGGAAGGCTGACTCTACTTAATAAAAGCTACGTGTCCTGTTTAAGTATTATAATTAAAAACAACAAAAGAGTTTGCAAGTGTAAGGCGTGCACTAATACTAAACTCCCTCTTCATTTCATTGATCATGTTAGGAGGTGCTCCAGATACGATTTTATCAAACAACTTCAGCACAACTTCCAAGGCATGCAAATGTAAATCCTCTACTGAAAAGGACGAACGTTTTAAGACCTGACTCAAAACATCCATTTAAGTATGTGCCTGAGGAGAAGATAACCCCATGGCATGCTTAAACCCCATTTCAACTGGTGACATAATGCCACTACTATGTGCATGAACACCCATGACTGATTATCAGCCTGGATTTATCTTTGGAGATACCTTCGCTAACCAATACTCAAGGAAATGTCGTGTTCTTGACCAATCCTCCAGATACTCTTGGACTGTAACCCCCCCTCAGCACCCGCCAGCATGGCCAAGGGTCAGGAATGATGGGAGTTGGGAGTCCACAACATCCAGAAGGCCCCAGGTTGAGAAAGACTGTACCAAAAGATGGGTTTGCCTTTGGAGGTGAAAGCACACTGCTGACTTACCATGGGCGGAACCAGGCGGAAATTAAAAGGAGCCATTCTTTGGCATCACCTATCAAATTCCACTTTTAAGCACTGTGTAAGTTCTTAAAAGTGACAAGCATTATCCAATGTTGCAGTTCCACTGCTGCAACATACTTCTGTAATGGAATGGAATTTCCTCCTCTGTCCCCTCCAGAAGAGGACACTCCAGAAAAGATTTTGGGAATGCACAGGGGAAGGAGCCAGCAGAAATAAGCCTGCAGAGCAATGAATACAGCTCAATGTTGACAGACGTCTGCATGAGTTACTCAAAAAAGATATGTGAACAGTCAAATGGTAACAGTCATGCTGAGTCTTACCTTCCTTAAGCTTTCTCACTTAAAAAAAAACACCCCACTCATTTTTTGTCTATTTAGATATTTTGCAAAGTTTGACAATAAGTACAACTATTTATTTAAAAAACAGCAAATTTTCCAAACTTTTGTATTCTTTGGTTGTGTGTTGCTATGTTTTGTGATTTAATATACGTACAGTGAGGCAGCAATCACATTTCAGAGTGCATTAGTTTTTTCTTGAGAACTTATTTTGCTTTACCACCTTTATTAAGCAAATTATTCAACAGTGGATGGATTCGTTTGGATAATGAGAATTATAAAATACATCAAACAGCCATGTCTGAAGTTATAAATCACAATATACAACATTTCTGCAAATACAAAAACCCCTGTAAAAAGGTATAAAACTGATATTTGATCTTCCATACTCTTCTTAGTAATATACTTTAAATCATGACTATCATGATAAACATAGGTTTTATACATTTACAAAATATTTTAAGTATATGAAAGTATACACATATTCCAATCAAGGTTTCCAGTCATAATAACCTTTTTAAAAAAATATTGTGTTCAAAATAGTACCATTTTAATCCTGTCCATCACTGCATATAGCATTTAACATCTGGACACTTTGAAAACCTAAAAATATTTGTCATCATCCAAGTTACAGAACCCAAATTTAAACACTTTTAAGTCCCACTAATTTTAGTTTGGGAACCCCAGGTTGCAATTCTATTGTCAGTAACTCAATGGGCTTACTTCAGAGTAAAGAGTTATAGGATTGCACTGCTAAGCACATGCTTAACTCTCCTAGATGTGATCGACTATGGAGGAGCATCGCCATAGATTTAAAAACCTGCAATATACTATCTCACTGCTTGATAATTGCCCATCTTATCTCATATCATATGATTACGGCTAGTTTTGTAACCAGCTTTTAGACATCTCTGGGAAAGCTACAGTTCTCATTTCATGGATATGGTATCCCTCTTGTGCAAAATGTATAAATATTTATTCTGCACTTTTCCAAAGCATTCTCATAGACACTATCTTGCTGTAACTGCTTTTAGTTTTTTCTAAAATTCACATCAGACTGACATTACTGGATAAGGATCCTGCAAACCTAGACTCTAAGGGTTGTGCTGGTCTTAAAGTGTAAAAGGAATTTACTCAGTAAAATATCAAAACATAGAAACAAACCACACGGAGACACATCTTACTTTCTTTTGAGGTTATTAAAAGGAAACTTGTATTAACCATCAAAACACAATTTATTCTGTCTTCCTTGTAAAAACAGCAGCTGCCAGATCTGAAAATGGATACAAGACTAAAAACGAACTGTGAAATTTGGCTTAATTATTAGAACAAAGCTAGGAATTCTATGCCAAATGAAAACAGGGCAATATAAGCATGCTCTTTCCCACAAGCCAGAAACGATATAGTTTTCTTTACTGAAAGCGATCTTTTCTACTAACTCCATATCAAACACGTTCGCCACTGCTGTAGATGGGGTAGGGTTTGATGTTGCCCAAGACTTCATCTTCCCAGTTGGGGAGGCAGCAGAAAAAGAAGGCACAGCCTATCGCAATCACAGTGCTTGCCCAGCCAAAGCCATAAGCCCAGCTGAACATGTTGCTTCCTGTCAATGGAATGTCCTCCACAAACATCACTGGATAGATGACCAGGCCTATAATTTGGAAAGCAGCTGAATGGAAAAAAAGCGAAGAAAAACAAATTAGGAGTTAAATTAATAACCTTTTGTCCTGAGAAACTTATTTGAAGCTAACTGTATTCTTGTTAAATGTTTCATCAGTTACTCCTACAATTACAGACTAGTTGCAGCACCCTCACGCTGGGCGTTCCAGAATCATTAACTATGTGTTATTTCTTAGCAGATGAAATAAAGAATGTTCAACTCAGTACTTGCCTTGCAAACTGGACACAATTAGCTTATCAACACCACAGACTCAAAGTGGTTTTAACAGTCACTCCCCCTTCTAAGAGAAGCTGGGAAATTGTTTGGGTTTTGTAACAGAGCATTCTTAGCACCTCAATACTACAGTTCCCAGGATTCTTTGCAGGATACTAGGAACTGGTATGGGTTTGCAGTGTCAATAAGTTTCCACAGTAGTGCCTGAAGTTCCTAGCAGTCGTGGAAATTCTTCACATAACTGGGAATTTATCCACACACAAAAACCCTGTATGTTGCAGTATAAAAAGGAAGAAGGAATGATGGGGGTGTACAAAATCAGGAAAATGTGTCAGCTGCCTCCACTTGAGGGTGCTGCATCTCAAGCAATGTCATGTAATGTGCATGCATTTCCTGCTTTAGGAACACAATGCATTCCCTGAAAATTGTTTGTTAGGCAAGCATTCATATAATGTGTCCATGATTCTCATTTGCATAGCGAGTCAACAATGTTCATTGATTACTATGGGGAAATTTCTAATACACTCCTGACACTAGGAATCTTGCACATAGGAAGGTTTCGGTACTAATTCCTTGTGTTCAGATAAGTGAATTTCGCATAGCGAGCGTTCCTAAAGCAGGACCTAAGGCAGGACGCTAGCAGCGGCTTCAGCCTGGCATGCAAGTCACCCTGTGAACACACGTCTTGTGTCACCTCAACACTAATACCTTAAAACACATATAAGATCTATCTGCCCCTGAAAATCAAGATAATTTAGTTCCTAGAAACAATGACATTTGACTGCTAAAGTACATAATGGTCTAGTTTGGCTGTAACAGTAAGCAATGGTTTATTAACACATGCGTGAGCCTGGGGTTTATCTATTCACCCTCCTGCTTGCTCCTCCGGGTCAAAGATCAGAAACTTTTACTTTCAGTTTCAAGTAAGCACAGTTAAACATTTGCATCCAAGGCATTTAGTTAAAGCAGCAACTATGTTTTCTGTAACTAGTCCTAGGAAGCGTGTGAATCTGCAGTGAAAACAAGTTACAAAAATTATCTCTGCTGCTACTTCTGCAATTGCAGAAATCACAGAAACTGTAGCATTATGTACCTGTGTAGCAGTTGTTCACAGTCTTTATTGGCGGTTGGTCAAGATGGGTTTGGTGCAGGGGAAAGTAGTCCCTATTTCCCCCAACATGGAAAATGGCTCTCATACAGAGAAGCTCTATAGGTCAGAATCTGAGACTAACAGAGGTGGTAAGTAAAAATTAACATAAATGTTGGTGGGAGTTCGGTGCCTTAAAACGTGTGTGTGTGTGTGTGTGTGTGTGTGTGTGCGCGCTGTTACAAATCTCAGATATGCATCCCTAAATATTACAACCTTGATTACTTCTCGACTAACACAAGCATAGTCACTACTGATTAGTTTTTGAAATGAAAACAAAGTTTTCTCTAGGACCAAGAAGATTCTGGAAAACAAATCTAATGAAAGTCACATTGTATTCAGTGTAAGCCCATTGTTTAAAACCGGTTTCTCTTAGCTGCAGTCTTACCAACGACGAAGAGCAAACCTCCAATGCCTCGAACAAAGTTGAACCGTAGAATATCAATGGAAAAGGCTATGACTGCTAGGCAGAAACAGATGCAGAGGATGACAAAGCCAACAAGATATGTAGCAGCAGAAGCTCTTCCCCAACCTATGATTTAAAATAAGGGGAGAAAAAGAGAGGCTATTACACACACACACATATATGAATTTAGAGCTTAGTGATGCATGCAGAGCACATATTTCACATTTTGCAAAATTTGAATGCAGCTCCAAGGTAACAACAATGAATAGAACACACATGATTTTTTTTAGAGGAGGCCATGAATCCTATTGGATTTATATACAAGCAACAATCATTTTGTGTGGGGGTCATTCTTGACCTCCATGTGCATCGGCAGCAGATGCAAAAGCCCACCCCATTTTTAGGCCACTTCTGGGTCAGCAGCGATGAGTGTGTGCATGACCACACGTCAATCAGACACCTGTAAAATGGTTGCTGCCTGTCTATACTGATATATAGCCCAGAATCCTGTTTCTTCACAGTGACCAACCTATGGAAAGGCTACAAGCAGGACATAATGGCAACAGCCCTCTTGCACCATCGCCCTCCTGCAGCAACTGGTATTCAGATTCACTTTGATCACACTGCCTCCGATCAAAGAGATAGCATGCAGTCATAATTACTCATAGCCTTATCCTCCATCAGCATCATATCATTATCATACATTATGTTGCTTCTCTGGGCCCTGCTCAACTATCTAGGTGCATCCAGTGTTGCATATACCCTGTCTAAGACAGCCAGATATTGAGAAAAAGGGTGGCTTAGCTGTGCTTTAAGCTGGTAATGTGAACACAGCCTAAGAGTGTGAGACAATGGATTTACATGACTCTGGAGACCAGTGTAATAACATATTCTATCATTTCATCAAAAGGTATTAAGAGAAGGAATGTATGGATTCAGTAATAATGTGGTAGCCAAAAAACCTTAACTGCATTGGAAGTCCCAGATTTGAAGCTGTTCAGTTTTAATGAGACAGAAAATGCACAAGTCAAGAAATGGGACTAAATCCAGCAGCTTGCTTAAATTAGAGCTGCAAGCTTTAATACAGGCCTTCGTGTGCACTGAAGAGTACAATTCTGTGCCCATGTATTTAGAAGCAAGTTCCACAGATAAAGTTAAGTGCTGTACCAATATACCAAATATTCCTTCCAAGGTAAGTTTCTTGCTCGTGGATTGTGTCCTTTTATTGCTTCTTGTTGAGTTAGACACCAGAATTATTGATGACTAGTCTGTTAATTGGCCCTTGTCAGATTTCATTCAGCCAGGGCTTTAATTACCAATCTGAAGCACTAAGTTTGCTCTTAACATTTTTATATATTGGGAAACAGGTTATATATTGGCTGACAGGTTCTAGGAGCCACAGGTGAGGTTGGGGGGCCAAAGGTGGACAAACTACCCCAGAAAGAGCACCCCCGCCAGAGGTACTACTCCTCCCCTAACACCACATGCACCCTATCTAAATGTAGAGGGCACAAAAAAGGTTGTATAATGCCCAGCTTACACATAATGCAACACCACAGTTTAGCATTAGGTCTGAACCCTAAAGTGTTGTTAATCTGACATGCATTTAATAAGGACAAGCCAACTTCATAAACAACGGTTTGAAGTTGGCTTGTTTCCACTAACCATAGTTAAAATTAACTGCAGTTTGTCCAGGTTTGGATATCACAACAAGCTGCAGTTAGCCAAAACTGGAAGTGAAAGCTTCCAAAACCCTCACAAAGGTGCGCCAGAGGAAGAGAAGGTAGCATTCAAGCCCAGTGCTCACTCCTATTATGCTAAACCATGTGTTATTATTACATATGGATTATTATTGTTATCTATATACTGCTTAATGCCAAAATAGGCTTCTAAGGATGGCATAGGAGAGAAGATCTTAGCTTGTGTTGCGCATTCCTGTTTACACAACATCTTTAAAGGCATACCGCTTAATTGCATTTGTCCCAAATTGTCTCTAAGGATGATATAACCCTTAACCATTGTTAAATCTGGAAGGGAAAGAAAGAAACTAAAAAGAGCTGGAGAGAGGAAGTGACTGATCCCACAGCTTGTCTCTAGTTTCAGTGCTTTAACCATGACCATCAGTTTGAGCAGTCCTTAAATAATCCTGTTTTCTTCCTGCTGTGTCTCAGAATTAAATCAGTCGCAAGGGTTAGTAACAGGCAATTATTTAATAAATAAAAGGACAAAAGTGGGTTCGGCTATGTAGGTCTATGATGAATCCACTGATTAGAACAGTTTATAGCTATAAAGATGCTTCACACACAATAATTCAGGAAACTCTTAATTATAAAGCTTCTTTGTACCTCAAATGATTATGAATGCTGTGTCTGTAAGTTTGTGGTCCTGGGGAGATTGGAAAAGCTAATATGAAAACACCCAAGCAGTTGGGCTTGTTAAACTTTGATCCTGATCATAATTGTTACAGTGATGGTGCAACAGTAATAATAGACATAATTATTATCATTCCAGCGAGCAAGCCACTCCTAAAATCTCTGTGTCTATTCAGGGCTCAGTCATTTATTTTTATATGATCACATGCCTTTGCCTCTGTACCTTTTCCCTACCCTTCTTCGGCTTGAATAACCCTCTTCAGGCAGCATCATGCTTCACTGGAAACTCAATACATCAGGCAGGAGTGGGGCTGTGCTGAATTGCCCCATGCCACATCATGTCACCTACAAACTCCCCTGCATGTGCCTCACATACACTTGTGGTCACATGGGTGGCATGGAAGCCTCCAAGTATTCAGCTGCACATGAGAAAGCCGTCTCCCAGCAGAGATATCCACAGAAATGACTACCTGGGCACAGCCCTGCTCCTCTTCATGTGCCGAGTTTACATAAGAGTATAATGCCTGAATAGGTGAGTGCTAACCATGGTTAACATTATGGTTCTACTCCTTCCTAACCATGGTTTGCTAACCAAACTGGTTAAGAGGGGATACAGTGGTACCTCGGGTTACAGACACTTCAGGTTACAGACTCCACTAACCCAGAAACAGTACCTCGGGTTAAGAACTTTGCTTCAGGATGAGAACAGAAATTGCGCAGCGGTGGCAGCAGGAGGCCCCATTAGCTAAAGTGGTACCTCAGGTTAAGAACAGTTTCAGGTTAAGAATGGACCTCCAGAACGAATTAATTTCTTCACCCAAGGTACTACTGTACTCTTAAGTATTAACTGCTATTAATATCGTTGACATAATGCTTAACCACAGTTTAGAGTTGCCCTGCCCAGCTGCAAGGGAAACAATAGCTATATATATATTTTCTACTGATGGGAGTTAATTTTGAGGGGGAAATACCCCTTGCCCAGTTTCTTCCCCATTTCTGTACTCCATGCAAGAAGCTTCCTTGGGCTGTGTTTTCATTACAAAAAAGAAAACCTGAGGAAAGAGATTCATTATTCCAAAGTTAAGTCTAATTTGGTTCTCAGACAAATCTGAATTAAGATGCTGGCAATTTAGAAATCATTACAAGCAGAGGTTCCCTCCCATCCCTTCATATGGAGGGTGTGGCTCTTTTCCATACCCTCTGCAACACTCAAAGCCAGCAAGTACAAGCTTGATCATGAAGCTGCAGCCAAGGACGGTTTGTATCAACAAGTATTCTTTCTTGAAGTTAAGCTTCTTTATACTTGGGAAGGGTGGGGAAGAAGCACTAGCAGAGAAGGAGTTCAACCAGAAATCTCTCACACCACCATCATTCTGTGCGATTGCTTCACACGGCATTCGTTGCCATATTTTAACAAAGAAAACATAATGGCAAGCAGCAGGTTTTTGTGGCAATCTTACAAACTAACTTGCTTATTCTGACAAGTCAATCTTAGTTGAGTAGAGAGATTTGACTCCCATCCAGTTCCAATGAATTTGAAGCACACCACCCTTATTTGGAAATCAGTATTTCTAAAAATCTACACATGGTCTCAGTTGGTACATAATAGATATGCTGAGGGAAATTACCTGAGAATACGTACCAATCTCTCTAAAAATCCAATCTACCTGGCTGGCGCAACAGCCTAACTTCTTCATTTCATAGCAGCTACCTGTCATGTTTTAAGCATCTCACTATGCATGGTAGGAACTGCTCCCTACCCCATAGTTTTCCCTACCTAGAAACTGGAAGATATTTCCAGTCTACTCTAGGTTACAGTAGACTGGAAATATCTTCCAGTTCTCACCATTTACTTCCGCCTTCCTGACCTGTTGAAAGGTGCCAACGCAACATAATATTTCCTATGAAAAATTATCAGCTTCCAAACCACATGGGTGATCCTTGCTAGCAAGTTGTGTTTTGGGGGCTATCTACTTTAAAGAGTAAAAACTGGATCGTATGCAATTCCGCTTTCAATACTCTTTGTGCCTGTAAAGGTTACACTGCTTCATTTCTAGTCAGTGCATATACTGTAACTTCTTGGTTAAATCTGGCAACTTTTTAAATTACAAATCTTCTGGTTTATTTTTGTTTCACTTTTGTTACACTATAGCCCCGCTGGATAGCAATAATGTGGTAGTTTGTGGGGACACATCACAGAACAAACTATAGTAGAACAAATCTACCAGTAATGTACTATCATGCCAAGAACATGGTGCAGAACACACCCACAATAAAACACCAATCTGGAGGGCCCAGGGTAAATTGGGAAGGCAGGAGGAATGGGAAAATCTAGTCTGGTTGTAGCATAACAGCAGCTGGACATCTTCACACATGCCTCTAATAATGTATATGAAAGACTCTAAAAATGTCTTTCTTTAGAAAAGAAGCAAGTTAAGATGATACTTATCCAGCATCATCAAAAATTTTATTTTTATTTTTTAAAAAACTTATTTAATATTCAAACTGTAAGCTCCCTATAAAAGGTTCCAACCCAGAACAGTTTTTTAAGCATGAGTGAAAAAGTGCCTCGAGATACGTTTAGGTACAGCTTGCAACTTAAAATAAACGAGGCTCTAATACAAATAAGCTGCTGCAATTAAATCTGCAGTAGTCTGCTTGAGCAGATGGGTTATGGCACACTGTAAAGGCAAAGTGCAGCTGTGACCATTTTTAACTTAGCAACAAAACAGCACAATAGGAGCGGTCTTATCTATGCTTCTCTAGCACTGATATGGTTGCTTGTCTATAACCGTCAACTGTGTACAGAGAGCCAACAAGTATATAGTTTGCACATCCCTAAGGAGAGTTCTGACCTTCATCTGAACATGTTTAGGGTGGGGCCACTCTTGCCACTCCCCATGAGTGTCAGTAAGGAGGCAGTTGCTGTGAAAGATGATTCCAGAGTTAATTTAAAAAACAAAGTCTCTAGTCCTTCTACAACCCAAGATAAGATGAAAAACATGGAGGCGGGATTATGGCCATTATTATTATTACCACCCTGCCCATCTGGCTGGGTTTTCCCGGCCACTCTAGGCGGCTTACAGAATATATAAAACATAATAAAGCATCAAGCATTAAAAATTTCCTGATACAGGGCTGCCTTCAGGTGTCTTCTAAAAGTTGTATAGTTCTTTATCTCCTTGACATCTGAAGCGTGGGACCCTTTCAGTGTTTTTAAGCAATGAATGAAGTCATGAAAAGGAGTTCTGTTTCCTGATGTTCATTGTTAAAGCTTTTTCTGTCTTGCCTGGTGAATATGTGCCCCTCAGACAACAACTCAGAAATCCAGGATAGCTGTGACTTGACAGTAGTGTTCTTACACAAAAACAAATTGTGAAGACAATTCATGATCTTTCTAAGTCAGCTTTCTATATAAGAGATTTCTAAAACGGGCTTTCCACCCCACACCCCACTACTGAATTTGTAAAGCATTTTAAAATGTCCACTAAAAGCAATTTAAAATGTATCTGCCAATGCAGGAAAAAGTCCATCATTATTATACCCATATTTGCAGGGAGGAATTGTATGGCTCGGAGTATGGGTCATGGCAGCCTTGTAAAACACCCCAGTGTTGTTATATCCTTTTTGTTGCTGGCGTGGGGAGTTCCCTTTTACCTAGTTTCCTGGCATGCTTCCCCCTCTCACACCCTCCAAGAGAAGTGCAGCAGTAACACAACTAAGGGACCATTTCTTGTTTTCACTCCATTGTAAGGATTGACACCTTCCCCTGAACGTCTCCCAGAGCAGCCATTTTAAATAGGCGGAAGTTAAAATTGTGTAAGGATCCTGTTTTTAAGGGCCACACTAAGTAGCAATAAGGTTTATCTGTTCCTAAAATCCAAGTGCTCACTGTTATATTAGTTCCTGGGCACCATACAACACCCCCTCCCAATAACGTATTACAAAGACTGCAAAATCTGGATTTGTTTTGTTTTAGTTCTTTTTGTTGAGTGCGAGCTGAACTTGTTGCATGACTTCTTCTATGCCCCCAATTTGAAGAATCAGAAACAGCTCTGCAGAGTCTGGCATTCAAAGAAGAAAGTCTCATAGGGCCTCCGTCAATCACACATATACTTGGATCATGGCCTATGTATACGGCTGACATTTACTGCATTATACCCAAAGGAATAACTGTTACCTACTATTTGTGCCTATTCTGCTGACAGAATGCAGCTTGTCTTTATTGAATGCTAAATTTTATATTTTTCCAAGACTAATTAGCACGTTCACAGCCAACATATAAAAATTCTGAACGTTTTTACATGCTTTGAAAGAGTAATATACTACTTTGTGAGAAAGTGTTGATTTTAAAGCAGAAGTAAACCTGTATATGGAAAGTCACGTTCCAAAATTATTCCAACAGGTCGAGCCACCAAGCAACTCAGAAGCTGCCATGCGAGGATTCCTGTCACACAACGGACATATTGTGCACTTCAAACAAGCAGGCAACAATGCCGCTGGTCAAGTCTTCTCAAAATTAAACAAAATAGCATTTGATAGGGTGAAGGGTGTGGCCTCATCCAAGGCCCTTTGAAATGAAGTGAATGATCGTACAAGTCACTGGCATAATTGAATAATGTCCTCTTCTTTTGTTGAAGTCTAGTTCTCATTACACATCAAAACAGTTAACTGAGCAATCTGAGAGCATGCAAGGCGTTGCTTTTTTAATTCTTATCCCTGCCTCTCCCGCAGGTCCTAGCAGTTTTTCTTAGTCTTTCCTCTCCCTGTTGCCTAATTCAATGCCAGCCCAGTCCTATTCTGCCTCCCAGGCTCACCAAGTCCCAAACTTTCTTCTACCGGGATCGGATAGTTTTAGTTAACAGCCACAAATATGCCAACGCTTCTCACAACTCTCACAAGGCCCAGATACGAATAGCATTTCCTTAACAGCAGGCGACGTTAGCAAAGGTGACCTTTGTACAATGCATCCTGGGCCTCTTACCGGTGCATTTTCAGGCACCAGTTTAGCCACTTAGGCCAGAACTGATGATTTAGATTCCGCCCCCTTTCCCCCTCCCCATTTATTTTAATGCCTGGTTGTGCATGGATGGGTCCAGTCCCTGTGAAGCCCATAACCAGCCCATGCTCCCGATTTCGGATACTCACTATAATCCATCAGGGATCTGCACTCCCAGTTCAAATCATTTTCGTTCGCTTTCATGCAGTCCGACCAGAGAGAGGCTTTGCGCACGTAAGGCTGTTCGGCGGACTCGAGCCACCCCCTGCCAGACAAGGCGATGATGCCCAGGATGATAGCTAAGCCCAAGATAAGGGGCAGGAGCCACCGGCACCTCCAGCAGGCCAAGCCGCAGCGAACCATGTTGGGCAGAAGAGTGGGGAAAGCGGAGAGGAGGAGAAGATCCCTTGGACTGGGCCGGTGCGCGCGCGCGAGGCCGCTTTTAGGAGCTGGGCGCCTTTTAATCTCCGCGCAGGGAGGAGAGAGCCGCGCCTAGATTCCAGGCACCGAGGAGAGTAGGGGCAGCGGCGGCGGCAGCAACCTGTTGAGCCAGAGAGAAACTTGGCTGGTAAACAAACCTGGCTTCCAAGTACACTCCCAGGTTTTTAACCCTTCGCTGGCAAGCACCGCGGGGCGTGTTGGCTGAAGCGCAGCACGGCGAATGTTGTTCGAGGGGAGGAGATTCGAACTCGCTGCCAAAGCGCTGATTTTGGTTTGAGGCAGGGGACACCGCCTGGCGGATACACGCGGCAGCAGGCCCATTCCGGAAGTAAGGCCCACGGAAAGGCGCACTCTTTTCCTTGAGAAGCACTCCGTTTGCAACCAATATTGACTTCCAGGTAAATGTCACAGAATCATAGAATTGTAGAGTTGGAAAGGACCATTTAGTCCAGTGGTTCCCAACCTTTTTTTGGCCATGCCCCACCTAAGTATCTCTAAAATCCTGATGTGCCCCCCGCCCTGACATATAATTCCTTTTATTCAAAAAGTGATATCCTATTCCCTTGGAGGAAGCCTAAAAGGCCATTAACTGTTAATACAGTAACTCATTCTTGAATTGCCCCCCTTAAAAATCAAATTGCCCCCGCCCCACGTTGGGAACCCCGGATCTTGTCCAACCCACTGCAATGCAAGAATCTTTCACCCAACCTGGGGCTTGAACTCACAACCCTGAGATGCTAAGAGTTTCCTGCTGCACTGACTGAACTATCCTTCCTTAAGAGCAAGCTGCATACAGTCGTACCTCGGAAGTCGAACAGAATCCATTCCAGAAGTCCATTCGACTTCCAAAATGTTCAGCTTCCAAAGCGCAGCTTCTGATTGGCTGCAGGAAACTCCTGCAGCCAATCAGAAGCTGCAGAAGCCCCTTCGGACATTCAGCTTCCGAAAGAATGTTAAAAAACAGAACACTCCTGGTTTTTGATCATTTAGGAGTGGAAACGTTCGATTCCCAAGGTGTTCAGGAGCCGAGGTATGACTGTATAACTTTTCTTCCCCATCTCCTTGTGAATCATTTCATATATACCATATATGTTCCCCAAGTATACTCTTTATTTGAATGGTCCATATTTCTTAAGCAGTATTAGACTTTTTTGGTCCTGCCTCTGGCAAAATCCCCCTCCCCCCACCATTAACAAATCTCACAGACAGCTTTCGGTAATCTCGCCATCTTTCGTACATTCCTAACCCATGTAGTCACCTTTTCAGCCTGCACTATCCAGCCCATACTCCCTAACCTTTAAAGGGTTTTGGGTTCAGTGAGCCTCAGCCTTACCCCAACCTGCTGCCTTTCATATGTTTTCAGATTACAACTGCAGCCACCTGGGACTGGTGGGAATTGTAGTCCCAAACATCTGGAGCAAACCAGATTTTGGAAGACTTGCCATCTAATTTATGCTTGTCTGTTTATTGGCCATGTTTGCATGTCAAGCTAAATCCACATTTTACCATGAAGGCAACAAGCCTAATCTCTCCCTCTGCTTCTCACAACCAATACTGATGGTCTCCTTATAGAATAAATTGGGAACAATCTTTCCCTTTCTAATCCCCTTCACCACAACTAACATGATGTCTGAACTGTAAACTGTGCTTAGAATCATAGAATCATAGAGTTGGAAGAGACCACAAGGGCCATCGAGTCCAACCCCCTGCCAAGCAGGAAACACCATCAGAGCACTCCTGACATATGGTTGTCAAGCCTCTGCTTAAAGACCTCCAAAGAAGGAGACTCCACCACACTCCTTGGCAGCAAATTCCACTGTCGAACAGCTCTTACTGTCAGGAGGTTCTTCCTAATGTTTAGGTGGAATCTTCTTTCTTGTAGTTTGGATCCACTGCTCCGTGTCCGCTTCTCTGGAGCAGCAGAAAACAACCTTTCTCCCTCCTCTATGTGACATCCTTTTATATATTTGAACATGGCTATCATATCACCCCTTAACCTCCTCTTCTGCAGGCTAAACATGCCCAGCTCCCTTAGCCGTTCCTCATAAGCCATCGTTTCCAGGCCTTTGACCATTTTGGTTGCCCTCCTCTGGACACGTTCCAGTTTGTCAGTTAACCGGTTTGTTTAAACAAGCCAGCTTCATAACCCATGGTTTCAAATTGGATTGTTTCAAACATTAACCAGGGTTTGTCCGTCCAGATAACATGACAAGCCGTGTTAAAGGAAGTGAAAGATTTTAAAGTCCTCATGGGCATGTCAGAGGAAGAGCTTTGCTAGTACAGTTGCTGCCCTGGTACAAGGTCACTTAGGCAAGATTTTATGTAGCTCACAAATTTAGAATTTATTTTTGATCTCATTGCAATGGTCAACTACAAATTATATTTGATAGGGCCTGCAGCTTAAAATGATTTCCCTTAACACCTCTTTTGTGCATTTTGGACACCTACTGATCTCAATTTCAAGAAGAGAGAGCATTGCATAGACCAGTACAGAATTTGGAACATTCCAAAATATCAGATTGTTGTTTAGTCGTTTAGTCGTGTCCGACTCTTCGTGACCCCATGGACCAGAGCACGCCAGGCACTTCTGTCCTCCACTGCCTCCCGCAGTTTGGTCAAACTCATGCTGGTAGCTTCAAGAACACCATCCAACCATCTCGTCCTCTGTCGTCCCCTTCTCCTTGTGCCCTCCATCTTTCCCAACATCAGGGTCTTTTCCAGGGAGTCTTCTCTTCTCATGAGGTAGCCAAAGTATTGGAGCCTCAGCTTCACGATCTGTCCTTCCAGTGAGCACTCAGGGCTGATTTTCTTAAGAATGGATAGGTTTGATCTTCTTGCAGTCCATGGGACTCTCAAGAGTCTCCTCCAGCACCATAATTCAAAAGCATCAATTCTTCGGCGATCAGCCTTCTTTATAGTCCAGCTCTCACTTCCATACATCACTACTGGGAAAACCATAGCTTTTACTATACGAACCTTTGTTGGCAAGGTGATGTCTCTACTTTTTAAGATGCTGTCTACGTTTGTCATTGCTTTTCTCCCAAGAAGCAGGCGTCTTTTGATTTCGTGACTGCTGTCACCATCTGCAGTGATCATGGAGCCCAAGAAAGTAAAATCTCTTACTGCCTCCATTTCTTCACCTTCTATTTGCCAGGAGGTGATGGGACTAGCGGCCATGATCTTCGTTTTTTTGATGTGACCAGTGGCCATGATCTTCGTTTTTTTTATTTCTCCATAATCCAGTGCATGTTTGCAATTTGGTCTCTGGTTCCTCTGCCTCTTTTATATCCAGCTTGCACTTCTGGGAGTTCTCGGTCCACATACTGCTTGAGCCTTCCTTGTAGAATTTTAAGCATAACCTTGCTAGCGTGTGAAATGAGTGCAATTGTGCGGTAGTTGGAGCATTCTTTGGCACTGCCCTTCTTTGGGATTGGGATGTAGACTGATCTTCTCCAATCCTCTGGCCACTGCTGAGTTTTCCAAACTTGCTAGGATATTGAGTGTAGCACCTTAACAGCATCTTCTTTAAAAATTTTAAATAGTTCAGCTGGAATACCATCACTTCCACTGGCCTTGTTATTTGCAGTGTTTTCTAAGGCCCATTTGACTTTACTCTCCAGGATGACTGGCTCAAGGTCAGCAACCACACTACCTGGGGTGTACGAGACATCCATATCTTTCTGGTATAAATCCTCTGTGTATTCTTGCCACCTCTTCTTGATGTCTTCTGCTTCTGTTAGGTCCTTACCACTTTTGTCCTTTATTATGGTAATCTTTGTACGAAATGTTCCTTTCATATTTCCGATTTTCTTGAACAGATCTCTGGTTCTTCCCATTCTGTTGTTTTCCTCTATTTTTTTGCATTGCTCGTTTAAGAAGGTCTTCTTGTCTCTCCTTGCTATTCTTTGGAAATCTGCATTCAATTTCCTGTATCTTTCACTATCTCCCTCGCATTTTGCTTGCCTTCTCTCCCCCGCCATTTGTAAGGCCTCGTTGGACAGCCACTTTGCTTTCTTGCATTTCTTTTTCATTGGGATGGTTTTAGATGCTGTCTCCTGTATAATGTTGCGAGCCTCCATCCATAGTTCTTCAGGCACTCTGTCCAGCAAATCTAAATCCTTAAACCTCTTCCTCACTTCCACTGTGTATTCATAAGGGATTTGATTTAGATTGTATCTTACCGGCCCAGTGGTTTTTCCTACTTTCTTCAGTTTAAGCTTGAATTTTGCTATAAGAAGCTGATGATCTGAGCCACAGTCAGCTCCAGGTCTTGTTTTTGCTGACTGTATAGAGCTTCTCCATCTTTGGCTGCAGAGAATATAATCAATCTCATTTCGATGTTGCCCATCTGGTGATGTCCATGTGTAGAGTCGTCTCTTGTGTTGTTGGAAAAGTGTGTTTGTGATGACCAGCTTGTTCTCTTGACAGAACTCTATTAGCCTTTGCCCTGCTTTGTTTTGATCTCCATGGCCAAACTTGCCAGTTGTTCCTTTTATCTCTTGATTCCCTACTTTAGCATTCCAATCCCCTATAATGAGAAGAACATCCTTCTTTGGTGTCACTTCTATAAGGTCTTGTAAGTCTTCGTAGAATTGGTCAATTTCAGTTTCTTCAGCACCAGTAGTTGGTGCATAAACTTGGATTACTGTGATGTTAAAAAAAAATCAGATGCCGGCTTGCAAATGCCTGTACTAAGCATGGCTATATTAAATTTTCACACAATACATAAGACTTTGCATATGCCTGTTGTAGCACCTCACCTATTCCTTCTCAAATGGAGATGAACCTAAACAGACTGCAAACAGTGACTCCACACAGAAAAATGCATCTAGAGAACTCACTCCTGTCTGGTCCCTTGTATGGTTCCCTTCATTCCTTGTTCTAAATACCTCAGTCCTACATCCAAAAAACAAAAAACTTCCCTAATGGGGGGGGGGGGACGGGACTTCAATGTAATACAACTATTGAGCAGAGGCATAAGGAAAGTCAGGGAGCAACAGGCACCTAGCTTATCCTGGGAATCAGTGCCAGATCTACAGATATTGCTATAGGGGGGCAAAAGTCTACACTACTAGATTTTCCTGTCTGAGCCCCCTTCTCCTTCCTGTCTGATCACCCTCTCCCTGACAACAGCTCCAGATCACTCTGGACCATCCAACCCAACCTGCAGAGATATGTGGATCTATTTGACCAATGCCCAAATCCTTCTGAAGAGGCCCGATTTGGCCTGGGACTTGGCAGAATCCAGTGCACAGCCCTACTGGCTACGATCTACTAATTCATTATTTTATTACTTCATTCTCCTGCACCTGTAGGTTAGACCTCGGCATCTTCCAGATGTGGCTATAATCCCAAAGGAGCCTAGGGAGGTTTGTTTGCTGCGGAATTTTATCAAGCGGAACCTGCAGCAAAATGTTGCCTTGTATCCTCACCACCCACTGATGCCATGGGGGACTTCTTTCCAAGGCTCCTCCAGCCACTAGGGAGTGTGTTCAATCTTCATTCTGAACTTGATAAGGAAGTGAAAGAAGAATTGGGCTCCCCTGAGCCTGTCATTAGGTAAGGAAAAACAAGATACACAGCTGCCTGCCATGCATTTCATTGTGTGTCAAGTTTGGCCCTCGAGCTCTTTGCGTGCATGAAAAGCATTAACTTTCCTGTAACTGGTTTTTGATAAGCATGCTAGAGTGACACTTATTCAATTCACTATTCTAAATCAGATGCTTTTAAATTTGGTTTTGAAAACACACTTGGCTTGCGATCTTGGAGCGTTTTTATCTTTACCTCTTAACACAAATGATGGCTTTGTGGCTTTAAAAATAAAACTGACCCAACTTGCTTACTGTGCAGTGGGTGGGTGCACAATCTCACTTCTGATCAGATTGCAGTGGGGGAGTGAAGAGATAATACTCCAGTCTCTGTCTCCTTATGGACTGGGTACCCCAGTATTTGTAATTACTGTGTTTAAGGAATAGCAAGATACATAGCTGCATCTAATTTGTCCCTCAGGAAACCATGAATAAAGAAATGGACCTGAACATATAATAATAATAATAATAATAATAACAACAACAACAACAACAACAACAACAACAACAACAACAACAACAACGACAACAACGACAAGGGGCTCTCGCGCATCAGGTGTCTAAATATCTTTGTCTTAAACTCTCTGCAATGCAAGAATCACAGCTAAAGAGTCTTGGATTGGCCATCCAACCTCTCTTTTAAACCTCTAATGAAGGACAGTCCACAACCTCCCCAGTTAGTCTGTTCCACGATTGAACAGCTCTCACCATCAGCAAGTTCTTCCTTGTGTTTAGTTGGAATCTTTTGTCTTGTACTTTGAAAGCATTGGTTTGGGTTCTACTCTCTTGAGCAGCAGAAAACAAGCTTGCTCCATCTTCCATGTGACAGCCCTTTAAATATTTAAGGATGATCATCGTTGAGCAGCATCAGGCTCAGGACAGAACCCTTCAATACCCCACTTGTCACTTTTTTTCCAGGATGGTGAGGAACCAAGCCTCATGAGGAACAGTTGAGGGAGTTGGGTATGTTTAGCCTGGAAAAGAGGAAACAGAGGAGATGTGGTAGCCATCTTCAAATATCTCAAGGGAAGATGGAGCAAGCTTGTTTTCTCCTGCTCTGGAGAGTAGGACTAAACATCAGGAAGAACTTTCTGACAGCAAGAGCTGTTTGACAGTGGAACGAACTTCCTCATGAGATTGTGGACTCTCCTTCATTGGAGGTTTTTAAGCAGAGGTTGGATGGTCATCTGTCATGCATGATCTAGTTGAGAATTATGCATTTTAGGGCATTGTACCAGATGACCTTTGTGGTCTCTTCCGTCTCTACATTTCTATGATTCTAACCACTGGTGAATAATTTCATTTACCAAATTGTTTAAAAGTGGATAATTAACTAAACTATTTTAATCCATTTCCAGCCTTGATTGCTTCATATGTGCATGTCATTAGATTTGGTTGCAAGTAGAAGAACCTCTTACTGAATTTATTTATACTGCCCTCTGCTGGAAAATGCTCTGACTATTAAACACCCTTTTTGTGTTGTCTGTAAGCCAAGCCATCGTATATGTGACACAGCACTGGGCAGGTGTTTCTTCTGATTTGCTCATCCCACTCATACATGGCATGCACAGGTGAGGATTCATTGAGAGTAAAAGTGGATGGAACTCTCCATGCTCACGTTGCCTCCTTTTCAGTCAATCCACCGGTCCTATCATTTCACACCCACACACCCAAAGATGCATGACTTACATTCAGAGCCAGAAACTAAGATATAGTTAGGCACAGGAAGGCCAAGGGGGCTTAATACCCATCTCCCAAGTTTTTCCTTTTACTGTTGAAGTAAGGCACACCCTATTCTGAATTTTTATATGAAAAGGGCAGATACACGAATGACAGCCTTGTTGTCATGTCTGATTTGGCTACATGATACTCCTTTTTCAAGTGAATCACAATGAGACCTTTGGGATGGACTCTGCTTGCAAAGCTCTCCCATACACCCTTCATGAATCAGTGTTATTAAATGGGTGTAACTTGTTCAGGTGAAGAAATCTGTCAATAATGTCAGTTGGTTGTTGGTTAAATGGTTACAGCCAGATGCAAGCCAGCGTTGAATATGATGCTGCTCTTAACAAGTAGTCCAACCCTTAAGCAAAATTAGATCCACCCTCAGTAAGTGATTTTAAATCTCTGGCTTAAGACTATGCAAACCTTTTCTGATAAGAACCGAAGTCATCCAAACTAAACTAAGCTGCTTTCAATTTTAGAAACAGACACCACAGTTATTGAACTGAACCACTTCAGACTGCAGTTGAGAGATCACATGTCTGATCACTCTGTCGTGTAATAAATACCTTGCAGGTAGAAAAGTAGCTGGGCTGGAACTCCTCCCCTTGGCATGCTATATTTCTGTGTGCAGTGAAGTTATTTCTGTTTTAAGTGTTGTTGTTTAAACTGGGGAAAACAATCAAAGAAGCAATTTTCCAGTTTCAGTTTCAAGTGGTACAATCCTTAGAAGGCTATACCTATGTCATTCCAATGTGTAGATATTTCTGAGAATAAACCCTGAAAGGCCTTTTGAAGAAGATGGCCCTTTTTCTTCCATTGTTGCGTAATCATAATAAATCTACTACTTACATTAGACAAAAATCACCAGAGCAGACCTGTTGAAATTACTGGACCTAACTTAGTCATGTTCATCAATTTCAATAGCCTTACTCTGAATAAAACTTAGCTAGACACTCCCTTCTCTTTTCACTGCTGCTTCAGTTTTGTTTCGTTGTTAGGATTCTTTTTAATCCTGAGCGATTAGGATTTTAATTGTAAGCTGTTTTACGTTCAGAAGCTGACAGCCTAATTTCCAGCTGCAGTTTTGTACACACTTATCTAGGATTAAGTCTCTCTGAACTCAATGGGACTTACAGCTCAGTAGACACATGAATATGATTGTGCTGCATGATTCCTTTCCGCTTTTAGCACAGCTTACTAATGCCATCCCTTCCATGTTCATTCATAAGTCCAATTAAGTTCAGTAGGAACATAGGAAGCTGCTTCATACTGAACCAGACCATTGGTCCCATATAGCTCTGTATTTTTTCACACTCTCTGGCAATGGCTCTCCAGGGTTTCAGGCAGGGAACGTTCTCAGCTGTACCTGGAGATGCCAGGGATTGAAACTGGGACCTTCTGCAAGCAAAGCAGATGCTCTGCCACTGAGCTGCAGCCCATCCTCAACTCATACATGATTTTCAACCCAGTAGGATGCTTAAAACCAATTTTAGCAATTTGCCCTCGAAGGGATCTCAAGGGTCATCTAGTCCAACCCCCTGCGATTGCGCGAATCTCAACTAAAGCATCCGTGACAGATGGCCATCCAACCTCGGCTTATAAGGAGAGCCCATAACTTATGGAGGGAGTCTGTTCCGCTGTTGAACAGCTCTTACTGTCAGAAAGTTCTTCCTGATCTCACTACTGTGAGTCCACATTGCTTAGGAACAAATACCAAACACATCTTTGCCACTAGAGGGCAGAAGATGCAATGTTAAGGAATTCTAGGAACAAAATCCAGCTATTGGCAATTCACACCTTGGTGGCTGTGGGCTCCACAGTCTTTTTTCTGAAGCCATTATTTAAATTATTTTTCTATAGTAAACAACAGCAATGTTCTGAAGTCACTTACCAGATCAGGAAGTTTATCCTTTCCCAGCTCACAGCTTCTCAAAGAGGCCTTCCTTGTACTTTAAGTACCTGCATTTAGCATATAAGCACTTCTGATAATAAACTCTTTTAAATATATCATATGTTTGAGAGGATGTATCTATTTCCCATGATAATCATTTCGTTAAACACAGTTCTAAGACTGTGGGGGGGGGGAGGGTGGCAATATGTATTGAGAGTCACTTATCCAAATAACCTGGGTTAGAACTGTTTAAACTGTTTGGGCAATCTGAGGTTTACCAGGCTGCCCTGGTACACAGACACTGAACGAGCAACAGCAGAAGCAGCCCACCAGGCAGGGCAGAGTTGTTGAGTCAGCTTTCTAGCAGGTGGGTCACTGTTGCTTACTGGGAAGGGAAGGGTGAGGAGGTATGAAGCCAATCTAGTGTAGCAAAGGACAGTCCTCTATTTGAAGGGCTGCTCGGTTCAAACTCAGTTTAAAGGTACAAAGAACTCATAGAATCGTAGAGTTGGAAGGGACCACGAGGGTCATCTAGTCCAACCCCCTGCAATGCAGAAATCTTTTGCTCAATGTGGGGCTCAAACCCACAACCCAACTCATAAGAAGAGTGAGCAGGGGCCTTGCACTTAGCATCTTGACAGCAAACTGGGCACACTCACAAAGGTCACTTGGTCGCAGGTGCCCCCCTGTGGAGAGCTGTATTGCATTTCCATTTAAATTGTCTATTAAACTATTTCTCCATTTGAACTGATGCAGATAAAATTAGCATATGCAAATATAATGGAAATCTCTGTCCTTTTAAAAGTTATTTTGATGCTCCATTTTTTTGTGTGATGATGTGGAAGTGGTCACCCTACCCAACACAGTGCTAAATACCCTTAAGATCATTTCATTACTTTAATATATGATGTGAATGGCAGAATAAAATATACATTGAAACCTCTGACTTACTGAAATGACTGTTTTTATGTTGGAGAATGCTCCTAGAGCTATAAATGGCCTTTTAAGGTAGCAAAATGCAAGAGCAAATTTATAATACAATGCTCTTATCTGACCATGTGAACCAAAACCATGTTTGACCAAAGGTACCTTTGTTGGGATGTGAGCCTTTGGCCCAGGAGCTCAATTTCCCACCAGCCCCAGCCAGCATGGCCAATAGATAAGGATTATGGGAGATGTAGTAGTACAACAAATGCCTAGGAGGCCACAGCTTCCTCGTCTCTGTATGAAGCATGAAAAGCCTAACCCCCACCCTCCCCCCAAAAGAAAGCCATTCCTTAAAGACACAAGCCTGTGCTTTCATTTGCAGGATCTATGGATGCCATGCCAGCATGGGATTTGAAAAATACCTGGTCCGTGGTGGAGGCAGCCTTGGATTTGTATGTGTTTGCAGCGTTGTGTCGTCAAGTGGCAAAGAAGGAGGTGGTGAGGAGGAAGGTTTTTTTCATCATCATCATCATTATTATTATTATGCATTTTTAATTATTAGTTTTAATCAAATAGATTAAGTGAGAGAGAGAGAGGAAACCCTTTGCTTTCAAAACAGTTTATTCAACAAAATACGTGACTCCAGACAACAATAACCAGCATTTTTTAAAAAAAACAACAACCATTGATCAGCATCGCTAAGGCGGTATCATCTCCTAGCTGTAAAAAGAT